>NC_092417.1:181566013-181897013 GCF_040894005.1 Engystomops pustulosus | reverse complement strand
AGGTATCAACAACTGAGGGCTCTCAACTTTTCATCTAATATCTTCTATATTTTGTGGTGGTGGCCTCCTTCTACCATTTTTGTCCTTAATGGTTTCCCCTCCCCTATTTCCTAATAACTTTTCCTTCCTTAGAGACCGGGTCTGGACGGCCATGTTGCCAAAACACCAACCATGGAACAACCTGAATTACTTGCATTGAGCGACTGAACTTTCACTGCAATTCTCGTTCCTACAAATAACCTTTGGGAGAAAGAGTTTTAGGAAGATTTTGCCTTTTCTGGATCCTTTAAACCAGAGAAGTCTAAGAGATGTATAGGACCTGGTCTACAGACATGTCCATCCCTCCACTGTTTGGAGATTGATATATAAATGCCAAAAGTAGAAGGTCAGAGAACCAGGAAGCTGTGGAGCAGAAGGCAGCACCAAGGGCTACAGTATTCACCTCTCGGATCTCAGTACAGAGGAGACGTCAGGATGATGCCATAGAGTCCAATCCAATCCCAACACCAGAGTCAGAGAAGTCTCAGTGTCTATAACCTTCAACTAATCTATGGTAATGAGGGATCTGAAATATTTTTAATAGGAAAGGCCAAAATACTCATCAAAATATGATGAAATAATAATCAATATTGATTTGTTTAATATTATACAATAATCTCAGCAGTATCTACAGAGCCAGTCTCATTATTGATGTGTAAAGGGTTATAAGGTGCAATATACATAGAACTTCACAACTCCTGTACAATAACACATATATACATCATTGCATCAAGGATAAAATATTATTATAAAATAAATAACAATTTGATGGATTCTTTATTGCTGCTGATTTTTACCTCTTTTAGGCCGGGTTCACACCTTGTTTTTGTGTATAATTTGTAAGGACACATCAGGGGGATTATGCCTGTACAGTGGGATACGTCGCCCGGGGGACCCTCCATACCTCCAAAATAAGGGGCAGCAGTCTAAATCGCTGGCTGCTGCTGATGAACGGGGTGTTGCCCCCAGTGATGTCACCTCACCGGGTCCTCCATCCTGCCGAGCAAGGTGTGCGCTCGGCGGAGCTGTGGGGAGAGATGCAATATGCTGCATCCGCTCCCCATTGGCTTCTTTTGCCTCTGCTGAGCACATACAACGCTCAGGCAGAAGATGAAGGATGAAAAGACATAGCTTGCTGCACTTTTTGACATACGGGAGGTATAGTGGCCAGACGGAGGCAACAACTAAACCTTAGCCTGCCACTATTTGCCAATGTAAACGCTAAGTGTATGCAAAAAATGTGATGTGAACCCAGCCAAATTTTTTACAAATATTAAAGGGTCATTGGTGATCAAATCTCTGTAATTAACATAACTCAGATTCATATATCCTAATAAATGGGAAAAATCGGACTCTGTGAAAGATATTTATGGGCACAGAATCGCTCTATAGTTCTTGAAAAGTGAGCTAGGTATGTACATGTGTTCGGGGTGGGCACATTACAGCACAATTCTATCATAATACAATAAAACTATCACTATATAGATGTGTTATCTATGGGAACCATTTGGTAGCACTATCCAGTTTAGCAGGTCGGATCAATACATCGTTGTAATGATTCTGTGTATAATATAAAGTTGGCAGAATAACTCGAAGATCATAATATAAAAATAATACTATGTAAATGCCCTATTTGTAGATACAGAATATTGAAACTATCTATAATTATCAGTATAGCAGCAATATTTATATGTCACGAGTGCTTCTGCGACCCATGTCACAGGTTCACCCGTGCCCCTCTCTGTGCCCCAGCACCCCGCAGCTCCAGCTCACCCATCCTCGCTCCTGCTCCCAGTCTGGCCATGCACACACGTCTATGTCTCCTAGGGCACGCATGCGTCAGCTTCAGAAGATTTAAAGGGCCAGCACACCGTTTATTTGCGCCCGGCCATTCCAAAAATTCCTCATAATCCAGCCTCTCCCTGCACACCCTGACAGATCTTTTTGCTTTGTGCCTTTGAGAAAGCTTTATTCCTGATACCCCGTTCTCATGTTCTGAATTCCCATTGTGACCTCGGTTCCGTTCCACACTAGGCTCCTCTGTTCCTGCCTTGACCTATTGTTACGTCCCCGGCTCTGATCCCGAGCTGCCCATCCTAACTTTCTGCCTGTTCCCAACTATGATTCACTCAACGTCTCTGTACCCCACCTTGGCCGCCACCGCAGGAAAAGTCACACCTGTGGAATGACCTGGTGGTACCACGCCGCAGCAAGTCCAACCAGCTTTGCAGCGGGCACTGGTAAATAAACGGTTATCACGTAGATATCAGTCCCAGGTGTCGGCTTAACCTTCCAACTCATACTTCTGAATTCTGTGTTCTTTGACCCGTTGCTTGTTTTCTGACCATCAGTTTACCTTTTGATTTTGTGCTGAATTTGTCTTGTAGGTTCTGACATTTATCTTGTTGACTTCTCTTTGATGTTTGCTTGTCAGCTACCACTAAGGGTATGCAGGGCAATTAGGTAGGGACAACTGGGAAGGGGCTTAGTCTTAGGGCTCTCTGTCCTTGTCTGTTCTTCCAGTCCCTGTAAGTCTTTCCCTTATAGCAGCATAACACCCCCAATAATCATCAGAATTATTTACAGTCTAAACTACTGATACGACGGCACAGCAGACACAGATATGTAATGGTTAAACATAATTTTTGATTATTCATAACACACAAGATGAGGAATCTAGAATCTTCAAATACTACACATTTCTACTGGAAATTGTTTTTATCCTCTAACTAGAAACCAGATCTGTAAAAGCTGGATAGATAATTAGATCAAAAAGATGTGATATAGATATCTGGATACATAGATAGATAAATGAGAGATAGAAGATATATCAGGAAGTGTACATTATATCATAAACCTGTATGATGTATCCGATAATTTATTTCTTAGGCCGGTTCCACACTTGCGAGTGTGATGCGATGACCTCGCATCACACTCGCAACGCATGCTGCCCAGATCGCACGGCCCGAATGCTGCGAGCCGGGACCGAACGGACATGCTGAGTTCAGTCCCGGTTCGCAGCGTTCAGGCCGTGCGATCCAGGCAGCATGCGTTGCAAGTGTGATGCGAGGTCATCGCATCACACTCGCAAGTGTGGAACCGGCCCTATTTAAATATACGCTATTGGTAATTGACTAAAAGGAATTTCAAGTTTCCATGGCGTTAACCATCAACAATAGCTTGTGGAGGGTGACACCCCATACTGCTGTTCTTATAGACTTATTTTCATGTCCCTGTAGTAGGGGGAGGTCATCTCTATAGATGCCGCTCACTTGTACTTTTCATATTCTGGTTGTCAATGGTCACTACTAGGAGACATGGCTGACGGCTTCTGGCTCCATGCGTTTTGGACAGTATAGGACTAAACACGGGTCACCTACAGAATTTACTTTATAGGTTATATAAGATGAGAACTAAAATGTATCCAACCTGCCGTGTACCCAGCACATTTATCTTATCTTATCCATCATCTACTTGCTGTTAGATTACTAATGTAACATTGTTGGTTTATGTTCTAGTATATATTTTCTTGTATTTAGCTCAGGCTTGAACAGAATTATATAACATTTTGGGAGGAATATACATCCCAGCAGCCCAGTGTTAGAGGTCAGGATGGCAAATATCTCCACGGCCACCATGTATTTCCCTCTGGTGCTGAGATAAGCCGGGATCATGGCGATCCAGACACTGCAGAACACCAGCATGCTGAAGGTGATATACTTGGCCTCATTAAAACTGTCCGGTAATGTCCTGGCTAAGAAAGCTGTAATAAAACTAACCGCAGCCAGAACCCCCATATAACCCAGGACAGAGTAGAACCAAAGATCTGACCCTTCATTACACTGAACTACGACCTTCTCCTTATAAGAGCGTGTGTCCAGCTCCTGGAAGGGAGGAGAGAGGGTCACCCAACTCATACAGAGGACAACCTGGACCGAGGAGCAGATCAGGAGCACACAATTAGGGAGTCTCACTCCAGTCCATGTTCTCCACACACTTCCAGGCCTGGTGGCTTTGAAGGCGATGTAAACCATGATGGTCTTGGCCAACAATGAAGAGATGGACACTGAGAGGAATATTCCAGTAGAGATCTGACGTAACATGCAGGTTATATCCACAGGACGACCGAGGAACAAGAAGACACAGAGGAAGCTCAGCATGATGGAGACCAGGAGAACAAAGCTCAGGTTCTTGTTATTGGCTCTCACTATTGGGGTGTTATGATTTAAAACAAAAATTAAAAGTAATAAAACAGTCATAATACAGAAGAAAATTGATAAACAAGAAAGAGTGATGGAAATGATATCCTCAGCATAAGATAAATATTCTAAGTCTTTCAATGCGCAGGATGTTCTGTTCTCATTGGGCCACGAATCTTCTGGACATTTCATGCAATCTTTACTATCTGTAAAAGAGAAAATAAAAATTATAATTTCCACATTTTACTATATGTATAATGCTCTGCAGATTTTTAAAATAACAGGGAAAACATAACAGTTTTACTTAAAAAATCGACAGAATTTCGCCTCAGAAAAGAAAGTCAAAAGTTTATGAAACATATATTGTAAATTGTATTTTCTGAAAGAGTAATATTGTAAAACAGAACGCACCCCCCAAAAAACCAGCCCTCGTACATCTACATATAAATGCATAGATCTCTGATGCATTGATGTTAAAACAGTAAAATTGATTCAATGATAAAACTTTAAGGACTAAACTATTTTATTTTTTTTTGTGCTTCCAATTTCAATCCCCGTCTTTAAAACTTTTTATTGTTTCCAGTAGAACATTAGAAAGTCTTGTTTTCTACCTAAGAAATTGTACATCTTAGTAACAGCATTTCATATTCCATGCAAGTTACTGAGGACCTGATGAAATTGTGGAAATACACATTTGTGAAATTTTCTTGTGGGCGCAGTTTTTACTGTACCAAATGACACCTCTGGTTTATTACTTGGGTCGAATTGCTGTCATACCAAACTTATTTTGGTTTTATTATGTTGAAGTAGCTTTTAAAAAATTATCTTCAGTTCTTTGGAAAGGGGTTGATTTGAATTTGTATTTATTTTTGTTTTACTGTTTTAACTTTTTTGTTACAACTTTTTACTTTACTTTAATCTTTGGGGGTCTGATCATTCCTATCGTAAACTGCAAGACTGCATTATTGCAGTGTGTGGAAATGTGTTGTAGATCAGGAATGACAGGTCCTGGAGTGTCACGCGGAGTCCAGGTTTCCATTGGATTGGATAGTTGGGGATCATTGTGGAACGACAAGCGCATCCAAGATGGCGGCACTCGGGTAAATTGTTAATCCTCTTGTGATTGCGGTTGTCATCAGTGGGTGTTTGCTTCATAATGCAGCCAACACCCATCAAGTACAAATAGGGCTCAGTCTTTAAGCCTTCTTGATACATCCTTAGCGGCATTACGATGTACATGTATGTCATAATTCGTTAAGGGGTTTAGTAATAAAATGGTCAGTCACGCTCTTTCTATAGATGTTGGAAAGGACAAAACATAATAAACATACTAAAAATAATTCCCTTTAAACGTTCTACTAAGATACTTCATTATAGTAACAGTTGGACTCACTCTGACACTCTAATCTATATAAAATAAAAGAGCCTTGACCCATTTATCTCGTCTATGACCTCCCACTGTCTTTTGGGTGCAGCAGGTACTGAGTCTATAGTGATGTCCTTTGGCTTTGCTGCAGTTTGTAGAACTGGTAGGACTGGTCTCTTTATGTCAGACATAAAACAAGTCCCTAAATAGTCACATTAATGGTAAAATAAAAAACATTTCATTTTTTTTAGACTTCACAAAGCTACAAAAAACATTGGAAATACATATGGGAAATACTGATTTTGACCTTTCCCCAACATCCATAGTAGTTGAGTCTACAGCAGAGGTTGAGTCTTTACTCAATGCTATCATACATTGGCTCTGAGTTGTGTCTCTCAGGTTCTCTTCTAAATTTCCCATCACAACGAGTGTGTTGTAGAGCGATGCCCTCGGATATACTAGTGTTACATGTGACCTGTCATGTGTAGGCAATAGATGGTCCATCAGATCTACCTGATGTATTAGATATTTCCCCTTCCGCACATGGGGCACATTGGTAACAGCACAGGTGTATATCAGAACCTGTCACTTTCCTCTCTCCAGGTAAACATCTTGGTGAGCATCGAGAGATGAGGATCTGCAGAAAGCAGACAACATTCATTTACAAGTTCTCCATCATGATTACGTGATGAATATAAGAGACCAAGATCCCTGTATTTTCTCTTTCCACATTCCCCCTTGTCATGAAATATTCCAGTAAAAAGCATCCTGAGAAAATAAGGATAGAAATCCTCCCACAACTCACTTCTTCTGCATTATTTTTCCAAATTATATTTTCTGTTTTAAGCCAAAATTTCAAGTCGTCCATTGAGCTTATTCGATATCCTCCAACCGTGTTCAAGGTAATTCCATCCCCGAAAATAATGTTGCTAACAATGTAGGGGATTTCTGTTTGTCCTTTGTCGGGGAAAACTTTTTGTTGTGTCCCGGATCCATTCAGATGCATCATTGCGTGTAGATAACGGTGGACCTGCCATGAATAACATGAAATCAATAAAATGAATTAGTAAAATTATGTCAAATGCAGTAGAAGTCATAGAATTAAAATTTAAGATATCATACACATTTTTCCACTAATTTGAATTACAATGTGTGACAAGAAAACAGCCTCAAACTTAGGGCAGATTTAACAAATTGGGCTTGATCTAGAAGCCCTAAAGCTGCTTGGTCCTTAAGGTTTTTAAATCAGTAAAATAGGCAGATCTCCCAGCCGAGATGGTATACACCCCTGTGTACTGAAATATGTACAGTGATAAACAGAACATAATTTCTAATATTTGATGATTCCTCAAGGCTCAACATGACTGGTGCATAACACATGCCAATATTTAAAAATTGGTCAAAAAGTGATCCTGGAAACTACAGACCTGTGAGTCTAACTTCTGTTGTAGGGTTTGTTAGAGATGCTACTCTAGTAGCATCTCTAATAACTGCACATAACTTTATAACCCAACATCACCACTGGGCTTATGAGGGACCTGTTTTGTCAGACTGATCTAATTGGCTTCTAAGAGGAGGTTAGCTCTAGACGGGACCTTGGGGAGGCTGTAGTGGATTTTGTGAATCTGGACTTTTCAAAGGCATTTGATACGGTGCCACATAAAAGGTCAGTTCATAAAATGAGACGACTGGGACTAGGGGAAAATCTGTGTATTTAGTGTTAAGGAGATCGCACTGGTTTTGGACACCATCTTGCATACTGTCAGCCATTTTAGATACAGCGGACATGTTTGCTGACCATTTTCAAGCTAATGTCATGATTCAGCCATTTTTGTGTAACCTGCCTGTAAAATTTTTTATTGGCACATGTGAGAAATGATTGACCATCGGTATGTTCTCCTTCTAATCATAAATGTTTGGGTTGTACATTGTCCGTACATTCTGTAGATTAACATGTCTGAAAAGAAATAGTTTATGGGTCATTAACCATTTGGGAGAATGTCTTAGAGAATGTGCTGGTAAATTCATTTTGATTAATAGTATTACAGTATTCTTATCTCCTTTTTAACGCCCAATGCTGGGTGTGATTTGTAAATATACAGTGTGATTTGAGTGCAGCTGAAGAATGAGTCTGCGAATTGGGATTGTTCTCTCTCCCCAGTACCGGGGCAGCCATGAAAGGGTTCATTTGAAAGTCGCAATGCAATGGGGGGTTTGAGCCCCAGATAAAAATCTCTTACATTGGGTAAGCGAATGGTTCAGTGATAGAAAACAGAGGGTCATTATAAATGGTACAAGCTCAGATTTGGCTTAAATTACCAGTGGAGGTCACAGCGGTCAGTATTGGGCCCCCTTCTCTTTAATATTTTTATTTATAACCCCATGAATGGTTTTCAAATTAAAGTTTCACTATTAGCAGCTAATCAATTAATACCGATGTTAATGGTATAACATTACAGAGGGATTTGTGGAAACTGGTGGCCTGGGCTAAAAATGGAAAATAAAGTTTAACGTGGATAAATGTAAGGTTATGCACCTAAGTCAAGAAAATGAAAATGTATTATTATTATACATGTTGCTTTGCTTGTACAGTGACACCTGAGTTGCCCAGATAGTGACCAATGTCAAATATTGGGTGGCCACCCTGCTGGGTCCATGCTACAAGGATACCTTAGCATTTTTCATTCCACCAGTAGAGTGATGGAGAAAAAACACTACTTTCAGAGTTTCCATCAAACCCATCCCATAGAGAGCTAACTTGTAGAACAAGGTAGATGCAAATTAAGTATGGGCACCAGCACCACCTCAAGATAGAGAGGAGCATGGTCAGAATGTGGAACACCATGTTTATTTCTCCTCAACCTTCACCACCAATGGATATGGCACATAGTACCAGGAGGCACTCAACAATGGGTATTCCTAATTTTATTTCTGGTTGGGAAAATAGGACATATTGTCTGAGCTTGCCCTTTATGTTTTGGAGGTGCTGTTCTGCCCTGTGGAAGTGTACTGTCGGAGCTTGATTTCATCACCGTCAGGGGTTTCATCATCCACAAGATAATATACCTATCCACGGCCAACATTCTCTTTTTCGCTATGATAAAACAGGCACGGATCCCATATGTCTTGGCTGTGCCAGCGAGTGATTAGTAGGATAGCCCAATTAAGTCAAATTCTGTAATCTCTGGATTTAACACTCATAGTACCAAAATATCATAGTAAACTAATTTAGAAAACGCCCATCAAGTTCCCACTTAATTCTATATTATACAATAACTTCCTGAATCATCAGAAACTACTTTAAAAAGTTTTATTTCCATGAGATGTAATATTATTGTAATCCAGAAAAGCTCCCAGGCCCCACTTGAACATGTTCAGATTATCCGCCATTACAGCTTCCTGCCGAGGAGAGTCCCAGAGACTCACTGCTCGCACAGAAAAGAATCATTGTCTATGATGGTGGTAAAACTACCTCTCCTCTATCTGTAGAGGATGCCACCTGTCTACGGTGAAGATAGAACTGCTTCTCCTTTAGATGCAGAGGATGCCCCTGTCTATGGTGATGGTAGTACCTCCTCTCCTCTAGGTGTAGAGGATGTCCCCTGTCTATGGTGATGGTAGAACCTCCTCTCCTCTAAGTGTAGAGGATGCCCCCTGTCTATGGTGATCGTAGATCCGCCTCTCCTCTTGGTGTAGAGGATGTCCACTGTCTATGGCGATGGTAGAGACTCCTCGCCTTTAGGTGTAGAGGATGTCCCCTGTCTATGGTGATAGTAGAACCGCCTCTCCTCTTGGTGTAGAGGATGCCCCCTGTCTATAGTGATGATAGAACCTCCTCTCCTCTAGGTGTAGAGGATGCCCCCTGTCTATGCTGATGGTAGAACCGCCTCTCCTCTTGGTGTAGAGGATGCCCCCTGTCTATAGTGATGATAGAACCTCCTCTCCTCTAGGTGTAAAGGATGCCCCCTGTCTATAGTGATGATAGAACCTCCTCTCCTCTAGGTGTAAAGGATGCCCCCTGTCTATAGTGATGGTAGAACCTCCTCTCTTCTAGGTGTAGAAGATGCACCATGTCTGTGGTGATTGTAGAACTGTTTCTCCTCCAGGTGTAGAGAATCCCCCCTGTCTACAGTGATGTTAGAACCTCCTACCCTATAGGCATAGAGGATGTCACCTGTCTATGGTAATGGTAGATCCTCCTCTCCTCTAGGTGTAGAGGATGCCCCCTGTCTATGGTGATGGTAGAACCTCCTCTCCTCTAGGTGTAGAGGATGCCCCCTGTCTATGGTGATGGTAGAACCTCCTCTCCTCTAGGTGTAGAGGATGCCCCCTGTCTATGGTGATGGCAGAACCTCATCTCCTCTAGGTGTAGAGGATGTCCCCTGTCTATGGTAATGGTATAACCACCTCTTCTCTAGGTGTAGAGGATGTCCCCTGTCTATGGTGATGGTAGATTCTCCTCTAGGTGTAGAGGATGTCTCCTGTCTATAGTGATGGTATAACCTCCTCTCCTCTAAGTGTAAAGGATGCCCCTGTCTATGGTAATGGTAGAACCACCTCTCCTCTAGTTGTAGATGATTCCCCCGTCTATGGTGATGGTAGAACCTCCTCTCCTCTAGGTGTAGAGGATGCCCCCTGTCTATGGTGATGGTAGAACAGCCTCTCCACTAGGTCTCTAGGGTAACTTTGTACTCTTAAATTCCACATTTGCTGGCTTAAAAATTCAAATCCGTCAAATACTACTGTAATTGCATTTTAACCGCAGTAAGGTGAAGGTTTTGTGGTTTTCCCATTTCTTCTTCTACTTCTATGATAAAAACTTGGTTAGAACCCTCAGAGCGCCTTTAACGTAAATGATATTAATATTATCTTTATTTTTATTTTTTTTCTTAGTTTGTTTGTTTTTCTAGGTGGGAATTTTTTTTATCGGGGCAACAGACTACCCTCATTTTACTTCCATTTTTGTCAGGGCAACTTACCTGTTATGAACACTATTATGCAGCCCCCTACCCCTTATTAACCCCATTTTACAGCCATTTTTGGGTGTTACAATTAAGTTCCCAAATTTTGACCAACCAGCTCATCAATACATATAACGGAACTCATCAGATTACTAATCATCTATCCGGGAGAGATAAGAGCTTGGAGGTTATTAGTAGATTATTTCTATAGATTCACCTTGTGTGGAGGATGATGCATCTGATGGTCTGTTTGGTGGCCATGAGAGATGGACATATCATGTAAGGCAGTAGCCAGGGACTGGACAGCCTGATACATACTTAAAGTGTTGTCATACAACATGCACTTAAATAATTGTACCCACGGTTCTGTTCCTTTACATTTCTTAAGACGTGTTTGATGTGTAGATTTGTACTTTTCATCTTTAGACTTTGATGCCGTTGAGCAACGAAAGAATTCAATAGAAATATCTCGAAGTAGAAGGTCCTCAGGATTCTTCAAGACAGAGGAATTCGTTAAGTAATTTTCCAGGTCTAAAGCTTTCCCTGGGTCCAGGTCAAAAGATAAACTGAGATTAACTACTGGTCTATTATGATAGCTGTTAAAGAAAGAAAATGGAGAGAAGTTTGGATTTAATATGAAGGTTCTGTCCTCTATCACATCTCTGAGTCTATTAAGAAAAAACAGTATATGATGAGAATGAGTTCCACATAATATAATGATCTTGGCAGAAGACTTCCTTATCTCCTCCCTGTATATTTCTTGCTTTTCCTTTTCTAAATATTTGATTGGATCTCCACATTGTAAGACAAAGGCCACACAGATGCCACGACTGGCGAGAAGATTGGTCAGTAATCGTGTCTCTCTATCCCCAGCGTCATCCTCCGAGGCGATAATTCCAACCCAGTTCCATCCAAGGTAGTTTAAAAAATGAGATATGAAGGAATAAGTTGTGGAGTCATCAGGAACGGTGCAGAAAAGGGCCGGGAACAGAGTCCTATCACTCAGCAATGTGTCTGTAGCTCCATAACTGATCTGTATTGTTAAAAAAGGACATTTATTATCTGTGAAATGGAATTAGAACATCATCAATATATTTGGGGGGAAGGGTGATCATTCTTCTGCATTCTGACTTTATATATGTAAAATATCTCTTTTTGTGAATGACCTTCTGTTCTTGTTGGGTAATACAGAGGTGGATCAGCCTTTGATCATTAATATATATTAGCAGCAAGAGGGTATCAATTAAAAAACAAGTTTATTAAATTACTTATTAAAAGTATCAATATTAAATGCAAAAGCTCACACCAGAGGTAACACGCCCCAATATCACACCCTAGTGGGGTCATGTACCGACAAAGTAATCAAATAATCAAACAATTATCAGGCACATTGAATATATCAAAGGAAAACTGCAAGTAATAACTAGATAAGTAAAGGACCATACCTGCTTCCTGTAGAGATCGGACCCGTCAGGGGTCCTGCTTACCCATCTCTTAGTCAGTCTCCAAAAAATACAGGGCTGGGGGGGAGTTACCTTTTCCTCTTTTTGATGGTAAGTTGGGGAGGGTGTGGTGCCCTAAAACACACTTGCCCTAACCCCCAGATAGACTCCCGCCCTTACAAGGGCAGTCCCAAGTACTTTCCCTTGTACTAACTACACACCACACCTCCCTGACGCGTTTCCACAACAGTTTCATCAGAGGGAGAAAATCCAAACAAAAGTCACCCTGAAAATAATGAGTACATATGCTTTAGAATGTACTTTATCAAACATCTCATCCCCTTTACTGGGGTCCAAGCCGCCTGTCATGCTTACCACGGTTCGGCAAAGTTAGTCCACCTGCGGCGTCTAGGTGGGGAAGGAGTGCCTACACCCACCGGTCTGTGCCCTTTGATCACACAGGGTTCTTGGCGTGTGACACCTCTAAAACATGTGTGGGCTTTATTTAAAAGCCCGCCCGTGCCGCCCTCCGTGACCTCACTGTATTGTAATTGGACTTACCGGCGTGTCGTCAGCATCCATTCATGTTCCCCAGAGTGTGTATCGTATGCTGACGATCAAACCGGAAGTACACCATACGTCACTTCCGGGTCGGCGGACGGGAGATACCGAGCTGTGTGTCGCCATGGCAACACCCATACAAGACGCGCCTGCGTCGTAATCTACAAGCAGCCGTCTTAGACTCTTAATAGTATGGCTAGAGCAACCTGATAACAGGGGAATAGAATTTTGATGCATGGCGTGAGCTAATCCTGTCTCCTCGTGCATCCAACCACCCAAACAACTTTAGTGACAGCATATAACAGGTATAGAAGCATTAATTAAACTAAGTCAATATTCAGATAGCAATACTGTATATCCTTAAAAATCGGGTTTAAGCTCATAAACTGGCCCATATCGGTGGGTGTGTATCGATCACTTATAAATGAACAGGGTAATTATATACCCCCATGGAATTTTTTACACGATAGAGGTTGACAGGGTATAGTCAGTCACATGCTCATATGTCAGGTAACCCATCTCCCTGCAAGACTGGCTACTTCTTTCTCGACACTAGTCAGGGGCATTATAATATAAAGCAGGCATAGTGTAGCTGGAGATTGAGACCTCTGGGAGCCACTGTATTTAGCAGATAAATCCACCTTGCTTCCCTCTGTAATACCCTCCGGTCCCAGTCTCCGCCCCTTGGTAACGGGTGTACGAGTTCAATCCCTGTGAATTTCACAACCGAGGCTTGACCGTTATGCATGGCCTGTACATGACGCGCAATTGGGGTATCACGGTTGTGTTCAATATCCCCAATATGGTCTCCAATTCTTCTGCGGAACTCTTGAATGGTTTTTCCTATATACTTGAGTCCGCATATGCACGTTGCCTTATAAATCACTCCTTTAGATCTACAATTAATAAAGTCTTCAAAGGAAAAGATCTTATTGCTGTTATTCCCGACAAAAGTTTTGCCTGTCATTAGAAAGGGACATGCTATACAGCCGCTGCATTTAAAACAGCCAGATATCTTGCGGTCAAGCCAAGTCCCCCTGGGAGTCGGAGCCACATAGTGACTATGGACCACTCTGTCCCGAATCGACCTACCCCGTCTGAAAGTCACCATGGGTCTGTTCCCTATTACATCCTCCAGATCTGGGTCCATCCTTAAGATGGGCCAGTGTTTGGCTAAGATTTTGCTAGCCGAATCTGCCCCATTGTCAAAGGTGCCAATCATTCTCATGATTCTTTGTGTCCCACTCTGTTCATCTGGTTTAGGGGTGAGAAGATCTTGTCTTCTCTTACCCGCAGCATGTTGGTATGCTGTCCGTAGACACTGCTCAGGGTATCCCCTTTTCTCTAAATCTTAAGTCATCTGCAAACCTTTTAAAATCATTCCTGTTCAAGCAATTGCGTTTCATCCTCAGGTATTGTCCCTTAGGGATACCTTTACATAGCGCTCGAGGGTGGTTACTTTCCCAACGCAATAGCGCATTAGTGGAGGATGGCTTACGAAAGACAGATGTCTGCAGACATCCCCTGTCGTCCTTTGTGATCAGTACATCTAAAAAGGGGAGTTGGTCCTTATGAATTTCACATGTTAAGCGAAGCCCCATGTTGTTCTTATCCAGGTTTTTAACAAATGTCTGGAAGGACTCCTTGTCCCCTCTCCACAGAACAAATATATCATCGATATATCTAAGGAAGAGTTCAACCCTCTCAATATCTGATGGGGGGGAGTCACCAAAAATCACGGTCTTCTCCCACCAGCCCAGGAGCAAATTTGCGTAGGTGGGAGCACATGGGCTCCCCATCGCAGTGCCCCTGAGCTGGTGGTAGAACTTCCTATCAAATAAAAAGAAATTGTGAGTGAGGGAAAATTGTAAAAGCTCCACAATAAATGCATTATGGGGGCCAAAATGTCTGCCCCTTGTGGATAAAAACGCCCCGATAGCCTCTATTCCTTTATTATGTGGTATTGAGGAGTTTAAAGCCTCCACATCAATACTTTAAAGATGTATTTCTTCGTCAACCTGGATCCCTTCAAGATGTCTAAGAAGGTCCGTTGTGTCTCTGATGTAAGATGGCAGTGCCAATACAAATGGTCTTAAGATCTTGTCTATATACACCCCAATATTTTGACAGAGTGAATTAACCCCCGACACGATGGGTCTCCCTTTTAGTGGATTTATACCTTTATGAATCTTGGGCAGGGTATAAAAGGTTGCTACTGTCGTGTATGCGGGGAGAAGGAACTTATGCTCTGTTTCAGAAATCAGTTTCTTCCCTAATGCTGTTTTTAATAAGTTCTTTCCTGTATGTCATGGTGGGGTTACCCTTCAGGGTATCATACCCAGTTTTATCCTTCAGAATATCCACGCAAATTTGATGGTATTGCATATTATCTAACACTACGACATTCCCGCCCTTATCTGAGGGCTTTATTACGATATGTGGGTCCTTCTCTAGCGTTCTCATTTCCTGTTTGGAGAGATTAAATTGTCTGTTGCATTTTGTCAGTAGTCGTAGGTCATGTTCGACTAGATCAACAAAAACGTCAATACATGAAATATCTGTCTTGGGAGGCATAGCTTTACTACTATCTCTCAGCGTTGTAAATGGTCCTAACTAGAGATAAGCGAACATGCTCGTCCGAGCTTGATGCTCGGTCGAGCATTAGGGTACTCGAAACTGCTCGTTGCTCGGACGAATACTTCGCCCGCTCGAGAAAATGGCAGCTCCCGCCGTTTTGCTTTTTGGCGGCCAGAAACAGAGCCAATCACAAGCCAGGAGACTCTGCACTCCACCCAGCATGACGTGGTACCCTTACACGTCGATAGCAGTGGTTGGCTGGCCAGATCAGGTGACCCTGGGATAGACTAGCCGCTGCCCGCGCTGCTCGGATCATTCTGTGTCTGGATGCCGCTAGGGAGAGAGCTGCTGCTGGTCAGGGAAAGCGTTAGGGTGTTCTATTAGCTTACTGTTAGGCAGGAGTGATTCTCAAAGAACCCAACAGCCCTTCTTAGGGCTACAATAACGTTCTACTTTTTTTATTTTAATTTGCATCTAGTACCATTTTGTGAGGAATTAGCAGGGGGACTTGCTACCGTTGTGTTTAGCTCTTAGTGGCACACATATCCATAGCAAAGACCGAAGTGGGAAAATTTAGTAGGGGATGGATTTCAATTAGGCACTAACTCAGTGTCATCTCATCTGGCATAGTAGTGTGCTTTGATACTTGGCTAGAAAATAGCCATAGGAGAATACAAAGAGCTTACTTACGCCTACAGTAGCGTTCTATATATTTGATTTCTGGTTGATCTGCTGGTGGCTGTACTTTCTGCAGTGCATGTACTAGCCAATTCTGAGCAATTTGTAGTGAGACTTGCGACCGCTGTGTTCTGCCCTTAGTGACGCACATATCCATAGCAAAGACCGAAGTGGGAAAATTTAGTAGGGGTTGGATTTCAATTAGGCACTAACTCAGTGTCATCTCATCTGGCATAGTAGTGTGCTTTGATACTTGGCTAGAAAATAGCCATAGCAATAGGATAGCATTGTTTGGTTTTAAAAACTCAAAAAAAAACAAAAAACACAAAAAAAAACAAAAAAAAGTAAAAAAAAAAATAAAGTTATAACTCTCATTTTAAAAATGTTTAACCCGAGGGCTAGGGGTAGAGGACGAGGGCGGGGACGTGGGCGTCCAACTACTGCAGGGGTCAGAGGCCGTGGTCCTGGGCGGGGTGAGACACCACCTGCTGATGAGGGAGCAGGGGAACGCCGCAGAGCTACACTCCCTAGGTTCATGTCTGAAATTACTGGGACTCGTGGTAGAGCACTGTTGAGGCCAGAACAGTGCGAACAGGTGATGTCGTGGATTGCTGACAATGCTTCGAGCAATTTGTCCACCACCAGTCAGTCTTCCACGCAGTCCACCCATGTCACCGAAATCGCCACTCCTCCAGCACCTGCACCTCAGCCTCCTCCCCCCCAGTCTGCCCCCTCCCAGGAAAATTTGGCATTTGAACCGGCATACTCTGAGGAACTGTTTTCTGGACCCTTCCCACAGTCACAAACCACTTGTCCGGTTGCTGCTGAGCAATTTTCCGATGCCCAGGTTTTCCACCAGTCACAGTCTGTGGGTGATGATGACCTTCTTGACGTAGTGGAAGTGTGTAAAGAGGTGTCCGACGATGAGGAGACACGGTTGTCAGACAGTGGGGAAGTTGTTGTCAGGGCAGGAAGTCCGAGGGGGGAGCAGACTGAGGGATCGGAGGATGATGAGGTGACAGACCCAAGCTGGGTTGAGAGGCCGGGTGAACACAGTGCTTCTGAGACGGAGGAGAGTCCTCGACCAGAACAGGTTGGAAGAGGCAGTGGTGGGGCCAGACGGAGAGGCAGGGCCAGAGCTGGTGCATCAGCGCCAAATGTGTCAACTAGTGAAGCTCCCGTGGCGAGGGCTCTTGCGGCGAGGGCTAGATCTTCAGAAGTCTGGAGGTTCTTTAAGGAAACACCGGATGACCGACGGACTGTGGTGTGCAACATTTGCCAAACCAGGCTCAGCAGGGGTTCCACCACTACTAGCTTAACTACCACCAGTATGCGCAGGCATATGAATGCTAAACACCCCACTCAGTGGCAACAAGCCCGTTCACCTCCGGCCATGCACACCACTGCTCCTTCCCCTGTGTCAGCTGCTAGTCAGCCCCCTGCCCAGGACCCTGCCACAAAAACCCCATCGTCGCCTCCACAGCATCCACCAGCGTTCAGCTCTCCATACCCCAGACGCTGGAGCGGAAACGCAAATATAGTGCAACCCACCCGCACGCCCAAGCCCTTAATGTGCACATCTCCAGATTGCTTAGCCTGGAGATGCTGCCCTATAGGCTAGTAGAGACCGAGGCCTTTCGCAACCTCATGGCGGCGGCCGCCCCTCGGTATTCGGTCCCCAGCCGCCACTACTTTTCCCGATGTGCCGTCCCAGCCCTGCACCAGCACGTGTCAGACAACATCATCCGTGCCCTGACCAACGCCGTTTCTGACAAGGTCCACCTGACCATGGACACGTGGACGAGTGCTGCCGGGCAGGGCCACTATATATCGCTGACGGCACATTGGGTTAACTTGGTGGAGGCTGGGACCGAGTCTGACCCTGGGGCTGCTCATATACTGCCGACGCCGAGGATTGCGGGGCCTACCTCGGTCCAGGTGTTTCAGGCCTACTATGCCTCCTCCTCCTCCCACCCCTCCTCCACCTCCTCCTCCGAACTACCATCCGTGGGCACGGCGCCATCAGTCGGTAGCTCTAGGCACAGCAGCAGTGCCGTCGCTAAGCGACAGCAGGCGGTGCTCAAACTGCTGAGCCTAGGCGACAAAAGGCACACCGCCCAAGAGCTATTACAGGGCATCACGGCGCAGACTGATCTGTGGCTGGCACCGCTGAACCTCAAGCCGGGAATGGTTGTGTGTGACAACGGCCGTAACCTGGTGGCGGCTCTGCAACTCGGCAGACTGACACATGTGCCATGCCTGGCCCATGTGTTAAATCTGATAGTTCAGCGTTTCCTCAAGACATACCCCAATCTGTCTGATTTGCTCACGAAGGTGCGCCGCATCTGTGCGCATTTCAGGAAGTCCAGCCCAGATGCTGCCACTCTCAGGGCAGCGCAGCGCCGCCTCCAACTGCCCGCTCACCGACTGTTGTGCGACGTGCCCACGAGGTGGAATTCAACACTGACCATGTTATCCAGAGTTTACCAGCAGCGCAGAGCGATTGTAGACTGCCAGATGTCAACTTCCACCAGAACTGGTAGTCAGGTCAGTCAGCTTCCTCAAGTCTACAATGAGGAGTGGACGTGGATGTCTGATATCTGTCAGGTGCTGAGTAACTTTGAGGAGTCAACACAGATGGTCAGTGGCGATGCCGCCATCATCAGCCTCACCATCCCGCTGCTTGGCCTGTTGAAAAACTCTCTGGTCAGCATGAAGTCGGAAGCTTTGCGCTCGTCACAAGAGACAGGGGAAGAATATTCCCTTGTTGATAGCCAAAGCACCCTCAGGTCTGTTTCTCAGCGCATATCGGAGGAGGTGGAGGTGGAGGAGGATGAGGAGGAAGAGGAGGAGAATGTTGGCGAGACACAAGAGGGGACCATTGTTGAGTCCTTCACTGTTCAGCGTGTATGGGCAGAAGAAGAGGAGTTGGAGGAGTTGGAGGAGGAGGAAATGGACAGTCAGGCCAGTGAGGGGAGTGAATTCTTACGCGTTGGTACTCTGGCGCATATGGCAGATTTCATGCTAGGCTGCCGATCCCGTGACCCTCGCGTTCAAAGAATTTATTCCAGCACCGATTACTGGGTATTCACTCTCCTGGACCCACGGTACAAGCAAAATCTTCCCACTCTCATCCCTGCAGAGGAAAGGAGTGTGAGAATGCATGAATACCAGCAGGCCCTGGTGCACAAGCTGAAACAGTATTTCCCTTCTGACAGCGCTAGCGGCAGAGTGCGTAGTTCTGCGGGACAAGTAGCGAGGGAGAGTAGGCGAGCAGGCAGCTTGTCCAGCACTGGCAAGGGTACGCTTTACAAGGCTTTTGCCAGCTTTATGTCACCCCAGCAAGACACTGTCACCTGTCCCCAGTCTCGGCAGAGTAGGGCTGATCTTTACAGAAAGATGGTGAGGGAGTACGTAGCTGACCATACCATCGTCCTAAATGATCACACAGCTCCCTACAACTACTGGGTTTCAAAGCTGGACATGTGGCACGAACTGGCGCTGTACGCCTTGGAGGTTCTTGCCTGCCCTGCCGCTAGCGTCTTGTCCGAGCGGGTTTTCAGTGCAGCTGGTGGCATCATCACCGATAAGCGTACACGCCTGTCGACTGACAGCGCTGACAGGCTGACGCTTATTAAAATGAATAAAGGCTGGATTTCTCAGAATTTCCAATCTCCACCAGGTGAAGGAAGCTCAACCTGAATAATTGATCCACTCCTCCTCCTCCTCATTTTCCTCCTTCTCCTCCTCTTTGTACAGTAAAGCAGAGGAAAATGGCTATTTTTTGACAGGGCCCACTGGCTCTTGCTATAGTACTTCATGCATTTAATTTTTCTGGAGGGCCACCTACCCGGTCCTCTGTTTGAAACAATTTTTGTGAGTGCCACATACAGGCACTCAATCTATTCCATTTAACTGGAGGGCCACCTACCTGCTCCTCTGGTTTGAAACATTTTTGGGACTGCCACATACAGGCACTCAATCTATTCCATTTTACTGGAGGGCCACCTACCTGCTCCTCTGGTTTGAAAAATTTTTGGGACTGCCACATACAGGCACTCAATCTATTCCATTTTACTGCAGGGCCACCTACCTGCTCCTCTGGTTTGAAACATTTTTGGGACTGCCACATACAGGCACTCAATCTATTCCATTTTACTGGAGGGCCACCTACCTGCTCCTCTGGTTTGAAAAATGTTTGGGACTGCCACATACAGGCACTATCCAAATTAAATTGTCTCCATAGCAGCCTCCACACGTTGTCTCCATTGCTACCTCCAAAAGTCGTCCATATAGCTGCCTCCATACATCGTCCCTTTATCAAACGAGGTGTGTCAGGCAGAAATTTGGGTTGTTTTCATGGATTCCACATCAAAGTTGTTAACTTTGTCGCCACCCTGCTGTGTTATCCACAAAATATACTGGCAAACTTTTACCATTTAGGGATATTATTTCAGCGCTTCTTGCGCATCTGTTTACATTCCCCTCACCCGGCATATCCTAAACTTATAAGAACGCTACTACACTTGATCTTATACAAAAGGTTCTTAGAAGTGCTGTTTGGGGAGTAGCCTAGAGACAGGGGCTTGGATTGGCGAAAGCTCGCCTGGCAGCGGAGCGCCAGCTCCATGCGCATCATGCGCTTCTTGCGCATCTGTTTACATTCCCCTCACCCGCCATATCCCAAACTTATAAGAACGCTACTACACTTAACTTGGTGCAGGCTGGGACCGAGTCTGACCCTGGGGCTGGTCATATACTGCCGACGCAGAGAATTGCGGGGCCTACCTCGGTCCAGGTCTCAAAGGCCTACTATACCTCCTCCCCCCCCTCCTCCACCTCCTCCTCCTCCGAATTACCATCCGTGGGCATGGCGCCATCAGTCGGTAGCTCTAGGCACAGCAGCAGTGCCGTCGCTAAGCGACAGCAGGCGGTGCTGTAACTGCTGAGCCTAGGCGATAAAAGGCACACCGCCCAAGAGCTATTACAGGGCATTCCACATCAAAGTTGTTAACTTTGTCGCCACCCTGCTGTGTAATCCACAAAATATACTTGCAAACTTTTACCATTTAGGGATATTATTTCAGCGCTTCTTGCGTATCTGTTTACATTCCCCTCACCCGCCATATCCTAAACTTATAAGAACGCTACTACACTTGATCTTATACAAAAGGTTCTTAGAAGTGCTGTTTGGGGAGTAGCCTAGAGACAGGGGCTTGGATTGGCGAAAGCTCGCCTGGCTGCAGAGCGCCAGCTCCATCCCAAGATCCAACTAACATAGTTGCAGCACCTTTAATCTACTACTAGTTCACTGCCTCCATAATAATAATAATAATAATAATAATCTTTATTTATATAGCGTCATCATATTCTGTAGCGCTTTACAAATCATAGGAAACAAATACAAATGTAATGTAACAGAGCACAACATTTGTATGGAACAACAGGAGTGAGGTCCCTGCTCGCCAGAGCTTACGGTTTATGAAGATGATGGGGTAACACGAGGTAAAAGAATATTTAATGGTCAAGCCATTCTTCTTAGGGAATAGAAAAAAATATAATAAATGGAATTGCTGTCGCTTGAACCACTCAGCCGTCATCTTATATACCAGGTCCAGGCTGAATGGGACTGCAGAGAAGTCTGGTGCCTGTTGGTTGCTGGATAACAGATGGGAGAACGACACAGGACGGGTTAGTAGAAGAGTTAAAACTTCATGCAGTTAATGAGTGTTATAGGCTTGCCTAAAGAAATGGGTTTTAAGAGCACGTTTGAAACTTTGGAGGTTAGGTATTAGTCTGATAGTCCGGGGCAGAGCATTCCATAGAATTGGTGCAGCTCTAGAGAAGTCTTGGAGACGCGAGTGGGAGGTCCGCACTAGGGTAGAGGTTAATCTAAGATCACTGGCGGATCTAAGAGCACGGGTTGGGCGATAGACTGAGATAAGAGAGGAGAGGTAGGGGGGTGCAGCATTATACAGAGCTTTATGGATGAGGGTTATTATTATTTTAAACTGTATTCGAAAGGAGACTGGCAGCCAGTGCAGCGACTGGCATGAACTGTAAGCATACATGGTCCCCTTATCAAACGAGCTGTGTCAGGCAGAATTTTGGGTTGTTTTCATGGCTTCCATGTTAACTTTGTCGCCACCCTGCTGTGTAATCCACAAAATATACTGGCAAACTTTTATCATGTACCGATATTATTTGAGCGCTTCTTGCTCACCTCCTTTGGTTCCTCTCTGACACCCATTGGTTTGAAGCCTGAGTCCAATTAGGGTATGTCGCCATGCCACTCTCTAGCCTGCTGCCGCTGCCTCTGCATGCCGTCCCCTATAGTGTCAGGGTCAATTATTGGATGTTTTAGATGCTATCTAGCTTCATTCTGTCACTCTGTCATGGCCATGCTGTTGCCCATAATTTTGGCATAATGGTGCGATTAGGCAGCCTCAGAGGCATCCATGCATGCTGCCCCTGCTGTTTCCTGTCCATTTCCGTGGTGTTTCCATCCTTTTCTGAGGTTCCCAGGTGTTTGGCCAAGCTTCCCTGTGCAGAGCCTTGGTCCCCTTGAAAAATGCTCGAGTCTCCCATTGACTTCAATGGGGTTCGTTATTCGAGACGAGCACTCGAGCATCGGGAAAAGTTCGTCTCGAATAACGAGTACCCGAGCATTTTAGTGTTCGCTCATCTCTAGTCCTAACCCCCTCATATTCGAGTCATCTTCCAGACTTTGTAACAATCTAACCTCTTCTAACATCTCGGTCGGGATGCCTAGGTCTGTACTCAACTTTTTATCTTTCCTTTTAAAGAATTTGTGCCAGCCTAGTCTTCTAGCAAAGAGGTGTAGATCTTTCGTCCAAGTAAACGGGTCAAAGTCTGTGGTGGGGACATTGAGGCCTTTCTTTAGGATTCCTATCTCCTCTATAGTCAGGGGTCTTGATGATAGGTTTATTACCTGGGATTCTGAGGTGGATTCCGATTCCTCAGAGGGTAAGCTGTTTCTAAAAAATGTTGCTGGGGGGGTTGTGTATATGTGTTTGGTCTACCTCTTCCTCTCCCTGTTCCTCTAGATTTTTGTCCACCCTTTCTCCCCCTTCCTCTACTCTCTGTTTCTGACAGATCGGTATCGGTGGATGACAAGTCCGTTTGGGGCAGATTCGGCTAGGAAAATCTTAGCCAAACACTGGCCCATCTTAAGGATGGACCCAGATCTGGAGGATGTAATAGGGAACAGACCCATGGTGACTTTCCGACGGGGTAGGTCGATTCGGGACATAGTGGTCCATAGTCACTATGTGGCTCCGACTCCCAGGGGGACTTGGCTTGACCGCAAGATATCTGGCTGTTTTAAATGCAGCGGCTGTATAGCATGTCCCTTTCTAATGACAGGCAAAACTTTTGTAGGGAATAACAGCAATAAGATCTTTTCCATTAAAGACTTTATTAACTGTAGATCTAAAGGAGTGATTTATATGGCAACGTGCATATGCGGACTCGAGTATATAGGAAAAACCATTCAAGAGTTCCGCAGAAGAATTGGAGACCATATTGGGGATATTGAACACAACCGTGATACCCCAATTGCGCGTCATGTACAGGCCATGCATAACGGTCAAGCCTCGGTTGTGAAATTCACAGGGATTGAACTCGAACACCCGTCACCAAGGGGTGGAGACTGGGACCGGAGGGTATTACAGAGGGAAGCAAGGTGGATTTATCTGCTAAATACAGTGGCTCCCAGAGGTCTCAATCTCCAGCTACACTATGCCTGCTTTATATAATAATGCCCCTGACTAGTGTCGAGAAAGAAGTAGGCAGTCTTGCAGGGAGATGGGTTACCTGACATATGAGCGTGTGACTGACTATACCCTAGGTCATATGGTCATTCTGTCAACCTCTATCGTGTAAAAAATTCCATGGGGGTATATGCTTACCCTGTTCATTTATAAGTGATCGATACACACCCACCGATATGGGCCAGTTTATGAGCTTAAACCCGATTTTTAAGGATATACAGTATTGCTATCTGAATATTGACTTAGTTTAATTAATGCTTCTATACCTGTTATATGCTGTCACTAAAGTTGTTTGGGTGGTTGGATGCACGAGGAGACAGGATTAGGTCACGCCATGCATCAAAATTCTATTCCCCTGTTATCAGGTTGCTCTAGCCATACTATTAAGAGTCTAAGACGGCTGCTTGTAGATTACGACGCAGGCGCGTCTTGTATGGGTGTTGCCATGGCGACACACAGCTCTGTATCTCCCGTCCGCCGACCCGGAAGTGACGTATGGTGTACTTCCGGTTTGATCTTCAGCATACGATACACACTCTGGGGAACATGAATGGATGCTGACGACACGCCGGTAAGTCCAATTACAATACAGTGATGTCACGTAGGAGAGCACGGGCAGGCTTTTAAATAAAGCCCACACATGTTTTAGAGGTGTCACATGCCATGAACCCGGCGTGATCAAAGGGCACAGACCGGTGGGTGTAGGCACTCCTTCCCCACCTAGACGCCGCAGGTGGACTAACTTTGCCGAACCGTGGTAAGCATGACAGGCGGCTTGGACCCCAGTAAAGGGGATGAGATGTTTGATAAAGTACATTCTAAAGCATATGTACTCATTATTTTCAGGGCGACTTTTGTTTGGATTTTCTCCCTCTGATGAAACTGTTGTGGAAACGCGTCAGGGAGGTGTGGTGTGTAGTTAGTACAAGGGAAAGTACTTGGGACTGCCCTTGTAAGGGCGGGAGTCTATCTGGGGGTTAGGGCAAGTGTGTTTTAGGGCACCACACCCTCCCCAACTTACCATCAAAAAGAGGAAAAGGTAATTCCCCCCCAGCCCTGTATTTTTTGGAGACTGACTAAGAGATGGGTAAGCAGGACCCCTGATGGGTCCGATCTCTACAGGAAGCAGGTATGGTCCTTTACTTATCCAGTTATTACTTGCAGTCTTCCTTTGATATATTCAATGTGCCTGATAATTGTTTGATTATTTGATTACTTTGCCCGTACATGACCCCACTAGGGTGTGATATTGGGGCGTGTTACCTCTGGTGTGAGCTTTTGCATTTAATATTGATACTTTTAATAAGTAATTTAATAAACTTGTTTTTTAACTGATACCCTCTTGCTGCTAATATAGATGATACATAGTGGTAATGGACATTTAAAGTTCTAGTAGCGGAGGTTAGTTGAATTTTATATAACCCTGACTTGCATACAAGATGCCTATAAAGATAAATAAAAAGAGGAAGAAGAGGTCTACGTAAAAACACAATTTGTTCTTGAGTCTATTCCTAATTCTTTTCTCTCTCTTTCCCTTCTTCTTTTTTATTTATTTATCTATTTATTTATTTTTATATTTAATATTTATCTTTTTCTCTTCATCAATGTGATTGATGGATGAGTAACGGTGGGTGGAATATGAAAGACAGATAAAAACCGCAGTACCTGCACCAATCAATCTGTCACTCAAATCCTCTTTCGTACATGTGATAGCTACAATACAGCGATAATTAATCAGTCCAAAATAGGTATATGCACAAATACACCGTGTTGTGCTAAATGTGGAGGTGTGTGAACAGTAGGTTACTGCATGGATACCTGGAGGAGGGAGAAAGCAAACTTGTTGGTAGAATATGAGGCACGTCCTCCTGGGTCCTGGCCTGTTGTGTTTTGATAAATCCACGGAAACGGTTCTCCAGAAGTATTTTCCCAAGGCAATCCAATGTAGCGTTCCTAGACTTGGGGATCGCTGTTGCACATGGAGTAGAGCCCCGGCTGGTGGCTACTGCTCCATATACAGTTCTGATGCGATCCGTGTGGTGATGTCACCAAGTACGGTAAGTCCAGAGAGACAAACTTGCTCCTACGCGTTTCGAAGACTACTGCCTTCTTCGTCAGGGAATTGTGTCACTGTGCATAAGGTGTGCTTTATAGCGATGGACCGTCTAGGTAAGTGCATTTATACCAGAAGTATATAAAATGTGTATTTCTGCATGTTTCCATACAAATAAAAACGTTTTATTTAATTTTTATCAACTAAAAACTGTGATTATACTGGTGCATATTAAAAATATATAAAACTGTTGCTTATTATTAGGTAGTAAGGTTTTTCGGCTGTTTATTTAAAAATATTTAATAATAATCTTGTATGTAGTATACCTAGCACACCCATATTATATTCTGAAGTTAAAAATGTTGAGATACCCGAATTGCTCTTACAAAAATGCTAATAATTCTATCTCCTGATTTAGTCCTTCGGGTGCTGGAGAATCAAGTCAAAAGATCCATCTACTTTCTGTCCTTGACATCTGGGAGATATAATTTCCTCCTCTCCAGCTGGGAATAACTTTTTCTATAGCAAAAAACTTTGAACCATCAAATTGTTTTTGATGGAATAGTCTATAATGTTTAGATAAGGGGTGTTCTTACGGTGCCTTTGTAATATTGCGTTTATGCTCATTAATACGTTTTTTCTCTTAGTTACGTTAATACATTTTCTCTTAGTACGACCCACATAAAGTTTGTTACAGGGGCATATAATACAGTGTATAACTCCCTTGGTAGAAGAGTTCATGTGGTTTTTGATCTTATATTTCTCTGCACATGTAATGGGTCCAAAAGTTTTAATCACCTTTTTGTTTTTAGAGATTTTACATGCATTGCAATTTGTAAAGGGAAAAAAACCCATTAGTTTGTAAAAAGTTTTTCTGTGTACAGCTTTGTTCTGAATTTTTATTGTTGTGATTCTTTATAGCTGGTGCTATTAAGGTCCAATATTTCTAGCCTTTTTAAAAAAATGAATCTGGGTTTCTTTGACAACTGTTGTCCAATGACCTTGTCCTGGAATAGAACATTCCAACGACGTTGTGCAATCCGTTTGAGGATTTCCCAATCTTGTGTATACTGGGTTACAATAGGGACTTTTATTATGGAAGCATTTATTTCCTCCGCATGGTGTTTTTTAATTGGGTCTCTTTATTTCCCTTTTCCTCAAATTTTTTCTGGAGTATTTTGGCTTCCTCTCTGAATATTGTTAAGTCAGTGCAATTTCTACGATGGCGAAGATACTGGCTTTTTGGAATTGCATCCAACCATATCGGAAGGTGGCGACTCGTTTTTAGAATAAAACTGTTGCTATCCGTGGGTTTATTGAAGGTCTTAGTTTCAATATTCCCATTATCAATATAGATGGTTAGGTCCAAAAAGTTTACACTTGTCTGACTATATGTTGGTGTAAATTCCAAGAAATAATCATTCTTGTTTATTTGATTTAAAATTTTTTGAAGGGATTCCTCTCCCCCAGACCAGATAAACAGCACATCGTCTATAAATCTATGCCAGAGGACCAGATTCGCCTGTGGGGAAAATATATCGATCCTCCCTTCTCCCCACATATAAATTGGCATAGCTTGGTGCGAACTTGATCCCCATGGCCGTGCCCCATGTCTGGAGATAAAAGGAGTCATCATATTTAAAGTAATTGTGGGTCAAAATAAACATGATGCAGTCCCCTATATATTTGATTTGTCTTTCTAGTAATAATCCTGATTTGCTCAGAAAGTATTCTGCCGAATTACGTCCTTTGTTGTGTTCAATAACGGTTTACAATGATGTTACGTCTAGAGCACCAATGATAAAATGTTGTTCCCACTTAATTGTGTCCAAAATTTGTAGGACATGTTTAGTATCCTTTAGATACGCGGGGAGTTTCTGTACTTGAGGCTGTAACAGGTTATCTATGTATTCGGATAGATTGAATGTAAGGCATCCGATCCCCGATATAATGGGTCTTCCAGGAGTATGGTTTCCGATTTGTGAATCTTTGGAATGTGGTACATGACCGGAATCCGTGGTGTCAAAATTTTTGATATATTGAGCTTCTTTTTTGTTTAGAATGTTTAGCATCACACCACTTTTCACTAAATCCCCCAATTCTCTTTTGAAGCCATTGGAAGGATCAGATTTTAATTTTAGATATGTGCGCTCGTCTCCCAGCAAGCGTTTCTCTTCTTTATGGTAATCGTAGGCGTTTTAGACCACTATACTACCTCCTTTGTCCATGGGATGGACAATTATATTGTTGTTTTTCTGTAATGTAATAATGGCTTTTTGTTCTTTTTGGTTAAGATTGCCCCTATATCTCTCTCTATTCTTGTCTTTAACGTTCTTAATATCCCTTACAACCGGTTTTGAAATACTTTAAATGCCTCAGAATACTTATTTGATGGATTAAAATTCGACTTAGGTTTTAATGATGTGTGAATGATTTGGTCTGCAGTATCGGGTAAACTACTGGTTGCTGTTTTTCTAATAAAATGTTTTCTTAAAATTTTTTTTATCCCAATAAATGCATCGAATCTGTCGAATCGTGCTGTAGGGGCAAATTTCAATCCCTTATTTAATAATCTAATTTCTCCCTCTGTTAATGTATGGTCACTGAAATAAAAAAATTTTTGTCTTGTATCCATTATATTGTTATTTTTAGTTTTAGACTCTATTCTTGTCGCCATTTTCTTTTTGGCGAGTTTCCCCGCTCTTTGTCCACTGTTTTTCTTTTTGGTCGCCTGAAAATTTTTTGGTTCATTACAATTGCTTCGGTGTATTTTGTTTATTTTTTTGTTTGTGATCTTGTTTCAATATTTTTGTTTGCCGATTCTTTTTCTTCAATTTGTACATCTTTCTGCTTATTTGTAGTTTATTTGTAGTAATATTTTTGGTCTTAATCATTTTACCCTCCTTATTAGTTATTTGTTTTACCTTATGTGCATATATTCCCTTTCTGGGGTTTCTTCAATATCAATATTGTCACATAAGATGTCATATCTATTAGAAGTTGAGATAGGTGTGCGAGTCTCATTTACTACTGATGTTCTTTCCTGATTTATTATGATTCTAGGTTCTAATGGCACACGCTGCTCTAATACTGAATTGGTTTGGTCTTCTATAGATATAATAGACTCAGTGGGGCAGATTTACTTACCTGGTCCGTTCGCAATCCAGCGGCGGGTTCTCTGCGGTGGATTCGGGTCCGGCCGGGATTCACTAAGGTAGTTCCTCCGACGTCCACCAGGTGGCGCTGCTGCGCTGAAGTTCCCGGAGGCCCGCTGGAATGCCCTGAAATTCACCGGCCAATACCTAGTGAAGGTAAGCGCAATTTTCGCTACACATTTTTTTTTAAATGCGGCGGTTTTCCCGAATCTGTTGGGTTTTCGTTCGGCCACGCCCCCGATTTCCGTCGCGTGCATGCCGGTGCCGATGCACCAAAATCCAATCGCGTGCGCCAAAAACCCGGGGCAATACAGGGAAAATTGGCGCAAATCGGAAATATTCGGGTAACACGTCGGGAAAACGCGAATCGGGCCCTTAGTAAATGACCCCCAGTGTGTGTTGTGATGTCAAGATTGGTTAAGTCTTGTTCAAGATCATCAATTGTATTATACACATTCGATGTAGCTCCCAGACTAATCGCTGTGCTATCAATTTTTATCAATATCTAGATTTTCTACATGTGGGACCGAATCTCTCAGAAACTTGCGTTTCTTTTTCTCAGCAATTTTCTGTTCTCTAAAAACAAAAAGGTGATTAAAACTTTTGGACCCATTACATGTGCAGAGAAATATAAGATCAAAAACCACATGAACTGTTCTACCAAGGGAGTTATATACTGTATTATATGCGCCTGTAACAAACTTTATGTGGGTCGTACTAAGACAAAATTAACAAAACGTATTAATGAGCATAGACGCAATATTACAAAGAGACTGGAAGAACACCCCTTATCTAAACATTATAAATAGAGATGAGCGAGTATACTCGTCTGAGCTTGATGCTCGTGCAAGTATTAGAGTACTCGAAACAGCTCGTTGCTCGGACGAGTATTTCCCCTGCTCGAGATCGAGCATTTAATTAAGAAAAGACAGTGAAGAACAGGGAAGAATACAATTAAAACAGTGACCACAGTGAACACAGGATCTTTTAAGTGAAGAACACATTGAAAGAACACAGTGAAGAACAGATTGCAGATGTTCTTAACATCTGCTCACTTAGCCGAAGACACTAGCGCCGACTCTGGTTCAGGCATGCAGGAGTGGAGGCTGAAGTGAAGCGGGCGGGGGCTGAAGCGGGCATCATGGAGCGGAGCGGGCATGGAGACGCGGAGTGGGCATCATGGAGCGGGTATGGAGGAGCAGAGCGGGGGTTGGAGAGGGCATGGAGGAGCAGAGCGGGGCTGGAGCGGGCATGGAGGAGCGGAGCGGGGCTGAAGTGGAGACTGGAGCGGAGTGGGCTGGAGCAGGACCAACAGCACAGAAAGAACACAGTGAAGAACACTTTGCAGATGTTCCGAACATCTGCTAACTTATCGGAAGACACGTGCGCCGAATGGTGTTCTTCACAATAGTATATGAAGAACATTGGGGCAGATTTACTTACCCGGTCCATTCGCGATCCAGCAGCGTGTTCTCTGCAGTGGATTTGGGTCTTCCGGCGATTCACTAAGGCAGTTCCTCCGACGTCCACTAAGTGTCACTGCTGCACGGAAGTCCGCCGAGGCCCGCCAGAGTTCACGATCCTATACTTGGTGAAGGTAAGTGCGGCTGTTTCTCAGAATCCGTCGGGTTTTCGTTCGGCCACGCCCCCCGATTTCCGTCGCGTGCATGCCGGCGCCGATGCACCACAATCCGATTGCGTGCGCCAAAAAACCCGGGGAAATACAGGGAAAATCGGCGCAAATCGGAAATATTCGGGTAACACGTTGGGAAAATGCGAATCGGGCCCTTAGTAAATGACCACCATTATGTGTGAAGAACACATTGCAGATGTATGGAAACATCTGCAATGTGTTCTTCACACATATTGTAGCCGCCGGCCAGGGCTCTATTCCATGTGCAACAGCGATCCCCAAGTTTAGGAACGCTACATTGGATTGCCTTGGGAAAATACTTCTGGAGAACCGTTTCCGTGGATTTATCAAAACACAACAGTCCGGGACCAAGGAGGACATGCCTCATATTCTACCAACAAGTTTGCTTTCTCCCTCCTCCAGGTATCCATGTATTAACCTACTGTTCACACACCTCCACATTTAGCACAACGCAGGGTGTATTTGTGCATATACCTATTTTGCACTGATTAATTATTGCTGTATTGTAGCTATCACATGTACGAAAGAGGATTTGAGTGACAGATTGATTGGTGCAGGTACTGCGGTTTTTATCTTGTTTTTAGTGGTTCTATCTAGGATCCATATTGAAGTGGGGTGCAGGTCACCACTTTTGTTACCAGCGACATCTTAAAATCATTTTTTACTAATCCTAGGGTTGCGCCAAACTCGATTTATCATGGAATATGAAAGACCTTAGGCTTCAGAGGTCTGATGGAATATTATGTAGGGGAGTGAGGGAGAAAAAAAACGTTCATTATAAAATTTATGGCGATTATTTGCTGAAATTTGCTTACAGTAAGTAATCCCTCTAAAGGACATTTATCATCAGTTTCAATGAATCACAGTTTTTATGTATGTCTTGTTATTTTACCATTTTTGTAACCTATTAGCATTGTGCCTTTTGAATATTAAATTGTCATTTAATAAGTTCTTTCTCTGTGAAGAGAAGTGAATGTCTGCTAAGCCGTGTTACTCTGTGAGTGTCTGTGTGCAAGCTTTAGCTAGAGTCAATGTGTGTCCAGGTGAGCTGTATGGCATCTAGAAGAGTGTATCTGGGTGTATGTGTGTGGTCCTGGTTTAGGCATCTCATAAGCTGAAATTGCGAATTGTGGCGGTGAGGAAGTGTAGGGAATACGGATGTGACTGCATCAGGGAGTAGAGTGGCTCAGTGCATTGGCGTTCCATAGGCATGTAAGTGCCAGGGCGGCAAATAGTGTGGTTGTGTAGTAGTCACAGACACCTTTTTGTTTAGTTTTCCTGACACAATCAGAAGCTGGGTGCTAGGGCAGTGGAAATTAGCGTAGAGACACCATCTGTGTTGGTGGGTATTTATGGGCTAAATGGTGAGGCTCCCTAGTGCAGAAGCAGAAAGTAATTGGACTCAAGAGTGGTGGATCATTATAGGCAGTAATTGTCTTCAAAGTCCTACATGATTTTGCTAATGCTGCTAATAGGGGGATGTAACTTTGGATCAGTACAGGGAAGTCATATCACATATCATGGTACATTTTTATATAGTCTGACCATATGACTGACCTGTGTGTACGGATATATCCCCAGGAGCTGAGCTATCGGTAAAGTGGTGGATGTGAAATGATCTCCGATAAAACCCACAACCTTCTTCTTCCGAGTGCAGGAATAATTAGGGACAAGGTATCCGGGTCCGGATAATATTTGTATTATGCTCTTTATCGCAACCTTGTAATCTGAACACGAGTCATAGATGTGATATCCCAGAGTCAGGTTTGGGAGAATAGAAGGATTTTTATTGATTTCATCAACAGCGTAAAAGAAAGCCACAAGATTCTTATAGTAAGGAACGTGGAGACTGCAAAATAAAGAGAAGAATGTGAAAAGCCTAAAAGTAAGTAAAGAAGTGTCGGGAGGACACCATCTCCATGTAGAGGACATAGACATCTGTTGGAGGTTGATGCTCTCCATGCAGTCGCACTCCTCACCTATATGGTCATTTTGTATTAAAAATGTGTAACGCAATTTATAATATTTTGTGGTGGCGGCTGTAGAGTAAAGGTAAAACAGTAATGTAATGTAAAATGTACCAACCCGGTCAGGGCAACCAATTTAACACCTAGAAACCGAATTGCATCATTTTACCCTTTATGTATAGCAGTGGCCTATAATCTTATAGATAGTTTAATTTCACCCTATTGAATGTCTCACAAATCCGCAATGTGTAGAGCCCCCCTGAGTAGTTCTATTAGTCTGACAAAGCTTGAGTTATATAGATCAGCAGTGATCCCCTGTCCGGAGGAGCTCCCCAAAGTGCATTGTCCGACGATCATGCACTCTGCCGCAATCACTAACATTGTGTGCCAAATATACTGCATGTGTCGCTTCCCCGCTCAGGTCCCCGGAGTTCACCATCTTCTTCCCGGTGCATGTAAGTGCATTGGTTTCAACACAGTTTTAATCTTAAATTCCGCACTCAGTCTGAATCAGTCGGATCGTCTCACCACCCGCCCGCCCCCCAATTCCTGTCACGTGAAAGCCGGAGCCGCTGCGGCAAAATCCGATCGGGCACGACACAATCCCCTTCTAATTACCTCTCCCAGCGGCGCAAATCCCAAATATCATGAATAGAGATGAGCGAACACTAAAATGCTCGGGTACTCGTTATTCGAGACGAACTTTTCCCGATGCTCGAGTGCTCGTCTCGAATAACGAACCCCATTGAAGTCAATGGGAGACTCGAGCATTTTTCAAGGGGACCAAGGCTCTGCACAGGGAAGCTTGGCCAAACACCTGGGAACCTCAGAAAAGGATGGAAACACCACGGAAATGGACAGGAAACAGCAGGGGCAGCATGCATGGATGCCTCTGAGGCTGCTTAAACGCACCATTATGCCAAAATTATGGGCAACAGCATGGCCATGACAGAGTGACAGAATGAAGCTAGATAGCATCTAAAACATGCAATAATTGACCCTGACACTATAGGGGACGGCATGCAGAGGCAGCGGCAGCAGGCTAGAGAGTGTCATGGCGACATACCCTAAATGGACTCAGGCTTCAAACCAATGGGTGGCAGAGAGGAACCAAAGGAGGTGAGCAAGAAGTGCTCAAATAATATCGGTACATGATAAAAGTTTGCCAGTATATTTTGTGGATTACACAGCAGGGTGGCGACAAAGTTAACATGGAAGCCATGAAAACAACCCAAAATTCTGCCTGACACAGCTCGTTTGATAAGGGGACCATGTATGGAGGCAGTGAACTAGTAGTAGATTAAAGGTGCTGCAGTTAAAACTATGTTAGTTGGATCTTGGCATGGAGCTGGCGCTCCGCTGCCAGACGAGCTTTCGCCAATCCAAGCCCCTATCTCTAGGCTACTCCCCAAACAGCACTTTTGTATAAGATCAAGTGTAGTAGCGTTCTTATAAGTTTAGGATATGCCGGGTGAGGGGAATGTAAACAGATGCGCAAGAAGCGCATGATGCGCATGGAGCTGGCGCTCCGCTGCCAGGCGAGCTTTCGCAAATCCAAGCCCCTGTCTCTAGGCTACTCCCCAAACAGCACTTTTGTATAAGATCAAGTGTAGTAGCGTTCTTATAAGTTTAGGATATGGCGGGTGAGGGGAATGTAAACAGATGCGCAAGAAGCGCTGAAATAATATCCCTAAATGGTAAAAGTTTGCAAGTATATTTTGTGGATTACACAGCAGGGTGGCGACAAAGTTAACAACTTTGATGTGGAATGCCCTGTAATAGCTCTTGGGCGGTGTGCCTTTTATCGCCTAGGCTCAGCAGTTTCAGCACCGCCTGCTGTCGCTTAGCGACGGCACTGCTGCTGTGCCTAGAGCTACCGACTGATGGCGCCATGCCCACGGATGGTAATTCGGAGGAGGAGGAGGTGGAGGAGGGGTGGGAGGAGGTATAGTAGGCCTTTGAGACCTGGACCGAGGTAGGCCCCGCAATTCTCTGCGTCGGCAGTATATGACCAGCCCCAGGGTCAGACTCGGTCCCAGCCTGCACCAAGTTAAGTGTAGTAGCGTTCTTATAAGTTTGGGATATGGCGGGTTAGGGGAATGTAAACAGATGCGCAAGAAGCGCATGATGCGCATGGAGCTGGCGTTCCGCTGCCAGGCGAGCTTTCGCCAATCCAAGCCCCTGTCTCTAGGCTACTCCCCAAACAGCACTTCTAAGAACCTTTTGTATAAGATCAAGTGTAGTAGCGTTCTTATAAGTTTAGGATATGCCGGGTGAGGGGAATGTAAACAGATGCGCAAGAAGCGCTGAAATAATATCCCTAAATGGTAAAAGTTTGCCAGTATATTTTGTGGATAACACAGCAGGGTGGCGACAAAGTTAACAACTTTGATGTGGAATCCATGAAAACAACCCAAATTTCTGCCTGACACACCTCGTTTGATAAAGGGACGATGTATGGAGGCAGCTATATGGACGACTTTTGGAGGTAGCAATGGAGACAACGTGTGGAGGCTGCTATGGAGACAATTTAATTTGGATAGTGCCTGTATGTGGCAGTCCCAAACATTTTTCAAACCAGAGGAGCAGGTAGGTGGCCCTCCAGTAAAATGGAATAGATTGAGTGCCTGTATGTGGCAGTCCCAAAAATTGTTCAAACCAGAGGACCGGGTAGGTGGCCCTCCAGAAAAATGGAATAGATTGAGTGCCTGTATGTGGCACTCACAAAAATTGTTTCAAACAGAGGACCGGGTAGGTGGCCCTCCAGAAAAATTAAATGCATGAAGTATAGCAAGAGCCAGTGGGCCCTGTCAAAAAATAGCCATTTTCCTCTGCTTTACTGTACAAAGAGGAGGAGAAGGAGGAAAATGAGGAGGAGGAGGAGGAGTGGATCAATTATTCAGGTTGAGCTTCCTTCACCTGGTGGAGATTGGAAATTCTGAGAAATCCAGCCTTTATTCATTTTAATAAGCGTCAGCCTGTCAGCGCTGTCAGTCGACAGGCGTGTACGCTTATCGGTGATGATGCCACCAGCTGCACTGAAAACCCGCTCGGACAAGACGCTAGCGGCAGGGCAGGCAAGAACCTCCAAGGCGTACAGCGCCAGTTCGTGCCACATGTCCAGCTTTGAAACCCAGTAGTTGTAGGGAGCTGTGTGATCATTTAGGACGATGGTATGGTCAGCTACGTACTCCCTCACCATCTTTCTGTAAAGATCAGCCCTACTCTGCCGAGACTGGGGACAGGTGACAGTGTCTTGCTGGGGTGACATAAAGCTGGCAAAAGCCTTGTAAAGCGTACCCTTGCCAGTGCTGGACAAGCTGCCTGCTCGCCTACTCTCCCTCGCTACTTGTCCCGCAGAACTACGCACTCTGCCGCTAGCGCTGTCAGAAGGGAAATACTGTTTCAGCTTGTGCACCAGGGCCTGCTGGTATTCATGCATTCTCACACTCCTTTCCTCTGCAGGGATGAGAGTGGCAAGATTTTGCTTGTACCGTGGGTCCAGGAGAGTGAACACCCAGTAATCGGTGCTGGAATAAATTCTTTGAACGCGAGGGTCACGGGATAGGCAGCCTAGCATGAAATCTGCCATATGCGCCAGAGTACCAACGCGTAAGAATTCACTCCCCTCACTGGCCTGACTGTCCATTTCCTCCTCCTCCAACTCCTCCAACTCCTCTTCTTCTGCCCATACACGCTGAACAGTGAAGGACTCAACAATGGTCCCCTCTTGTGTCTCGCCAACATTCTCCTCCTCTTCCTCCTCATCCTCCTCCACCTCCACCTCCTCCGATATGCGCTGAGAAACAGACCTCAGGGTGCTTTGGCTATCAACAAGGGAATCTTCTTCCCCCGTCTCTTGTGACGAGCGCAAAGCTTCCGACTTCATGCTGACCAGAGAGTTTTTCAACAGGCCAAGCAGCGGGATGGTGAGGCTGATGATGGCGGCATCGCCACTGACCATCTGTGTTGACTCCTCAAAGTTACTCAGCACCTGACAGATATCAGACATCCACGTCCACTCCTCATTGTAGACTTGAGGAAGCTGACTGACCTGACTACCAGTTCTGGTGGAAGTTGACATCTGGCAGTCTACAATCGCTCTGCGCTGCTGGTAAACTCTGGATAACATGGTCAGTGTTGAATTCCACCTCGTGGGCACGTCGCACAACAGTCGGTGAGCGGGCAGTTGGAGGCGGCGCTGCGCTGCCCTGAGAGTGGCAGCATCTGGGCTGGACTTCCTGAAATGCGCACAGATGCGGCGCACCTTCGTGAGCAAATCAGACAGATTGGGGTATGTCTTGAGGAAACGCTGCACTATCAGATTTAACACATGGGCCAGGCATGGCACATGTGTCAGTCTGCCGAGTTGCAGAGCCGCCACCAGGTTACGGCCGTTGTCACACACAACCATTCCCGGCTTGAGGTTCAGTGGTGCCAGCCACAGATCAGTCTGCGCCGTGATGCCCTGTAATAGCTCTTGGGCGGTGTGCCTTTTGTCGCCTAGGCTCAGCAGTTTGAGCACCGCCTGCTGTCGCTTAGCGACGGCACTGCTGCTGTGCCTAGAGCTACCGACTGATGGCGCCGTGCCCACGGATGGTAGTTCGGAGGAGGAGGTGGAGGAGGGGTGGGAGGAGGAGGAGGCATAGTAGGCCTGAAACACCTGGACCGAGGTAGGCCCCGCAATCCTCGGCGTCGGCAGTATATGAGCAGCCCCAGGGTCAGTCTCGGTCCCAGCCTCCACCAAGTTAACCCAATGTGCCGTCAGCGATATATAGTGGCCCTGCCCGGCAGCACTCGTCCACGTGTCCGTGGTCAGGTGGACCTTGTCAGAAACGGCGTTGGTCAGGGCACGGATGATGTTGTCTGACACGTGCTGGTGCAGGGCTGGGACGGCACATCGGGAAAAGTAGTGGCGGCTGGGGACCGAATACCGAGGGGCGGCCGCCGCCATGAGGTTGCGAAAGGCCTCGGTCTCTACTAGCCTATAGGGCAGCATCTCCAGGCTAAGCAATCTGGAGATGTGCACATTAAGGGCTTGGGCGTGCGGGTGGGTTGCACTATATTTGCGTTTCCGCTCCAGCGTCTGGGGTATGGAGAGCTGAACGCTGGTGGATGCTGTGGAGGATCGTGGAGGCGACGATGGGGTTTTTGTGGCAGGGTCCTGGGCAGGGGGCTGACTAGCAGCTGACACAGGGGAAGGAGCAGTGGTGTGCACGGCCGGAGGTGAACGGGCTTGTTGCCACTGAGTGGGGTGCTTAGCATTCATATGCCTGCGCATACTGGTGGTAGTTAAGCTAGTAGTGGTGGAACCCCTGCTGAGCCTGGTTTGGCAAATGTTGCACACCACAGTCCGTCGGTCATCCGGTGTTTCCTTAAAGAACCTCCACACTTCTGAAGATCTAGCCCTCGCCGCAAGAGCCCTCACCACGGGAGCTTCACTAGTTGACAGTGGCGCTGATGCACCAGCTCTGGCCCTGCCTCTCCGTCTGGCCCCACCACTGCCTCTTCCAACCTGTTCAGGTCGAGGACTCTCCTCCGTCTCAGAAGCACTGTGTTCACCCGGCCTCTCAACCCAGCTTGGGTCTGTCACCTCATCATCCTCCGATCCCTCAGTCTGCTCCCCCCTCGGACTTCCTGCCCTGACAACAACTTCCCCACTGTCTGACAACCGTGTCTCCTCATCGTCGGACACCTCTTTACACACTTCCACTACGTCAAGAAGGTCATCATCACCCACAGACTGTGACTGGTGGAAAACCTGGGCATCGGAAAATTGCTCAGCAGCAACCGGACAAGTGGTTTGTGACTGTGGGAAGGGTCCAGAAAACAGTTCCTCAGAGTATGCCGGTTCAAATGGCAAATTTTCCTGGGAGGGGGCAGACTGGGGGGGAGGAGGCTGAGGTGCAGGAGCTGGAGGAGTGGGGATTTCGGTGACATGGGTGGACTGCGTGGAAGACTGACTGGTGGTGGACAAATTGCTCGAAGCATTGTCAGCAATCCACGACATCACCTGTTCGCACTGTTCTGGCCTCAACAGTGCTCTACCACGAGTCCCAGTAACTTCAGACATGAACCTAGGGAGTGTAGCTCTGCGGCGTTCCCCTGCTCCCTCATCAGCAGGTGGTGTCTCACCCCGCCCAGGACCACGGCCTCTGACCCCTGCAGTAGTTGGACGCCCACGTCCCCGCCCTCGTCCTCTACCCCTAGCCCTGGGGTTAAACATTTTTAAAATGAGAGTTATAACTTTTTTTTTTTTTTTACTTTTTTTTTTTTTTTTTTGTGTTTTTTGTTTTTTTTTGTGTTTTTTGTTTTTTTTTGAGTTTTTAGAACCAAACAATCCTATCCTATTGCTATGGCTATTTTCTAGCCAAGTATCAAAGGAAGCACACTACTATGCCAGATGAGATGACACTGAGTTATTGCCTAATAGAAATCCAACCCCTACTGAATTTTGCCACTTCAGCCTTTGCTATGGATATGTGCGCCACTAAGCGCAGAACACAGCGGTCGCAAGTCTCACTACAGATTGCTCAGAATTGGCAAGTACATGCACTGCAGAAACTACAGCCACCAGCAGATCAACCAGAAATCAAATATATAGAACGCTACTGTAGGCTTCAAGAAGCTATTTGTATTCTCCTATGGCTATTTTCTAGCCAAGTATCAAAGGAAGCACACTACTATGCCAGATGAGATGACACTGAGTTATTGCCTAATAGAAATCCAACCCCTACTGAATTTTGCCACTTCAGCCTTTGCTATGGATATGTGCGCCACTAAGCGCAGAACACAGCGGTCGCAAGTCTCACTACAAATTGCTCAGAATTGGCAAGTACATGCACTGCAGAAACTAAAGCCACCAGCAGATCAACCAGAAATCAAATATATAGAACGCTACTGTAGGCTTCAAGAAGCTGTTTGTATTCTCCTATGGCTATTTTCTAGCCAAGTATCAAAGGAAGCACACTACTATGCCAGATGAGATGACACTGAGTTATTGCCTAATAGAAATCCAACCCCTACTGAATTTTCCCACTTCGGTCTTTGCTATGGATATGTGTGCCACTAAGAGCTAAACACAACGGTAGCAAGTCCCCCTGCTAATTCCTCACAAAATGGTAAAAGATGCAAATTAAAATAAAAAAAGTAGAACGTTATTGTAGCCCTAAGAAGGGCTGTTGGGTTCTTTGAGAATCACTCCTGCCTAACAGTAAGCTAATAGAACACCCTAACGCTTTCCCTGACCAGCAGCAGCTCTCTCCCTAGCGGCATCCAGACACAGAATGATCCGAGCAGCGCGGGCAGCGGCTAGTCTATCCCAGGGTCACCTGATCTGGCCAGCCAACCACTGCTATCGACGTGTAAGGGTACCACGTCATGCTGGGTGGAGTGCAGAGTCTCCTGGCTTGTGATTGGCTCTGTTTCTGGCCGCCAAAAAGCAAAACGGCGGGAGCTGCCATTTTCTCGAGCGGGCAAAGTATTCGTCCGAGCAACGAGCGGTTTCGAGTACCCTAATGCTCGACCGAGCATCAAGCTCGGACGAGCATGTTCGCTCATCTCTAATCATGAACAGTCCGACGAAAATGTGATCCGCGGACCCTTAGTAAATAAATCCCAATATGTTCTACAGTGTATTTTATGATCAATCTTGCAAAATCAAAGTGTTTTCTTTGTATGTAAACTGCAGAAATATTGAAAAATATACACATGTGTAAAACTAAGAAATAAATTCAAAGAAATAAAAAGTCTCCTTTCTTTGTATGGTATTAAAAAATAAAACTTGAAAAAGTTGTAAAACTTTTTGTGTTTTTTTAAATTTTCTTTTATTTATGTCACGGTACATTATATGGGGCATTGAGTAATATTTTCTATAAAAAATCACGTCCTATGAAAAAAAGCCCTTGTATAAGGATCCTTGTAGAAGGATAAATACGGTAAAAACAGCTCTTAAAAATGTAAATATAAATAAATATAAAGGGCGAATTTTAATATTTGTGCTTAATACTAAGGTCTGTAGAGGAATAATTACAGAACAGGATAGTATCATATTGTGAAGGTGTTTAGAGTAGCTGGAGACTTGGGTGGAGAAATGGGAAATTTATTTTAGGTTTAGAGGATGAGCTTTGGTAGAGGCAGCGAAATTTGTTCTAACAGATCGAGACCCCGACACAGACTCAAAAAGATTCAAAACAGGACTGGCCTGTGTTTAATTAAAAAAAACACAGCATTTCCTTGGAACAACCAAGAACAAAACCTGCTCATCTGAGCTGTAACTAAGCACAAGTGAAACCTGACTATAGCAGGAGCCTAGGACCAGGCCCTAGGATGGAAAAGCTCACAACGGTGTTTGCAGTCCCAGACTTTGTGGTCTCAACTCTCATGTGAATCTTCAGGAGACCCAAAGTCTGCAGTTTTTTATGCACCTGATATCTTTAAAGAAACATTTGGCTCACCGTATGTAGGTGCCATTAGGAAAAATGTATTTGTACTCAATGCATAGCAATTCAAATATGTGTAACATTACAGTCTGGACTTAGACCTTGATCAGATTGCAAGGTACTTGGAGAAAAAACAGAGAGCGTCTCTGACTGATGGAGTAGTGTATGGGTGTAGAATAAGGCTATATACACTACCATAGAGAGCAGACCCTGATTGGCAGCTGATTGCACAGACATGTGGTCCAAAAGTCTGAGATGGACCATGGATCAGGAAAGTGGCCCTCTCTTATCCTAGTCCAGCTTCAGGGCCCCTTTTTATTATGGCTTATACAATGCAATACAACTTGGGCACCTGTATTAGTTGGCGGATGAATTAGACTTGGTGCAGAGAACCAATGTCCTAATATAACTATGTTAAAGGGGTCCAGCTCCTCACTTGTGCTTTTACCATTTATGGTCAGTATCTCTGTAATGATGGCTCGGGGATACAGGGACAACAAACCAGACAGTGAGCCCTAAGTCTGAGCCCCCCAATGCTGTCACCTGCCTACTTCCTCCGGTATCCTATTGATACGGGACAACCACGAAGACGATCCCTTCCTAGGCCACAGTGCAGACAAAGAACACGACAAACAAACAATACACAAAAGGTAGCGAAGTCAGGTAAACCGGGTCACAACGGAGAGAGCAATATATAAGCAGAATCAGAAAGCGAGAGCCGAGGTAAGTAACGAAAGCCAAAGTCAGAATGCCAGAGAAGTCAATATAAGAACAAAACGCTGAAAGGACTGGGGAGCTGAAAATACAAGTATTACCAGCGCTGGGAAACCTGTGCTGGGAAGTAATATAGGTGACTGGGGAACCTCCCCTCAAGGTGACTGGAGGAGGGATCTGTCATTCACAGCAGGTTAACTGTTGCTAGACTGCAGGGAAGCGGGTGTGGTGCACAATCAACCCTGCAGCAATCTCAGTCTCAGTTCACACACAGGAACACTGAACAACCTCAACGCCTTCTAAGCCGCATACCTCGGACAGAAGACGATACAGGCAAAGACGTAACAGTACCCCCCCTTTTATGAGGGGCCACTGGACCCTCACTATTCCCACCTGGTTTAGAAGGATTTTGGCGGTGGTATATGTTGAGGAGACGTGGAGCATGGAGATCTTTACCAGAGACCCAGGTACGATGTTCCGGGCCATAACCCTTCCAATGGACCAGATATTGGACAGAGTTTTGTACCCTGCGGGAATCCAAAATCTTTTCTACCTCAAACTCTAGTTCACCTTGGACCACCACAGGAGCTGGTGGTTTAGTCACGGGTAACACGGGAGGGATATATTTTTTCAGAAGAGATTTGTGAAAAACATTATGAATGCGAAGAGAGCTAGGTAATTGTAACCTAAAAGAGACGGGATTAATAATTTCATTAATCGTGTATGGCCCAATGAATCGAGGAGCAAATTTCCCAGATGGCACTCTGAGACGCAAATTTCTTGCGTCTCAGAGTGCCATCTGTTCCCCCACATTATATTCAGGACCGGGAGATCGTTTTTTATTAGCCTGACGCCGTTGGGTATCTTGGGCTTTCACCAGGTTCGACAGAACCCGTGCCCAGACTGAGCTCAGCCTTTGGAACGTTGCTTCAGCGGAAGGGTTAACAGACTCAATGTCTTGGCAGGACGAAAACTTTGGGTTGAACCCGTAATTACAAAAGAACGGCGACATTTTAGATGAGGTACTAACCCTGTTGTTTAAGGCAAATTCGGCGAGCGGGAGGAAGGATCTCCATTTCTCCTGGTCATCGGAAATAAAGCATCTTAAAAACTGTTCAAGCGATTGGTTAAGTCTCTCTGTCTGCCCATTAGTCTCAGGATGGAAAGTGGAAGAAAACGAAAGAGAGATTCCCAATTGACCACAAAATTCTCTCCAGAATTTAGAGACAAACTGTACCCCCCGATCAGAGACAATATTTTCTGGTATACCATGAAGACGCAAAATATTGTTTATGAACAATGAGGCCAATAATTTAGCACTGGGTAATTTCCTGAAGGGTACTAAATGACACATTTTCGAGAATCGGTCACAAACCACCCAAATGACAGTTTTCCCTTGAGAGACAGGTAAGTCAGTTATGAAGTCCATGGAGATATGAGTCCAGGGTTTTTTAGGCAGAGTGAGAGGTTGGAGAAGTCCCTCTGGTACTCTTCTGGGCACCTTAGACCTGGCACATATATCACATGCTGCTACGAACTCCTGAACGTCACGTGACCACGAGGGCCACCAGTACAACCTTTCTAAGAGATACTTAGTGCCGGCAATACCAGGATGTCCGGCGAGCACAGAACAATGGATCTCTTCCAAGACCCGGAGCCGGAGATTATGTGGCACAAACAATTTACCCATAGGAAGATTACTAGGCGCAAGATCTTGAGAGTTCGAGATAGCGGTGGCGAGGTCATGGTCAATATTAGATAACACAATACCAGGCGATAGAATCTTATCTGGGACAACCTCTGGGGTATTGTCGTTACCAAAGCTACGTGATAGAGCATCAGCTTTGATATTCTTAGTGCCTGGACGGTAAGTAACAACAAAATTAAAACGAGTAAAGAAGAGTGCCCAGCGAGCTTGTCTGGGGGACAGTCGTTTAGCATTATCTAAGTATAACAGGTTTTTATGGTCAGTAATCACAGTTATGGGATGTTTAGCTCCTTCTAGGAAGTGTCTCCATTAGAGATGAGCGAACATGCTCGTCCGAGCTTGATGCTCGTTCGAGCATTAGCGTACTCGAAACTGCTCGTTGCTCGGACGAATACTTCGCCCGCTCGAGAAAATGGCAGCTCCCGCCGTTTTGCTTTTTGGCGGCCAGAAACAGAGCCAATCACAAGCCAGGAGACTCTGCACTCCACCCAGCATGACGTGGTACCCTTACACGTCGATAGCAGTGGTTGGCTGGCCAGATCAGGTGACCCTGGGATAGACTAGCCGCTGCCCGCGCTGCTCGGATCATTCTGTGTCTGGATGCCGCTAGGGAGAGAGCTGCTGCTGGTCAGGGAAAGCGTTAGGGTGTTCTATTAGCTTACTGTTAGGCAGGAGTGATTCTCCAAGAACCCAACAGCCCTTCTTAGGGCTACAATAACGTTCTACTTTTTTTTTTTTTATTTGCATCTAGTACCATTTTGTGAGGAATTAGCAGGGGGACTTGCTACCGTTGTGTTTAGCTCTTAGTGGCACACATATCCACCTCAAACACCAAAGTGGGAAAATTTAGTAGGGGTTGGATTTCAATTAGGCACAGTCTGCCATTTTTCCTTTTTTATTTTACGTTTATTTTGTTTAATAACTCAGTGTCATCTCATCTGGCATAGTAGTGTGCTTTCATACTTGGCTAGAAAATAGCCATAGGAGAATCCAAACGGCTTACGCCTACAGTAGCGTTATATATTTGATTTCTGGTTGATCTGCTGGTGGCTGTACTTGCTGCAGTGCATCTACTAGCCAATTGTGAGCAATTTGTAGTGAGACTTGCGACCGCTGTGTTTTGCGCTTAGTGACGCACATATCCATTGCAAAGACCGAAGTGGGAAAATTTAGTAGGGGTTGGATTTCAATTAGGCACAGTCTGCCATTTGTCCTTTTTTATTTTACGTTTATTTTGTTTAATAACTCAGCGTCATCTCATCTGGCATAGTAGTGTGCTTTCATACTTGGCTAGAAAATAGCCATAGGAGAATCCAAACGGCTTACGCCTACAGTAGCGTTATATATTTGATTTCTGGTTGATCTGCTGGTGGCTGTACTTGCTGCAGTGCATCTACTAGCCAATTGTGAGCAATTTGTAGTGAGACTTGCGACCGCTGTGTTTTGCGCTTAGTGACGCACATATCCATTGCAAAGACCGAAGTGGGAAAATTTAGTAGGGGTTGGATTTCAATTAGGCACAGTCTGCCATTTGTCCTTTTTTATTTTACGTTTATTTTGTTTAATAACTCAGCGTCATCTCATCTGGCATAGTAGTGTGCTTTCATACTTGGCTAGAAAATAGCCAAAGGAGAATCCAAACGGCTTACGCCTACAGTAGCGTTATATATTTGATTTCTGGTTGATCTGCTGGTGGCTGTACTTGCTGCAGTGCATCTACTAGCCAATTGTGAGCAATTTGTAGTGAGACTTGCGACCGCTGTGTTTTGCGCTTAGTGACGCACATATCCATTGCAAAGACCGAAGTGGGAAAATTTATTAGGGGTTGGATTTCAATTAGGCACAGTCTGCCATTTTTCCTTTTTTATTTTACGTTTATTTTGTTTAATAACTCAGTGTCATCTCATCTGGCATAGTAGTGTGCTTTCATACTTGGCTAGAAAATAGCCATAGCAATAGGATAGCATTGTTTGGTTTTAAAAACTCAAAAAAAAAAAAAAAACACAAAAAAAAGTAAAAAAAAAATTAAAGCTATAACTCTCATTTTAAAAATGTTTAACCCGAGGGCTAGGGGTAGAGGACGAGGGCGGGGACGTGGGCGTCCAACTACTGCAGGGGTCAGAGGCCGTGGTCCTGGCCGGGGTGAGACACCACCTGCTTATGAGGGAGCAGGGGAACGCCGCAGAGCTACACTCCCTAGGTTCATGTCTGAAGTTACTGGGACTCGTGGTAGAGCACTGTTGAGGCCAGAACAGTGCGAACAGGTGATGTCGTGGATTGCTGACAATGCTTCGAGCAATTTGTCCACCACCAGTCAGTCTTCCACGCAGTCCACCCATGTCACCGAAATCGCCACTCCTCCAGCTCCTGCACCTCAGCCTCCTCCCCCCAGTCTGCCCCCTCCCAGGAAAATTTGGCATTTGAACCGGCATACTCTGAGGAACTGTTTTCTGGACCCTTCCCACAGTCACAAACCACTTGTCCGGTTGCTGCTGAGCAATTTTCCGATGCCCAGGTTTTCCACCAGTCACAGTCTGTGGGTGATGATGACCTTCTTGACGTAGTGGAAGTGTGTAAAGAGGTGTCCGACGATGAGGAGACACGGTTGTCAGACAGTGGGGAAGTTGTTGTCAGGGCAGGAAGTCCGAGGGGGGAGCAGACTGAGGGATCGGAGGATGATGAGGTGACAGACCCAAGCTGGGTTGAGAGGCCGGGTGAACACAGTGCTTCTGAGACGGAGGAGAGTCCTCGACCAGAACAGGTTGGAAGAGGCAGTGGTGGGGCCAGACGGAGAGGCAGGGCCAGAGCTGGTGCATCAGCGCCAAATGTGTCAACTAGTGAAGCTCCCGTGGTGAGGGCTCTTGCGGCGAGGGCTAGATCTTCAGAAGTCTGGAGGTTCTTTAAGGAAACACCGGATGACCGACGGACTGTGGTGTGCAACATTTGCCAAACCAGGCTCAGCAGGGGTTCCACCACTACTAGCTTAACTACCACCAGTATGCGCAGGCATATGAATGCTAAACACCCCACTCAGTGGCAACAAGCCCGTTCACCTCCGGCCGTGCACACCACTGCTCCTTCCCCTGTGTCAGCTGATAGTCAGCCCCCTGCCCAGGACCCTGCCACAAAAACCCCATCGTCGCCTCCACGATCCTCCACAGCATCCACCAGCGTTCAGCTCTCCATACCCCAGACGCTGGAGCGGAAACGCAAATATAGTGCAACCCACCCGCACGCCCAAGCCCTTAATGTGCACATCTCCAGATTGCTTAGCCTGGAGATGCTGCCCTATAGGCTAGTAGAGACCGAGGCCTTTCGCAACCTCATGGCGGCGGCCGCCCCTCGGTATTCGGTCCCCAGCCGCCACTACTTTTCCCGATGTGCCGTCCCAGCCCTGCACCAGCATGTGTCAGACAACATCACCCGTGCCCTGACCAACGCCGTTTCTGACAAGGTCCACCTGACCACGGACACGTGGACGAGTGCTGCCGGGCAGGGCCACTATATATCGCTGACGGCACATTGGGTTAACTTGGTGGAGGCTGGGACCGAGTCTGACCCTGGGGCTGCTCATATACTGCCGACGCCGAGGATTGCGGGGCCTACCTCGGTCCAGGTGTTTCAGGCCTACTATGCCTCCTCCTCCTCCCACCCCTCTTCCACCTCCTCCTCCGAACTACCATCCGTGGGCACGGCGCCATCAGTCGGTAGCTCTAGGCACAGCAGCAGTGCCGTCGCTAAGCGACAGCAGGCGGTGCTCAAACTGCTGAGCCTAGGCGACAAAAGGCACACCGCCCAAGAGCTATTACAGGGCATCACGGCGCAGACTGATCTGTGGCTGGCACCGCTGAACCTGAAGCCAGGCATGGTTGTGTGTGACAACGGCCGTAACCTGGTGGCGGCTCTGCAACTCGGCAGACTGACACATGTGCCATGCCTGGCCCATGTGTTAAATCTGATAGTTCAGCGTTTCCTCAAGACATACCCCAATCTGTCTGATTTGCTCACGAAGGTGCGCCGCATCTGTGCGCATTTCAGGAAGTCCAGCCCAGATACTGCCACTCTCAGGGCAGCGCAGCGCCGCCTCCAACTGCCCGCTCACCGACTGTTGTGCGACGTGCCCACGAGGTGGAATTCAACACTGACCATGTTATCCAGAGTTTACCAGCAGCGCAGAGCGATTGTAGACTGCCAGATGTCAACTTCCACCAGAAGTGGTAGTCAGGTCAGTCAGCTTCCTCAAGTCTACAATGAGGAGTGGACGTGGATGTCTGATATCTGTCAGGTGCTGAGTAACTTTGAGGAGTCAACACAGATGGTCAGTGGCGATGCCGCCATCATCAGCCTCACCATCCCGCTGCTTGGCCTGTTGAAAAACTCTCTGATCAGCATGAAGTCGGAAGATTTGCGCTCGTCACAAGAGACGGGGGAAGAAGATTCCCTTGTTGATAGCCAAAGCACCCTCAGGTCTGTTTCTCAGCGCATATCGGAGGAGGTGGAGGTGGAGGAGGATGAGGAGGAAGAGGAGGAGAATGTTGGCGAGACACAAGAGGGGACCATTGTTGAGTCCTTCACTGTTCAGCGTGTATGGGCAGAAGAAGAGGAGTTGGAGGAGTTGGAGGAGGAGGAAATGGACAGTCAGGCCAGTGAGGGGAGTGAATTCTTACGCGTTGGTACTCTGGCGCATATGGCAGATTTCATGCTAGGCTGCCTATCCCGTGACCCTCGCGTTCAAAGAATTTATTCCAGCACCGATTACTGGGTGTTCACTCTCCTGGACCCACGGTACAAGCAAAATCTTTCCACTCTCATCCCTGCAGAGGAAAGGAGTGTGAGAATGCATGAATACCAGCAGGCCCTGGTGCACAAGCTGAAACAGTATTTCCCTTCTGACAGCGCTAGCGGCAGAGTGCGTAGTTCTGCGGGACAAGTAGCGAGGGAGAGTAGGCGAGCAGGCAGCTTGTCCAGCACTGGCAAGGGTACGCTTTACAAGGCTTTTGCCAGCTTTATGTCACCCCAGCAAGACACTGTCACCTGTCCCCAGTCTCGGCAGAGTAGGGCTGATCTTTACAGAAAGATGGTGAGGGAGTACGTAGCTGACCATACCATCGTCCTAAATGATCACACAGCTCCCTACAACTACTGGGTTTCAAAGCTGGACATGTGGCACGAACTGGCGCTGTACGCCTTGGAGGTTCTTGCCTGCCCTGCCGCTAGCGTCTTGTCCGAGCGGGTTTTCAGTGCAGCTGGTGGCATCATCACAGATAAGCGTACACGCCTGTCGACTGACAGCGCTGACAGGCTGACGCTTATTAAAATGAATAAAGGCTGGATTTCTCAGAATTTCCAATCTCCACCAGGTGAAGGAAGCTCAACCTGAATAATTGATCCACTCCTCCTCCTCCTCATTTTCCTCCTTCTCCTCTTTGTACAGTAAAGCAGAGGAAACTGGCTATTTTTTGACAGGGCCCACTGGCTCTTGCTATAGTACTTTATGCATTTAATTTTTCTGGAGGGCCACCTACCCGGTCCTCTGTTTTAAAAAATTTTTGGGACTGCCACATACAGGCACTCAATCTATTCCATTTTACTGGAGGGCCACCTACCTGCTCCTCTGGTTTGAAACATTTTTGGGACTGCCACATACAGGCACTCAATCTATTCCATTTTTCTGGAGGGACACCTACCTGCTCCTCTGGTTTGAAAACTTTTTGGGACTGCCACATACAGGCACTCAATCTATTCCATTTTACTGGAGGGCCACCTACCTGCTCCTCTGGTTTGAAACATTTTTGGGACTGCCACATACAGGCACTCAATCTATTCCATTTTTCTGGAGGGACACCTACCTGCTCCTCTGGTTTGAAAACTTTTTGGGACTGCCACATACAGGCACTCAATCTATTCCATTTTTCTGGAGGGACACCTACCTGCTCCTCTGGTTTGAAAACTTTTTGGGACTGCCACATACAGGCACTCAATCTATTCCATTTTTCTGGAGGGACACCTACCTGCTCCTCTGGTTTGAAAACTTTTTGGGACTGCCACATACAGGCACTCAATCTATTCCATTTTTCTGGAGGGACACCTACCTGCTCCTCTGGTTTGAAAACTTTTTGGGACTGCCACATACAGGCACTATCCAAATTAAATTGTCTCCATAGCAGCCTCCACACGTTGTCTCCATTGCTACCTCCAAAAGTCGTCCATATAGCTGCCTCCATACATCCTCCCCTTATCAAACGAGGTGTGTCAGGCAGAAATTTGGGTTGTTTTCATGGATTCCACATCAAAGTTGTTAACTTTGTCGCCACCCTGCTGTGTTATCCACAAAATATACTGGCAAACTTTTATGATTAACCGATATTATTTCAGCGCTTCTTGCGCAGCTGTTTACATTCCCCTCACCCGCCATATCCTAAACTTATAAGAACGCTACTACACTTGATCTTATACAAAAGGTTCTTAGAAGTGCTGTTTGGGGAGTAGCCTAGAGACAGGGGCTTGGATTGGCGAAAGCTCGCCTGGCTGCAGAGCGCCAGCTCCATCCCAAGATCCAACTAACATAGTTTTAACTGCAGCACCTTTAATCTACTACTAGTTCACTGCCTCCATAATAATAATAATAATAATCTTTATTTATATAGCGTCATCATATTCTGTAGCGCTTTACAAATCATAGGAAACAAATACAAATGTAATGTAACAGAGCACAACATTTGTATGGAACAACAGGAGTGAGGTCCCTGCTCGCCAGAGCTTACGGTTTATGAAGATGATGGGGTAACACGAGGTAAAAGAATATTTAATGGTCAAGCCATTCTTCTTAGGGAATAGAAAAAAATATAATAAATGGAATTGCTGTCGCTTGAACCACTCAGCCGTCATCTTATATACCAGGTCCAGGGTGAATGGGACTGCAGAGAAGTCTGGTGCCTGTTGGTTGCTGGATAACAGATGGGAGGACGACACAGGACGGGTTAGTAGAAGAGTTAAAACTTCATGCAGTTAATGAGTGTTATAGGCTTGCCTAAAGATATGGGTTTTAAGACCACGTTTGAAACTTTGGAGGTTAGGTATTAGTCTGATAGTCCGGGGCAGAGCATTCCATAGAATTGGTGCAGCTCTAGAGAAGTCTTGGAGACGCGAGTGGGAGGTCCGCACTAGGGTAGAGGTTAATCTAAGATCACTGGCGGATCTAAGAGCACGGGTTGGGCGATAGACTGAGATAAGAGAGGAGAGGTAGGGGGGTGCAGCATTATACAGAGCTTTATGGATGAGGGTTATTATTATTTTAAACTGTATTCGAAAGGAGACTGGCAGCCAGTGCAGCGACTGGCATGAACTGTAAGCATACATGGTCCCCTTATCAAACGAGCTGTGTCAGGCAGAATTTTGGGTTGTTTTCATGGCTTCCACAACAAACTTGTTAACTTTGTCGCCACCCTGCTGTGTAATCCACAAAAAATACTGGCAAACTTATCATTTACCGATATTATTTCAGCGCTTCTTGCGCAGCTGTTTACATTCCCCTCACCCGCCATATCCTAAACTTATAAGAACGCTACTACACTTGATCTTATACAAAAGGTTCTTAGAAGTGCTGTTTGGGGAGTAGCCTATAGACAGGGGCTTGGATTGGCAAAAGCTCGCCTGGCAGCGGAGCGCCAGCTCCATGCCAAGATCCAACTAACATAGTTTTAACTGCAGCACCTTTAATCTACTACTAGTTCACTGCCTCTATACATGGTCCCCTTATCAAACGAGCTGTGTCAGGCAGAATTTTGGGTTGTTTTCATGGCTTCTATGTTAACTTTGTCGCCACCCTGCTGTGTAATCCACAAAATATACTGGCAAACTTTTATCATGTACCGATATTATTTGAGCGCTTCTTGCTCACCTCCTTTGGTTCCTCTCTGCCACCCATTGGTTTGAAGCCTGAGTCCATTTAGGGTATGTCGCCATGACACTCTCTAGCCTGCTGCCGCTGCCTCTGCATGCCGTCCCCTATAGTGTCAGGGTCAATTATTGGATGTTTTAGATGCTATCTAGCTTCATTCTGTCACTCTGTCATGGCCATGCTGTTGCCCATAATTTTGGCATAATGTTGCGATTATGCAGCCTCAGAGGCATCCATGCATGCTGCCCCTGCTGTTTCCTGTCCATTTCCGTGGTGTTTCCATCCTTTTCTGAGGTTCCCAGGTGTTTGGCCAAGCTTCCCTGTGCAGAGCCTTGGTCCCCTTGAAAAATGCTCGAGTCTCCCATTGACTTCAATGGGGTTCGTTATTCGAGACGAGCACTCGAGCATCGGGAAAAGTTCGTCTCGAATAACGAGTACCCGAGCATTTTAGTGTTCGCTCATCTCTAGTCTCCATTCCTCGAATGCCCATTTTATGGCCAAAAGCTCTCTGTTACCCACATCATAATTATGTTCGGCAGAGGAGAACTTCCTGGAGAAGAACGCTACAGGTTTTAGGTTAGTGAGAGACTTTGATCCCTGAGATAACACTGCTCCCACCCCTACTTCGGATGCATCAACTTCGACTACAAAAGGGTGATTCAAATCAGGTTGAGTCAATAAAATTAGCAACGGATCCAGAATCAACCATAGCTTGTCCAGATATAGACTTATCATTAGCAAACAGAGACACTGGCAACAAAATTTTAGATACAGAGTCGGAAGATACCTGTGCGCCTGAGTGACACTCCCGATTATCACTCAGGCGCTGAAGTTTTCCGCCTGTGGCCTGGGTCTGGTAGGGCAGCCTCTCAGGAAGTGTCCAGATTCACCGCAGTAAAAGCAAAGACGATTCTTCTGGCGATGCTCTTTCCGGGTTTTGGCTCTCGCCGTGCCCAACTGCATAGGTTCTTGTTCAGATATAGGAGAGACAGAGTTTTTAGGAGAAAGTAAAGGTGACCCGGAGGAGTGACTCGCATCTACTCTATCTTTTCGTCTGTCCCGTAGGCGACGATCAATGCGGACTGCTAAGGCCATGGTTTGCTCCAGTGAGTTTGGATCAGGATGACCAATCCAGGCATCCTTTACAGGTTCTGACAGGCCTTTTCTGAAAAGGGCTTTCAAGGACGGTTCACACCAGTTCAAGGTTACGCAGTGTTTGCGGAATTCCATGCAGTATTCCTCCGCAGAGCGGGTACCCTGCGAAAGAGACAGCAAACTGGACTCCGCAAGCCCAACATGATCGGGTTCTGAGTATATGGCCCCCAAGGATTGAAAAAAGCGTTCCAAAGAGGACCACTCCTCTGCGGCTGGAGGTAGTTTCAGGGCCCATGCCTGGGGATCCCCCTGGAGTAAGGAAATAACCACCCCCACCATTTGAGTTTGGGAGTATAACGGGTTAACCCGAAAATAAAGCAAACAGGATTCCCTGAAAGTCTCAAATTTCTCTCTATCACCTGAGAATCGATCCGGGAGTAACATTTTTACCTTGTTAATACTGGGGAGTGGAGGTTGCGGAGCAGCAGGAGACGTGGCAGGGGTCTCTGCTCTAAACTGAGTTAGAACATGGACCTGGTTAGCCAGATCAGCCACAATGCCTGCTAGGCCTTCCATGCGATGCACAAGATCCGGGATGGAGCTCATCCTGGCGGATCCGGAAGACGTAGCAAACTAAGGATTTTTAAAGGGCTGGTAATAATGTAATGATGGCTCGGGGATACAGGGACAACAAACCAGACAGTGAGCCCTAAGTCTGAGCCCCCCAATGCTGTCACCTGCCTACTTGCCTCCGGTATCCTATTGATACGGGACAACCACGAAGACGATCCCTTCCTAGGCCACAGTGCAGACAAAGAACACGACAAACAAACAATACACAAAGGTAGCGAAGTCAGGTAAACCGGGTCACAACGGAGAGAGCAATATATAAGCAGAATCAGAAAGCGAGAGCCGAGGTAAGTAACGAAAGCCAAAGTCAGAATGCCAGAGAAGTCAATATAAGAACAAAACGCTGAAAGGACTGGGGAGCTGAAAATACGAGTATTACCAGCGCTGGGAAACCTGTGCTGGGAAGTAATATAGGTGACTGGGGAACCTCCCCTCAAGGTGACTGGAGGAGGGATCTGTCATTCACAGCAGGTTAACTGTTGCTAGACTGCAGGGAAGCGGGTGTGGTGCAACAATCAACCCTGCAGCAATCTCAGTCTCAGTTCACACACAGGAACACTGAACAACCTCAACGCCTTCTAAGCCGCATACCGCGGACAGAAGACGATACAGGCAAAGACGTAACAATCTCCATTATTATAAAGACTGTGAAGGTTCAGCCCTGGAGCTTGGTGGTGGAACCCATAGTAACATGGATCCTGGAATTTTGAAATATGAAATGTCTTTCCTGTGAACATATAAGTTTCCTCTGAATAAATACCTTTCTACAAAAAAAGTGGGATCTGCCTGGACCTGTTATTTCTCTGTTATTATGAAAAACTAAATCTTCAAAGATGGTGCTGATGTTTTCCATATCATCTCCAGCTGCTCCTGGTTCACATTTTGCAGTTCTAGTAAAGTAATGATATAATATATACCATCCCCGACCTTCACATCCAGCCCTGGTCCCCGATATCATGTCCTCACACTTACGTTTGACAAGAAGAGAAGCCTCTGCCTTTAGTAAAATGTTTATAATTTATAACCTCTAGGTTGACAGAGACAACTCCTCCGATCATAACATCTCCATCCTTAACATATTCATAATCTTCCCACAATTTCTCAATTTGTAGATTACAGGCTGGAGCTGGAGTCTGCCCGGTGAAGATACAAGGTGACAGACACAGGAAGAACACACACAGCAGAGTTTTCAGTGAAGAAGATTCTGCTGAAGCTGAAGATGATAATATGAAGAAAAGAGTAAAACATCCTAGAATAACAAGGAGTAACCCCGGAGCAGCTGCATTGAGTAATGTGGTGACTGACAGTAACTTCTGTAGCATCTTAGTGTCAATGCAGCCGGAGCTGAATCTCCCCATCTTTTATAGGGAGTGCGGAGTACTGTACCACACTGCGCTCTAAATTTATTCTCAGATCTCATCTGTGATGTCTGGAAATGTTCTTCACTCATCAGAAATAGAGGTTACAATTAAAACAAGAATAAGAAAAACTAAATTGTCGAATGATCTCATTAACACTTACAGAGACGGAGTCATATTCTCCAAGAACATTTCCTGATCTTTCCCATGAAGGAGTTTACTGTCTTCTAGAACTTGATGCTTGGGGTAAATTTCTAAATGGCTTCCAAAACTCTTGTGTGAGGTGGGACATAACTCCCATGGAAGCTGAAGAATGAGTGATGTGTACTGGCTCCTTATCTGGTTCCTATCACTTATTGAGCCCTAATGTATGTCTAATCAATCAATTATAAAATTGTTTGTAATATCAGGGTGTTCAAAGTAGTGCTGCCCCTCCAAACACTTATCTCACATCTCCATCTAAGGCCAGGAGCCAATTTGAAAGTTTAACCAGATGGAGTTTGTTTTACTTAGAGGGTTAGTTTGGACAGGAGATTGTATGTTACCCTACTTTTTATTCTTTATCTTTTTGGCCTCCTGCTTACACTTATCCTTTAACATCACTGTTTTATTTTTTAATCAGTGGACAGTCCATTACAAAATAAAAACAGGGAGGCAGATTAGGTGATGTGAGATGTGATCTGAGCTACCTTAATGCTTCAATAGTAGGTCCAGGCCCCGGACCAGATATAAAGTTCATTATTGTCTTTGTAGATTCCAAGAATCCTTCTATAACAAAGCCATCCAGGCTATGATTTCAGTTCAAGCAGATGACATCAAAATCGAGTCTACCATAGGCTTACCAGGTCATCAATGTGAATTGTAGTGATGAGCAACACTTGAACTGCCAATTTTGGGTCCGTACCAAATTTCGTAGTTGTGATAGGTCACAGTCAGACAGGCAGGGTTATTATAGTTTGCAGCTCCACCAAAATCTTAAAAGTGCTGTTGCATTATAGCTTAAAGTTTCTTCATTTCAACATGTTTAAGGTGATGTTGCAGTATAGTTGCCAGTTTCATCAAAAATATTATATTTGCCTTTGCAGTGTAGTTGGCAGTTCATGAAAATCTTAAAGGTACTGTTGCATTTTGTCAGGATGGTGGTGGACCCATGGATCCACTGCGAGTGATGACGTAAGCCAACACCTAGTAGCGGAGTCTAAGTGGCACCTGGTATTCACCAGAGCCTGCCACAAAGTGGGTTGGACTTGCTGTGGCAGGATACCACCAGGTGGCTCCACAGGCGCGACTTGGTTTGCAGTAGTGGCCAAGGCGAGGTACAAAATCAGAGTTGCGGTCAGGCAGGATGTCAGGACAAGCAGCACAGGATTGGAGTTGGATTGAAGATCAAGATTGCTAAAGGTCAAGACAGGCGACAGAGAATCAAGGTCAGGAACGGAAACACATCTGATGTGACACAGGAGTCACAATCTAACGCTTTCTCTAAGGTTATGAGGCACAAAGATCTGGCAGGAGTCACAGGAAGAAGTCATCTTTTCATCTGGTCAGTGAATGGCCAGTGCCAATAAGCAGCTTGTTGGCCCTTTAATTCTCAAAAAGCTGGCTTGCATGCACTAGGAGATGGGGACACACGTGTGAACCACAGGAGCCTTGCTGGAGGGCGGACGGGTAAGTCAGCTTATGGTGACCGCAATGTGGGACCTAGACGTGTATGTGTGCACCTGAGACCCAGGACATGGCTCACAGGAGCACCCATTAAAGTGCCCACCCATTCAGATTCCCCTTCTTCTTGGCCCCGAAGAACACCAGAGTCTACAATGTTATCTTCAGGCTTACAAGATCACCGTTGGCCCGAACCCCTATCATTTTCCTCTAACCATTTTGTTACTAGGATATCCTTTACCTCAAAGACATTGGTGGAATCAGCCCCAGAAGCAGGAGGAGCTATATGCAGGGGGAAGCTGTTCAAGATTATAGGCTTTAGAATGGAGACGTGGAAGGAGTTAGGGATGTGCATGGTGGAAGGAAGACTAAGCTTTTAAACTATGGGATAAATGCACTTCAGAACCTTGAATGGACCCAGGAAACGAGGAACGAGTTTGTAGCTGGGAATCTTCCCCCGGACATATCTGGAGGACACTTTATCACCCAGAGAGAAGACCAGAACAGACCTGTGTTGCTTGTCGGCCTGGGTCTTGTTGCAGGCGGATGCCCAAAGTAGAGTCTGCTCCCAGGTAAACTTAAGTTCTTGAACCTTTATTACGGCAGGAACATCAGAAGGCATGGAAAGAGGGAGAGGTGGGCAGATTCAGAGTCCAAAGAATTATAGGAGAATTCCACCCAAGGTAACAGGGTGGACCAGTCATCCTGTCGAGCACAAACAAAGTGTCGTAGATAGCAACCCAGAGTCTGATTGAATCTCTGCACTTGCCCGTTAGACTGTGGATTATAGACAGAGGAGAAGTCCAGCTTTAATTGGAGTTGGTTGCACAAGGAACACTAGAACCTAGAAACAAACTGGACCACTCAGTCTGAGACAATATGCTATAGAAGTCCATGAACCCAGAGGATGTGGAGAAAGAACAGGCTGGCAAGACCAGGACACGATGGTAACCCAGGCAAAAGAATTAAGTGGGACATTTTAGAGAAATGGTCTGTAACCACCCAGATGATGATATTACCGAAAGATGGCGGAAGGTCCGTAACAAAGCCCAAGGCTATGTGAGTCCACGGGCAGCTAAATATTGGCAGCGGCAGGAGCAGACCTGTTGGCTTGAGCAATGAAGACTTATTTCGGGCACAGGAAGTGCAGGAGCTTACAAAGTCTCATACATCCTTGACCAGGCATGGCCACCAGTAGAAACGAGAGATGAAAGTGACAGATCTCTGCACTTCAAGATGCCCAACCAGACAAGCGGCAAGAACAAGCCATTCAGGAGGAATGATATGTCGAGGATTCGGCTCTTCCCCAATCACATAAGAGGTATGAGAGAGGGTATTGGCTTTGACATTCTTCTCTGCTGGATAGAAATGGATCAGGAAGATACAATGAGAAAAGAGAGACAAACGAGCCTGTCGTGGATTGAGAGGCTGACCAGTCTAGATTGAGAGGCCGAGCAGTATAGATACAGACCGGATGACGAGCTCTTTCCAGAAGATAATGTAATTCTTCAAAAGCAAGCTTTATGGTCAAAACCTCCCAATCACCAATAGAGTAGATCCTCTCTGGGGCTGAGAAGATTTTTGACTAGAAGCCGCAAGTCAGAGTTCGGCCTTTGCGCCCTTTCTGATTGAGAATGGCACCAGCTTCTACCGAGGTTTCTCCGTATCAGGCCATGTGAGAACAGAGGCAAAGGCAGACTTCAGTCTGGAGAAAGCTTCTTCGGCCTCTGGGGGCCAAAGCTTAGGACTGGCGTTTTTTTTGGTGAGCAAAACAATGGGTGACACAAGGGAGGAAAAAATGTGGTTTAACTGCTGGTTGTAATTAGCGAATCCCAGGAATCTCCAAATGGCCCAAAGTCCCACTGGGCAAGGCCACTGAAGGACTGCAGACAATTTTGTGGGATCCATCTGTAGTCCCTTGTCATAGATTATATACCCGAGGAATGGAAGAATCTTTTGATGGAATAGGCACTTCTAGAGCTTGGCATACAGGTGATTGGTGCTTAGGTGCCCGAGTACTAGACGGATTTGAGCCTGATGGGACTGTAGGTCCACAGAGAACACCAGGATATCATCCAGGTAGAACCCAACTCAGGTATATAGCAAGTCTCTGAATATGGCTGGTGCATTGCAGAGTCCAAACAGCATGACAAGATACTCAAAGTGTCCATTATGAGTATTTTAAGGTATTTTCCATTCATGACCTTCGTGAAAGCGGATAAAATTATACGCCCCATGTAGGTCTTATTTGGTGAAGACGTAAGCAGTCGAAGAGTTCTGCAATCAGAGATAGTGGTTAGCGGTTCTTCACCATAATTTTGTTGAGACTGCGATAGTCTATGCAGAGACAGAGTGAACCGTTCTTCTTGGCCACAAAGAAGAACCTAGCACTGGCAGGGGAAGATGACTTGTGTATGAACCCCTTCTGCAGATTCTCCTTCACATTGGCTGATATAGCTGTGGTTTCAGGCACAGAAAGTGGTTACACCCAACCTCGTGGAGGAGATATACCCAGACACAGGTCTATAGGGCAGTCTTAGGGAAAGTGCAGTGGCTGCATCTGTGCTTCCTTTCCCAAGAAGACATCAGCAAATTCCACATATAAATTGGGGAGACCCACCATTGTGGACACAGGATGATGTGCCACCAGACAGCGAGTTGGGCATTCCGGTCCTCAACAAAGAACTTCCCCAGCCTGCCAGGGGAACACAGGAGCATGATGTTCCAACCATGGAACACCTAGTAGAACAGAGGAGTCAGACCGAGGTAGCACAAAAAACGTCAGTCTTTCCATGTACAATGCCCCAATTTGCAGGCACAGGGGCTTGGTGTGGTACCGGATCACAGAAGATCTGCCCACTGATGGATAAGATGACCAACGGCTTCTCAAGTCGGACCACAGGAGGATGATCTTGAGAGACCAGGGCAGCATCCACGAAGTTCCCTGAAGAAACGGAATCCAGGAAGGCAGAAGCTCTAAACTGGCTGCTTGTTCCAGCACTGAGTAGGAAAGGAATATTCAGGCGTGGAGAAGCTTTGCTTCTCCCAGTAACTTCTTATCTCAGGAACCCTAGGTGCGTACATTTTCCGGACGCTCTGGGCGGAAAGGACAAGTCCTGAGAAAATTCTCCGGCTGGCACAGTAGAGACATAGATTCTCCTGCCACTCTTTTGGGGTGTCAGACGAGCTTTATCCACCTGAATGGCATCCTCTGCAGCAGACAAGGAGGATGGCTGTGGTGATATTTGGAAGACTGGAGCCAAATGGGCTAGTCTATGGGTCATGATCTGTGCATGTTCAAGACGTTACTCCTCCAGATGATCTGAGAACCAGATGTCAATCCGAGTGGCCAGGTTGATAAGGTCACTCAGAGAACATGGCAGGTCCCATGAAGACAGGGCATCTCTGATTTGACTAGCCAGTCCTTTCTTAAAGGTGGCGACCAAGGCCACTTGATTCCAAGAAAGCTTGGTGGCAAAAGTGCGGAATTGAACTGTGTAGTTGCCAACTGACAACTTTCCTTGACATAAGTTCAGCAGGGCGATTTCAGCAGAGGATACCCATGCTTGTTCTTTGAAAATGGACCGGAATTCAGCAAGGAATACGGTGAAATTGGAAGTGACTGGGTAGCCCATGCCTGAGCTTTCCCAGAAAGTAGTCTGACCATGAATGCCACCTAAGTCCTTTCTGTGGTGAACTGTGTAGGCATGAGTTTGATGTTCCGTGAGCACTGAGTGATGAAGCCCCTGCACAACTTGGCCTTTCCGTCATACTTGGTAGGCATGGACAAACGCAGTCTGGGTTTTGCAGAAGATGCTGTAGTGGAAGGTGCCACTTGTCACTGCTGCGGGGTGGCCAATAACTGCTGCAAGATGGCGGTAAGATGGCAAATTTACTGGCCCTGCATGGAAATCTGTTGAGATTGCTGAGGCCATACCTTTCATTTTAATGTGATGGAATAAAGCCTTGAAATTTTACATTGTTTTCCTGTTGCATACTTGGAACCTGGATCTTTTCCTTTTCTTCAAGTTTACTATTCTCAAGATGGAGTGATCCTTGCTCGGATGGTTCCAGGTGCTATGAGCCACGTTATCAGGGTGAGCTGACTTTCCTTTTTTCACCTTAAGGCCAGATCTTACTATCAGGGTGGTGGACCCACTGGTGAACCCACAGAACCACCGAGGGCGTTGGCGTAAGCCGACACCTGGGAGCGGAGTCTAAGTGGTACCCGGTATTCACCAGAGCCCGCCAAAAAGTAGGTTGGACTTGTTGCGGGATGCCACCAGGTGGCTCCACAGGTGTAGTATTGCTTGCAGAAGTGGCCAAGGCGAGGTTTAGAATCGGCAGGCATAATCAGACTCGTGGTCAGGCAGGAGGTCAGGAAAGTCGGCGCTGATGCACTTGGAGGAGGGAGGCACCTTGTGGTGCCCGTGGTGGGGGAACCCAGAGGTGCATGTGTGTGCCCATGACACATTATAGTTAACAGTTCCAACAAAATCTTAAAAGGACTGTTGATGTTGAGTTTTCAATACCATCAAAATATAAACAGTGTTTTTACATTATAGTTTGACCACAAAAAATCAACCTCTCGACCAGGTATATAGACCATTAATAAAAATTATCGACTTGTAAAATGTAAGCAAAAATATAGAAATTTGGTGTAGTCGTGTTGATTTTTTTTTTTACAACCCCCCTTCCCCCACAAAAAAAGTGAATACATTTTGAGAAATTGAATCATACCACTGAAATATTATTTTTATCCCATAAATAGTAAACCCTTACATGGCAACATTAACAGTAAAACTAATATTTTATAGCTTTCAAAAGTGCCCATGATCCAACTAAAAAACACTAAAATTCTATGGGACTAAACTGGGGCTAATCCATGGCCCTCCTTCCCTTCTGCGCCTTGCACTGCAATATCCATGCAGAGCATATCCATGTGTGAGGTGACTCCGTAGCTAATTTTAAACTTTTAATATTTTGTGAATTTAGGGCTAAATGAATGTTTTACTGATAAAATCGTAAAATTCTAAATTTCACCTCTATTTAGTTAACAAGTTATCTTAGTAAAAGCTAAGATTCGCCCCCTGTGGAATGACCTGGTGATACCCCCCTGCAGCAAGACCATCCCGCTTTGTGGCGGGCTCTGGTGAAGACCGGGTGCCACTTAGACTCCGGTCCCAGGTGTCGGCTGTGCGGTGGTCCAGGCAGTCCACTTACCCTGAACCCTGACAATGGAAACCCAATGTTTGATTTTTAAGTCACATGACATCAAAATAAAATATCTAGACATTTTAAAAATGATGACAACATAAATTAGACATATGGGCAATTAATTAACTAATCTGGGTGGTAAATTTTGAAAATGGCAAATTTTTCAAAACAATTCACCATTTAATTTTGATAAGTACACTATTTGGTAAAGAAAAACTTCTCTAAATCCCTTTGGTAAGTTAAAACCATTTGAAAAGATGCATTTCAGATTACAAAAGATGGGGTGGGTTCAGCCATAGCCTATAAACTGGCTGCATCCTAAATGGGTTAATGTAATAATTTTAATGAATTTCATTTTAGCTCCTTAGTTATTATTGTATTTCATTGCTTTTATTTCATTGACCTTAGTGTATTGAATTTTAATCCATTTCACCTAAATTCATTCTATTCATTCAATCCATTGTATTTCATGCTTTCCTCATTGTAACACTTTCCATTTAATCTCAATCACTACTATTTCCTTTCCACAATTCTCATCATCTCCCTTATACATAACATAATCTGTATTTGTTATACTTCCTTTCAATTCATTCCTTATCCTACACCTCCTCCTCATTTCCCATTCATTTACCTTTTCAGCTACTTTCTCTCCCCTGTCGCGTCTCTTTCCTAACCTTCTGCCTGTATTTAAGCTACACTTTTGCCTTGTGACTTTGTACCCTGTTTTCCCTCTTTGTTGTATATCGGTTCTGGCGATTACTCTTCCATATTTGAACAGTTTTTTCTTTGTTTTTGTGTTTTTCACTTTGGTGCAAAGAGTCTCCTAGTTGTCTACCTACCACTTAGGGAGGGAAGGGCAATAGGTAGGGACAGTTGGGAAGGGAAATAGCCTTATTTTCCATTGTTTCCATTGTGTATGTGTGAATCCTTTCCAGATCCTGCATTACAGATTTATTTATTTTTTCAAAAGTAAGCCTAAAAACAAAACAAGTCTAAACTACAAAGAATGTAATAGAGAAATGAATTAATAAAAATGTTAAATTTCTACAGTAATTTGGCCATGAAATGCAGTATAACATTCAGCATTGATAAAGTTAATAAGTTGAGCTCATGGATTTCTCTTCTGTTCACAGCGTCTGTCTCCTCGGGGATCTTCCACTCAGATTTAGCAGCTAACAATGGATTCAGTGAAGTTCTCCGTGTAAGGTGTCATTAAGGTGACATCATCCTCCCTCTCGGGTAATTACACAGCATGAAAAATAGTCATCAAGAAATTCAGAATAAACTGTGTAGTCACCAGAGAAAAGTCAGAGAGAAATCTATCATTATCCACAGAGAACCGAGAGCAACGCAAACCAGAAATATAATATCAACAACATCAACATCTATCTGACTGCCTGTCTATTGTCCATCATGCATCTCTCTGTCTATCAATGTGTTTCAGGTTAATCCTCACACATCATGTGTTGTTATATAATGTACCAATAAACTTACTATATTATGTATTAATATAAACACAAAACTTATCCTTCATTAATACATTTTGCATTGAATTGCCTGGAAATCAATATATATATGTACACAGGCGGTCCCCTACATAAGAACACCCGACCCCTAGTTACAAACGGACCTCTGGATGTTGGTCATTTACTGTACTTTATCCTTATCCTCTATTAACCGGTTCGCGACCGCCCGCCGTGTATTCACGGCGGCGGTCGCGGCGCGCTGCATGGAGAGGGCTCACGGGCTGAGCCCTCTCCATAGCCGGTAAGTTTTTGCTGCATATTGCAGCAAAGGCTTACCGGTAACATCTGCGATCGGTGCTAGCACCGATCGCGGGTGTTTTTACAGCGTGGGCTGCCGGCAAAGCTGCCGGCAGCCTCAAACAGATAGCGGCGCATGGGCGCCGCCATCTTACCTGGGATCGCCGCTCCCCGTGACGTCATCCATCTCCATGGTAGCCTCGGGTCTTCCGAAGACCCGAGGCTATTTCGTTTTAACCCCTTCATTACAATGTGCTGATAGCACATTGTAATGGATGAGTTAGAAAATCCCCATATACTGCTATACTGTAGTATGGCAGTATATGATAGGATCGATCAGACAACCTAGGGTTAAAGTACCCTAGGGAGTCTGAAAAATAGTATAAATAAAAATTTAAAAAAGTTTAAAAAAAAAAATTATAATAAAAAAACCTAAAATTTCAAATCACCCCCCTTTCCCTAGAACTGACATAAATATAAATAAACAGTAAAAATCATAAACACATCAGGTATCGACGCGTCCGAAAATGCCCGATCTATCAAAATATGATAGCGGTTTTTCAATGCGTTTAACCCCGTAACGGAAAATAGCGCCCAAAGTCAAAAATGGCACTTTTTTGCCATTTTGAAAAATCTAAAAAAATCTATAAAAAGTGATCAAAAGGTCGTACAGTCCTAAAAATGATATCATTGAAAATATTATCAAATTTCACAAAAAATGACACCAACCACAGCTCCGTACACCAAAGTATAAAAAAGTTATTAGCGCCAGAAGTTGGCAAAATAAAAAAAATTATTTTTGTACAGGAGGTTTTAATTTTTGTAAATGTATGAAAACTTTATAAAACCTATACAAATTTGGTATCCCCTTAATCGTACCGACCCAAAGAATAAAGTAGACATGTCATTTGGGGCGCTCAGTGAAAGACGTAATATCCAAGCCCACAAGAAAATGGCGCAGATGCGTTTTTTCACCATTTTCATTGCATTTGGAATTTTTTTCCCGCTTCCGAGTACATGGCATGGAATATTTAATACCATCATTATGAAGTGCAATTTGTTACGCAGAAAACAAGCCATCACACAGCTCTTTACGTGTAAAAATAAAAAAGTTATAGATTTTTGAAGGTGGGGAGTGAAAAATGGACATGAAAAAACAGGAAAGGGCCCGGTCCTTAACCGGTTAATACATCACTATACAGAAAACCCATTAGTGGCAATTCCATACTTCATGAGGAAAGCAACCATCCCAATCATGTAATACACAATCTGCCACTTGGAGAATTTATAAGGGCAAAATGTAGCTGCAGCCACGAACATTGATACAAACAAGAAGAAAAAAAACATAAGAGACAGATTAACAAGTAGGGACTACACTAAACAGATACTGGATGCAGCAGCAAACAAAGAAGAAAAAAAATGGATCGACAAATGCTAATACATCAACAAAAAACAACAGCGAATAGAGATAATACAGATCAGAAAGTCTTTTCTACGCCATACAGCAACGACTACCATGGAGATGACGAATCCTATGCTATACTGTCGTTTTGTGGCACGCAAAGCAAATACAATAGGAGGCATCACATCACCATCAGTGTATACTAATAAGATGCACCAACCCTCCACATGGTTAACCAGTAAAGGTTCTTATCCCTGTGGAGGTAATAGGTGCAATATATGTAAATATATGACCCCCTACTAAACTATTTTCTTCTTGCCAGAAGCAGGAAATATACAGTATTTCCACTATCAGTAACTGTAACTCTAGGTATGTAGTATACTTACCTGCATGTACCCAATGTAACCTCCAGTATGTAGGCAGCGCCATGCGCCCGCTGAAAACCAGAATAGCTGAACACATAAGGGATGGCACAAAAATTGACAACTCAATTACTAAGAACATATTGTGCTTATCCAAACATTTCATTCATACGCATCAAGGGGATGTATCCAAGCTACGCATAACAGCAACCGAAAAAGTCATGGCCCCAGCACGGGGTGGAGACAGAACACACAAATTAAGAAATAGAGAGATATACCGGATCCTTAAATTAGATACTCGTTATCCACAAGGTCTTAATAATAGATCGGATACAATATATTTCTACTAATATATACACACAACAAAAAAAAACATTTATACAATAATGGGTATTTTTAAAATTACATACAAATGACAAAAAAAAAACGCCCCTTCCATTCTTCCTCTACTGCGCGTGTCTTCCAAAGCCGTGTAACAACCACACCTGATTTTTTAGCATAAGTACCACGCCTTAACCATAAGCACACAGACCATGAATAAGGGCAACATGCAAGTTTATGCCCGAAACTCGTAGGTCGGCTACCATGTATTTTTTTAACAATGGGTACTATGACCATCTAGCACTTATGGTGGACCCCATGTTTTTCTTTATATTTTTACGACTTTTTTGGAATTAAAAAATTCTCGCACAATTTTTCACGCACAACCATCTCTAGGGTTTACAGAGAATGGTCCGAAAAAGAAAAAACATCCAGTGAGCGGCAGTTCTGTGGGCGGAAATGCCTTGTTGATGCCAGAGGTCAGAGGATAATGGGCAGACTGGTTCGAGCTGATAGAAAGGCAACAGTGACTCAAATCGCCACCTGTTACAACCAAGGTAGGCAGAAGAGCATCTCTGAACGCACAGTACGTCCAACTCTGAGGCAGATGGGCTACAGCAGCAGAAGACCACACCGGGTGCCACTCCTTTCAGCTAAGAACAGGAAACTGAGGCTACAATTTGCACAAGCTCATCGAAATTGGACAGTAGAAGATTGGAAAAACGTTGCCTGGTCTGATGAGTCTCGATTTCTGCTGCGACATTCGGATGGTAGGGTCAGAATTTGGCGTCAACAACATGAAAGCATGGATCCATCCTGCCTTGTATCAACGGTTCAGGCTGGTGGTGGGGGTGTCATGGTGTGGGGAATATTTTCTTGGCACTATTTGGGCCCCTTGGTACCAATTGAGCATCGTTGCAACACCACAGCCTACCTGAGTATTGTTGCTGACCATGTCCATCCCTTTATGACCACAATGTACCCTGTAACATCTGATGGCTACTTTCAGCAGGATAATGCGCCACGTTGAAAAGCTGGAATCATCTCAGACTGGTTTCTTGAACATGACAATGAGGTCACTGGACTCAAATGGCCTCCACAGTCACCAGATCTCAAACCAATAGAGCATCTTTGGGATGTGTTGGAAGGGAGATTCGCAAAATGGATGTGCAGCCGACAAATCTGCGGCAACTGTGTGATGCCATCATGTCAATATGGAGCAAAATCTCTGAGGAGCTTCCAGCACCTTGATGAATCTATGCCACGAAGGATTGAGGCAGTTCTGAAGGCAAAAGGGGGTCCAACCTGTTACTAGCATGGTGCACCTAATAAAGTGGCCAGTGAGTGTATAAGCTGCACTGGAGAGAATCAAAGGATTTTTTGTGCGCCTTATAGTCCAAAAAAAAAAGCGGTATATGAAGTTGGTTAACCCTATAGAATTAACACACATGCATGCATATTGTATATGTAATGTAAATCCTGTGCCCAGGTTCTGCATTACCCTTTGCCCCTAAAGTACGGCAGAAGACGGGCTATAATTTTAGTGCATTTTGTCCTGCAGTAGTGTGAACTCCATTTATTCCCATACTGGCTTCTTAAATAATTTCCTCCAGACTCTGGTGCTGGAAATCAATCCTGTTGGCTTTGTTCTGGACAGCAGATGGTTAACTCACTGCGTGTGACAGATGCCTCCTCCACTCACATTCATCCTATGGTAGCCTGGATGGTCGGGAAGGCCGTCCAATACATTTCTGGAATGGGGATCTGATATCTCATGGCCTATTCCCAGTGCTTACTATAGGACGTCCTTGGAACTTACTATCATTTTCAGGACTTGCGTATTTTGAATTCTCTGACTTATTGCTTGTCTTCTGACCATTTGTGTGTCTTTAGATTCTCGATTGTCCAATTGGATTTGACCCATATTTCTATTCTATTGCGTTTGTTTTATCCAGTTTTTGCCTCAGTGTTATCACTTTGGTGCAGGAAAGGAAAATCCACTAGTTGTCACCCACTGCTTAGGGTAAGATTAGGTAGGGGCAGAAGGGGGTGTCTAGCTTTACTGCTCACTGTCCTCCTGTGGTGGGGGAGTGGTCATCTTTGGATCAATTTCTTCTGGGTTATGTATTCTGAATCAGACCATGTAGGGCTTGTGAAAACCCAACTAGTAGTAAACAGGGCACACACTTTGTGAACTTTGTTTTAAATGGAGGCTTTCAAAATCAGTTAAGGATAGTTTCATAGTATATATGGTTGATAAAAGACACATGTCCATCAGGTTTAACCAAGGAAGGGAAGGGATTGGATGAGGAAGGGATTTAGGGGAAACAATTCTATATAACATATCCCTCAATGTTATTTAGGTGTAAAAAAGGCATCTAGACCCTTCTTGAAGCTCTCTGCTGTCCCTGCTGTGACCAGCGCCTGAGCTCTCTGATGTCCCTGCTGTGCTCTGCTCCTGTGACCAGCACCTGAGGCAGGCTATTCCACAGATTGACAGTTCTCATAGTAAAGAATCCCTGTTGAATCTGTGGATTAAACCTTGATTTCTCCAGATGCAGACTCCGCCCCCTCATCCTTTGATTTAATTTAGTCTATAACAACTTACCACCATATTTGTTGTATGGACCATTCATATATTTATATAAATTAATCATGTCCCCTCATAGTTGTCTCTTTTCCAGACTAAATAAATCTAGTTGTTTTAATCTTTCCTCATAACTGAGACCCTCCATACCCCTTATCATTTTTGTGGCTCTTTGTTGAACCCTCTCCAGCTCCAGGTCCTCCTTTTTATGGACCGGAGCCCAGAACTGGACGGCATATTTCAGGTGAGGTGGTACCCTGCCGCAGCAAATCCATCCTGCTTTGCAACGGGCTCTGGTGAAAACCAGGTGCCACTTAGACTCCGCTCTCGGGTGTCGGCTTACTCCATCGCTCACGGTGGTACAGAGGATCAACTACCTCAGATCCTGACAGTGGGCCAAGCACAGAACCCTGGGGTACACCACTTAGAACTGGTGACCATACTGAGTAGGAATCATTGACCACAACTCTCTGGATACGATCCTTCAGCCAGTTTTTAATCCACTTGCAAATGATTCCTGCCAAACCAATAGCCCTAATTTTACCCATCAGGCGTCTATGAGGGACACAATATCCACAGCAGCTCCTCCATCCAGGCATCGGCTCACCTCTTCATAGAAGCAGATCAGGTTAGTTTGAAAACTTCCATCCTTAGTAACCCCTCAATGGCTGTCACTTTTTATACCATGTGATGTTACATACTCCAGTATATAGTCTTTTACTAACCCTTCCAATATTTTCCCCACAACTGCAGTTAAGCTTACAGGTCTGTAATTGCCTGGCAAAGTGCTAGAGCCTTTTTCAAATATTGGCACAACATTTGCCTTGCACCAGTCACTTGGCACCACACCAGACATAACGGAATCCCTGAAGATTTTAGACAGTGGTACAGCAATAACAGAACTGAGTTCTTTAAGAACTCTGGAGTGTAACCCATCTGGTCCAGGAGCCTTGCACACATTGATTTTATTGAGCTTAGATTGGATCATGTCTACATTCAGCCAGACTAGTATATTACAGGATGCATGACCCGCACTGGCACCTCCCCCATCAGAAGTTCTTTCTTCTATCGTATAAACAGAGCTAAAAATGCCATTTAGTATCTCCGCCTTCTCTTGGTCTCCAGTCACCGATGCCCCGTTTTCAGAATAAAGGGGTCCATCCTGCTCTGACCCATTTTTTTTCGCATTGATATATTTAAAAAATTTCTTAGGATTGGTTTTGCTATCACTGGCCACCTGTCTTTCATTTTGTATTTTGGCAGTTTTTTTCTTCTTCTTACAGATTTTGGCAAGTATTTTGTAAGTATTGAAAGCCTTAGTTAACCCATCAGATATATATTTTTGAATGCCCTCTTTTTATCATTAATTGCCCTTTTAACTGTAGCTATAAGCCACATGAGGTGTAATCTCGCCTGTCCATACTTGTTACCTGTAGCTGTAGCCACATGGGGTGTAATGTCACCCGTCCATACTTGTTACCTATTGGAATAAATTTATAAGTATAATGACCCAGGATAGATTTGAATTTCTCCCATTTAACATTAGTCTCATCATGTGACAGAATTAGAATTCGACCCAGTTCACCAAGTTTTCTGAGAAAATTCGATTCGAATAACGGCATGTGACGTAGCAGTATGTCACATGCCGGGTGCGGGTGCATGGAGAGGGCTCTTGGGCTGAGCCCTCTCCATAGCCGGTAAGTCTTTGCTGCATATTGCAGCAAAAGCTTACCGGTAACACCCGCGGTCGGTGCAAGCACCGATCGGGGGTGTTTACCCGCAGATCACCGCCATTATGGCGGCTTCAAAAAGATGGACCATTCATATATTTATATAAATTAATCATGTCCCCTCATAGTCGTCTCTTTTTCAGACTAAATAAATCTAGTTGTTTTAATCTTTCCTCATAACTCAGACCCTCCATAACCCTTACAATATTTGTGGCTCTTCGTTGTCCTCTCTCCAGCTCCAGGTCCTCCTTTTTATGGACCGGAGCCCAGAACTGGACGGCATATTTCAGGTGAGGTGGTACCCTGCCGCAGCAAATCCATCCTGCTTTGCAACGGGCTCTGGTGAAAACCAGGTGCCACTTAGACACTTAGATTTTTAAAGTTTAGAATCCTTCATGAGAAAGATCAGGAAATGTTCTCTGTCTCTGCAAGTGTTAAAGAAATCATTCAACCATTTAGTTTTCTTTATTCTTGTTTTAATTGTAACCTCTATTTCTGATGAGTGAAGAACATTTCCAGACATCACAGATGAGATCTGAGAATAAATTTAGAGCGCAGTGTGGTACAGTTCTCCGCAATCTCTATAAAAGGTGGGGAGATTCAGCTCCGGCTGCATTGACACTAAGATGCTACAGAAGTTACTGTCAGTCACCACATTACTCAATGCAGCTGCTCCGGGGTTACTCCTTGTTATTCTAGGATGTTTTACTCTTTCCTTCATATTATCATCTTCAGCTTCAACAGAATCATCTTCACTGAAAACTCTGCTATGTGTGTTACTCCTGTGTCTGTCACCTTGTATCTTCACCGGGCAGACTCTAGCTCCAGCCTGTAGACTAGACATTGAGAAATTGTGGGAAGATTATGAATATGTACAGGATGGAGATGTTATGATCGGAGGAGTTGTCTCTGTCAACCTTGAGGTTATTCCTTTTGTACATTTTACTAAAGGCCGGGGCTTCTCTATGTGTGAAACGTAAGTGTGAGGACATGATATCAGGGACCAGGGCTGGATGTGCATATTATATCATTACTTTACTAGAACTCCAGATTGTGGAAAATCCTACAGAAAACTGTAGCACCATCCTTGACCTGATATGAAGAACACATAGTTTTCATAATAACAGAGAAATAACAGGTCCAGGCAGATCCCACTTTCTTTGTAGAAATGTTATTTTTCAGAGGAAACTCATATGTTCACAGGGAAGACATTTCACATATCAAAATCCCAGGATCCGTGTTACTATGGGTTCCACCACCAAGCTCCAGGGCTGAACCTTCAAAGTCTTTATGATAATGTAGTGGAGATAAAAGGTAAAAGCACAAGTGAGGAGCTGGACCCCTGTGACATAGTTATGTTAGGACATTGGTTCTCTGCACCAAGTCTAATTCATCCACCAACTAATACAGGTGCCCAAATTCGTAGAAAAGATTGTATAAGCTGGAATAAAAGGGGCCCTGGAGAGAGGGTAGGTTTTCCAATTTCTTGCCCATCTCGGGTTTTTGGACCACATGTCTATGCAATCAGCTACAGACTGTGGGTCTCTCTGTCTCGTGGAGCTGAATTTGATAGATGTGACCACAAAGTCTGGGTCTGTAAACACCACTAGGAGATTTGCCTGATATAGTCAGGTTAGAGCTCAGGTTTTCTTCTCCTTTTTTTTGGTCTTAAATTCTTAATAAAGTATAGCCCAGTCTTGTGTTTGAAACTTTTTAAATCTGTTTCAGTGTATCAATCTGTTAGAACCGATTGTCCTGCCTCTACCAAAGCGCATCCTATACAATACATACATTTGGTTTTGAATTCGATGATCTTGATTCAGAACCTCAAATTTCTCCACGTGAAAATAAATTTCCCATTTCTTCACTTAAGTTTCAAGCTCCTCTAAACCCCTTCACAATATGATACTATCCTCTTCTGTAATCATTGCTTTACAGAGCTTAGTATTAAGTAAGAATATTAAAATTCTCCCTTTATTTTTATATTTTTAATTTTAAGAGCTGTATTCATCGGATTTATCCTTTCCAAAGTAGGGTGACTTTTTTCTTGCAGTTTATTTCTTAGTTTTACACAAATCTTATAAATCAATTCTGTAGATTGTGAGACAGCGACTGGTAAAGTGGTTGGAGATCGCTATATTTCTACGAGGTTTCTTGCATCTGTCTTTTAAGGGACAGGAAGTTCACATCTCACCTATGGGAAGCTGAGTGAGATGGAAAATGTCCAAGAAAGCTGGGTGCCTTTAGCAAGACATAGCTTGCCAAGGGATTTTGGTAAGTCCTGTTTTTAGGCCTCGATTTTTGGGATGATTGGAGTCTGGTAGTGGGGATGGTCATTCCCTTTCTGTCCAGCACAGGTTATACTTGTAGCACACAGGATACACAGATGTTGAAGCTCCGCTCTTCTTGAGCTACCAATGTCTGCACTGTGTGACTATAGGGGGACCATGTGGAGAGACATGTCCTATCTACCTGTCTGGAGTCTCCTGTGCTGAGGTCTGCAAGCCTGTCCAAGGACTGTGATTGTGTGTGGTAAAACCCACAACTTTGCTTTCTTTAGTGTCCGGTGGCTGGTAGTAACTCATCTCAGTAGTCAGGAAAGACAATGTGCAGTTAGAGCTTAGCCGAGCAGGTATTGTTGTTATTCATTTTCTTTAGCCTGAAGTACAAGACTTTATATTTTGTTTTTGGAATTTTTCCATTTAACATTTTATTTATTGGGAGGTTACATTATATTTTCCAATATTTCTGCAATTTACATACAACAATTTCTGCACAACATACAAATTGTAGTGATGTACAAATTCACTGCTGAGCTATAAAACTGAAACTTTGTCCTAATAATATAACTTCCGGGGGGGGGGGGGGGGGACTACACAATGTGGATTTGTGAGACGTTCAATTACATAAAAATAAATCATCTATAAGATGATAAGGCATAGGCGCTATTCACCTCTGTATTTAAAGAGTTAATTGTTGCAAATTAGTACTTTCCTTGATCTTGGCCATTAAATGTGTTGCACTGGATTACTATATTTTACTTTATAAGCTTGGGGTGGTCTAAAAAAACAAAAAGCATCTTCATTCCCTCTCTCTGTTCAGGAGGAAGACTTCAAGAACTGACACCAGGCTGCCAAAGTGGACACAATAGATCTCCCAAGACACAGAGACCACTGGGCGATAGGCCCTCTATTTCTCCTTATCCACTCTATGGACACTGCCCTCTGTATACCCAATAATATTGTCAGTTTACCTAAAGCCCCCCTTCCCCCCCGAAAAAGCACTGTATTCTCTTGCTCCCCCTGAAGATGGTCTTTCGAGCAAAAACATGTCCGTGACTGTCTTGGGGACTTGTCAGAACAGGAGCAATTAAGGAGAGTTAGGGACTGGTTATAGAACATACTTTCTTACCCTTCCCCTCGGGAGACTGACTACCGGAATCTCTTATGGCTCTGCCCAACGCAACTGAGATGCACGACTCCTGTAATGTGTATGTTTTCCTTTCTTTATATTATTGCATTACACTGGATGTCTGATAGACTGTGGTTGCATATATTATAGGTTTGACTAGATCCAGATCTGGTCTGGTGCGCCAGTGTTTCACCTGAACAACTAGGACCTATACAGCTGTGAGGCAGTCATTTCTGGTGGATTTATTTGGGTTTTTCTGTGTTTGTACAACTACATGGAGAGCATCATCAGCTTCCAACAGATGTCTATGTCCTCTACGTGCAGATTGTGCCCTCCCTACCCTTTCTTTCATAATTTTAGGTTTTTTAGATTCTTCTCTTTATTTTGCAGTGTAACTCCTCCTTACTACAAGAATCTTGTGGCTTTCTTCTATGCAGTTGATGAAATCAATAAAAATCCTTCTATTCTCCCAAACCTGACTCTGGGATATCACATCTATGACTCGTGTTCAGATTACAAGGTTGCGATAAAGAGCATAATACAAATATTATCTGGACCCGGAAATGCTGTCCCTAATTATTCCTGCACTCGGAATAAAGTTATGGGTTTTATTGGAGATCATTTCACATCCACCACTTTACCAATAGCTCAGCTCCTGGGGATATATCCGTACACACAGGTCAGTCATATGGTCAGACTATATGAAAATGTACCATGATACATGATATGACTTCTCCTGTACTGATCCTGAGTCACATCCTCCTGTCAGAAGAATCATATAGGACATCAAAGAAATTTACTGCCTGTGATGATCCCCCACTCTCATCTCTAATCACGGGGTGCATCTGCACTAGGCAACCTCACCATTTAGCCTATAGAGCCCCTCCCACCTTCACAAAACGGCATCTCTACACTATTTTTCTAAGCACCCAGCATCCATCTGTCAGGGAAACTAAACACAGAAGAATCCCTGACACTACACTGCACTAACAGCCCAGGGGCGCACAACCACATTATGTACCCCGTATTGAAATTCACAGGTATAAGAGCAGGGCCAGACACCATAACATGCAAGAGACATCTAAAAGGAGGTGACTGATTAACATAGCGTCAGTCAGAGAGGCAGGAACTTCTAAAAATCCAGCATTTGCCCTTTCTAGGGCACTTAGGTGTATAGAGGAGACCCCTGTTATTAGGACACTAGGAAATCTGAAATAACTGTTTTATTTAGGGCACTTTGAAGAAATTCAGTAGGCAAGGATGCTCTTACTGCTTATAGGGGGTTATACAGTATTACTGGAAAGACTAGGCAGGATTATTGACATTTACTGAATCATCCAGCAAGATCTTGAAGGTCCCTTCACTGCATAGGATTTAGCTCCAGAAAAATCATAAATCATTATCAAACATACTTTAGCTGTTAGTGTACAGCGTGCAGTAATATGTGGATCATAAAAATGCCGTTGTCAGTGACTAGCATCCAGTGATACCTTGATCATAAAGATGACGTGCATTTTGGTACTGCAAATCTGTAACCATGGTTTTTTTGTTGGGGGTGATGAAACTGATGCGGCAAACTCCAAGCTCCTCTGATGGAAGTAGGTGCCAGGGAGTGCAGCGTGTACTTGTAGACCCCCAGTAGGCAACATAAAGTTGAGGCATTGGTCAATTACATGGCAGAGAGTGCATCAACTTTCATGGGATTATATTTGCCGTACTTATTCTTTTTTTTTTTTTTTTTCAATTTCACTAAATAAGGTACAATCAGTATTACAATTGTATAAGTTTAGCACTGAAATTGATTACAGCTTCATCAATACAGTTTTGGACATCTACCATCAGTTTCACTTACATCCAGCATTACCAGCATTCACCCAGGCTGATGTCAGCTGAGCGCCCCTCGGCATTGATGGATTTTAATGTATTCCGCCACTTACTGTGAACTGACCTCCAGTTCCCTTTGGAGGAGCTAGGAGAGAGAGTGCACGCCCTACTCTCTCTACGCAACGGCTCTCTGACGTCATGGGCCGGCTCTTAGCTCCTCGGTGGTACTATTAGGGTACTGTCACACAGTGCGTTCTTGATCCGTTTTTAAAAATCATGCATTTTTGTATGTTTACCATGCTTTTGGCTGGTTTGAATCTGTTTATCTTCATTTCTTGAAGTGTAGGCAGCTGTAAAATGGATTAAAACCAGCCAAATGCATGGTAAACATGGTTTAAAATGGTCCAAAAACGCACAGTGTGACAGAACCCTTAAAGCCTGGGGTGTAGAGGTGGTGAAAGCAGCAGGAGGAGGTCAGAGAGTGACAGGTGGAAGCAACAAGGTGGGCCACAGTGTGGCACAATGACATAGTGTGGAGGTGGCGGCAGCAGCATGAGGTCCGAGAGTGGCACAATGCAAAAATTTTGGAGGTGGCAGCAACATGGTAAGCCACAAAGTGGCAGAATGACAAAGCGTGGAGGTGGCGGTGCAGAACTTTGCATTGCACTCTGACTAGAGATGAGCGAGCACTAAAATGCTCGGGTGCTCGTTATTCGAGACGAACTTTTCCCTATGCTCGAGTGCTCGTCTCGAATAACGAGCCCCATTGAAGTCAATGGGAGACTCGAGCATTTTTCAAGGGGACCAAGGCTCTGCACAGGGAAGCTTGGCCAAACAACTGGAAACCTCAGAAAATGATGGAAACACCACGGAAATGAACAGGAAACAGCAGGGGCAGCATGCATGGATGCCTCTGAGGCTGCTTAATCGCACCATTATGCCAAAATTATGGGCAACAGCATGGCCATGACAGAGTGACCGAATGAGGCTAGATAGCATCTAAAACATCCAATAATTGACCCTGACACTATAGAAGACAGCATGCAGAGGCAGCGGCAGCAGCGGCAGGCTAGAGAGTGGCATGGCGACATACCCCAAATGGACTCAGGCTTCAAACCAATGGGTGGCAGAGAGGAACCAAAGGAGGTGAGCAAGAAGCGCTGAAATGATTTACTCTGTGAACAAAAGGTTGACGGTATATTTAGTCGATAACACAGCATGGTGGCGACATAGTGACCAAGTTCCATAACGTATCTGGTGAAACACCTGAAAAATGCGCCTGACACAGCTCGTTTGATAAGGGGACGACATGTGGAGGCAGCCATGGAGACGACTTCCATGATTAAGAGCGACAGTATGGGGCATCCATATTGCGCAGCTATGATTGAAACTTCAGGTCGCCAGCATAGGAGGAGGAGTGCATACATTATTCAGGTTAAGCTTCTTTCACCTGGTGGAGAATGGAAATTCTGAGAAATCCAGGCTTTATTCATCTTGATAAGCGTGTACGCTTATCGATGATGAGGCCACCAGCTGCACTGAAAACCCGCTCGGACAAGACGCTAGCGGCAGGGCAGGCAAGAACCTCCAAGGCGTGCAGCGCCAGTTCGTGCCACATGTCCAGCTTTGAAACCCAGTAGTTGTAGGGAGCTGTGTGATCATTTAGGACGATGGTATGGTCAGCTACGTACTCCCTCACCATCTTTCTGTAAAGATCAGCCCTACTCTGCCGAGACTGGGGACAGGTGACAGTGTCTTGCTGGGGTGACATAAAACTGGCAAAGGCCTTGTAAAGTGTACCCCTGCCAGTGCTGGACAAGCTGCCTGCTCGCCTACTCTCCCTCGCTACTTGTCCCGCACAAGTACGCCCTCTGCCGCTAGCGCTGTCAGAAGGGAAATACTGTTTCAGCTTGTGCCCCAGGGCCTGCTGGTATTCATGCATTCTCACACTCCTTTCCTCTCCAGGGATGAGAGTGGAAAGATTTTGCTTGTACCGTAGGTCCAGGAGAGTGAACACCCAGTAATCGGTGCTGGAATAAATTCACGGGATAGGCAGCCTAGCATGAAATCTGCCATATGCGCCAGAGTCCCAACGCGCAAGAATTCACTCCCCTCACTGGCCTGACTGCCCATTTCCTCCTCCTCCAACTCCTCCAACTCCTCTTCTTCTGCCCATACACGCTGAACAGTGAAGGACTGAACAATGGTCCCCTCTTCTGTCTCGCCAACATTCTCCTCCTCTTCCTCCTCCATCTCCTCCGATATGCGCTGAGAAACAGACCTAAGGGTGCTTTGGCTAACAACAAGGGAATCTTCTTCCCCTGTCTCTTGTGACGAGCGCAAAGCTTCCGACTTCATGCTGACCAGAGAGTTTTTCAACAGGCCAAGCAGCGGGATGGTGAGGCTGATGATGGCGGCATCGCCACTGACCATCTGTGTTGACTCCTCAAAGTTACTCAGCACCTGACAGATATCAGACATCCACGTCCACTCCTCATTGTAGACTTGAGGAAGCTGACTGACCTGACTACCAGTTCTGGTGGAAGTTGACATCTGGCAGTCTACAATCGCTCTGCGCTGCTGGTAAACTCTGGATAACATGGTTAATGTTGAATTCCACCTCATGGGCACGTCGCACAACAGTCGGTGAGCGGGCAGTTGGAGGCGGCGCTGCGCTGCCCTGAGAGTGGCAGCATCTGTGCTGGACTTCCTGAAATGCGCACAGATGCGGCGCACCTTCGTGAGCAAATCAGACGGATTGGGGTATGTTTTGAGGAAACGCTGAACTATGAGATTTAACACATGGGCCAGGCATGGAACATGTGTCAGTTCTGCCGAGTTGCAGAGCCGCCACCAGGTTACGGCCGTTGTCACACACAACCATGCCTGGCTTCAGGTTCAGCGGTGCCAGCCACAGATCAGTCTGCGCCGTGATGCCCTGTAATAGCTCTTGGGCGGTGTGCCTTTTATCGCCTAGGCTCAGCAGTTTGAGCACCGCCTGCTGTCGCTTAGCGATGGCACTGCTGCTGTGCCTAGAGCTACCGACTGAAGGCGCCATGCCCACGGATGGTAATTCAGAGGAGGAGGTGGAGGAGGGGTAGGAGGAGGAGGAGGCATAGTAGGCCTTTGAGACCTGGACCGAGGTAGGCCCCGCAACCCTCGGCGTCGGCAGTATTTGACCAGCCCCAGGGTCAGACTCGGTCCCAGCCTCCACCAAGTTAACCCAAAAAAAGGGGGAGGGGTCTGTTTATATGTGAATTGTCGCCTCAAGCCCGTCCTGCGAGATGACATCAGTAACGCAAATGTGGAGTCCCTATGGGTGGTGTGGGGTATTGCTCAGGTATAAGCTAGGTAGCGGTCGCAGACAGAGGGAAAGAGACAGTTCTCAGTTCAGTTCAGTGTTTATTCACACCACAAAACAAATGGAACAAAAAATCCAGCATTGTCTTCATGCTTGGTTAAAACATAAACATACAGACCAGGCTTGGCCTTCTCACCCAGAAGCAGGGTCTTCACAAATAGTCCAAATTATTGGTGTAAGTTCACACCTTGCAGAAAATGCTGTATAGCACTTAGTCCGTTTAAAGTCCAAATAAAGCCAACCTGTCTTCCTAGACAGGACACGTGTTTGCTCTTTGAACAAGCCTCTCCCTCCTTGTGCACACTTCCAGCTCAGCTTTGTTAGCTGGAACACCCTGAAAACCCGGTTTGGACCGGAGCTTGAAGTTTGGTCCGGTGCTTGATTTCAGCTTGCTGCATTACTCTGAGCAACATAAGCTGAGAGGATAATACCTCCCATCCAACAACAAACCCCTGACTGTGTCACATACCCCCTCCCTTTGTTCAACCTTGAGGGGATGAACACTCGCCAGACAGTGCACCCGGGACAGGGCATCTGCATTCCCCTGTAGCCGGCCTGCTCTGTGTTCCACTGTGAATTTGAAGTTCTGTAGAGACAAGAACCATCTGGTGACCCGAGCATTCCTCTCCTTGGCCTGGCTCATCCACTTGAGAGGTGAATGGTCAGTCACCAGTCGGAACTTCCTCCCCAACAGATAATAGCGGAGAGACTCGAGTGCCCACTTGATGGCTAGGCACTCTCTCTCCACTATACTGTACCTGGTTTCGGCTGGGGTGAGCTTGCGACTCAGGAACCCAACAGGATGCTCTTCCCCATTAACTTCCTGAGATAGTACAGCACCGAGGCCCACTTCAGAGGCATCGGTCTGTACTACAAATTCCCTGTTGAAGTCGGGTGTCACCAGGACTGGTGACCCGCACAAGGCCGACTTCAAAGCGGAAAAAGCCTTCTCCGCTTGGTCATTCCAGCGAACCATCACTGTCTTACGTCCCTTCAGGAGCCCTGTCAATGGAGCCGCTACAGTAGCAAAATGGGGAATAAATCTCATATAATACCCCACCATCCCCAGGAATGACTTTATTTGCCTGGTGGTGACAGGTCGTGGCCAACTCCGTATTGCCTCTACCTTATTCATCTGGGGTTTGATGACTCCACGCCCAATGATATAGCCCAAGTACCGTGCCTCCTCTAGCCCTATGGCACATTTCTTTGGGTTAGCAGTTAGCCCGGCCCTACGGAGGGAGTCTACTACAGCCTGCACTTTTGCCAGATGACTCTCCCAGTCAGCACTGAAAATGACAATATCATCGAGGTACGCTGACGCGTAACGCCGATGTGGACGAAGCACAATGTCCATTAAACGCTGGAACGTGGCCGGGGCGCCATGCAGGCCAAAGGGTAACACTTTATACTGAAATAGGCCCTCAGGTGTGATAAAGGCAGTTTTCTCCTTGGCAGCCTCCGTCAAGGGCACTTGCCAGTACCCTTTAGTGAGGTCCAAGGTAGAAAAATACCTGGCCTGTCCTAAGCGCTCAATTAGCTCGTCCACCCGGGGCATGGGATAAGCATCAAATTTGGATACTTCGTTCAGTTTACGAAAATCGTTACAGAAACGTAGCGTCCCATCTGGTTTGGGTATCAAAACTATTGGGCTTGCCCACTCACTTCTTGACTCTTCAATTACGTCCAGCCGCAGCATCAACTGTACTTCCTCCGTGATGGCTTGTCGCCGAGCTTCGGGCACCCGGTATGGCTTTAGCCGGACTTTTGCCTGGGGCTCCGTGACAATGTCATGTTGGATTACGGAAGTACGTCCAGGGAGGTCAGAGAACACGTCCGTGTTCCGACTAATGAACTCCTTGGCCTCTTGAGCCTGTTTAGGGGAAAGGCTGTCAGCAATGTGCACTGTGGCAACCGCTTCCCCGGGAACAGTTGGAGGTACTGGTTTCCCTTCCCCTAAACATACCGGCTGCGGGGTGCTCCCAACGCAGGTCTCCCTATCTCTCCAAGGCTTTAGCAAATTGACATGGTAGACCTGCTCTGGCTTCCGTCGCCCTGGCTGATGTACCTTGTAATTTACATTGCTTACCTTTTCCAGAATTTCGTAAGGGCCTTGCCACCTTGCGAGGAACTTACTGTCTACCGTTGGTACTAAAACCAAGACTCTGTCCCCTGGGTTAAAGCTCCGCACCTTAGCTACTCTATTGTAGACCTGACTCTGGGCTCGCTGAGCCGCTTCCATATGTTCCCTGACAAGGGGCAACACTGTCTCCATCCGCTCCTGCATCTTAGTGACATATTCAATGACACTCTTATGCGGAGTGGGTTGTTGCTCCCATGCCTCTTTGGCCACGTCCAGCAAACCTCGGGGATGTCTGCCATATAGTAATTCAAAGGGCGAGAACCCAGTAGAGGCCTGGGGCACCTCTCGCACTGCGAACATAAGATAGGGCAGAAGCAGATCCCAGTCCCTTCCATCCTTGGACACTGCTCTTTTCAGCATATTTTTCAAAGTTTGATTAAATCTCTCCACCAGGCCGTCTGTTTGGGGGTGGTAAACTGAAGTCCTTAACTGTTTAATCCCCAGCAACTTGCAGAGTTCCTTCATGACCTTCGACATGAAGGGAGTCCCCTGGTCTGTCAGAATCTCCTTAGGTATCCCAACCCTTGAAAACATCTCCATTAACTCCTTAGCTATAAGTTTGGCAGAGGTATGACGCAGTGGTACTGCTTCTGGATACCGGGTTGCGTAGTCAAGGACAACTAAAATATGTTGGTGACCCCTAGCAGATTTAGGTACTGGACCCACAAGGTCCATGGCAATTCTCTCAAAAGGTACCTCGATAATTGGGAGGGGTACTAGGGGACTGCGGAAGTGCTGCTGGGGGCTAGTTATTTGACAGGTCGGACAGGACTTACAAAACTCTTCCACCTCTTTGAACACACTGGGCCAGTAAAATCGCTGTAGTATACGGTCCTGGGTTTTCTGCGGCCCAAGGTGTCCACCTAAAACATGTTGGTGAGCAAGATCCAGTACCATCCTACGATATGCCTGAGGCACTATTAATTGTTCAACATTCTCACCCCGTAGTTGGGTGACCCGATACAGTAAATTATGGTGAACCACAAAACGAGGAAAAACTGCCTCAGCTCCTGGTTGTTGTGGCTCACCTTCAACCATTAACACATTCCCCCAGGCTCGGGACAGAGTCTGGTCCCGGAGTTGCGCCGTACCAAAATTGTCACCAGAGACGTTTAATTCTGACAATTCAGGGCCTGGCGGCAAGTCCTCTACTTCCCCAACCATTACATTCATTGGTAGTGTCTCCCCATCATCCACCGAAGTGGCGGTCACCCCTACCGCTGGCCCTTCCGCCTCGGGTTCCCAAGGTTCTGGTTCTAGGTCTGGAACATGACCTTCAGCTATTGCTCTCCCTGACCCCTGGGGACTGACATGCAGTAACGATGGCCATAGTGCAGAGAATAATGGAAAGTCTCTTCCTATAATTAGGTCATAGGGCAGATTTGATGCTACTGCCACCTCGTGGACTTTCCTCCCAGCAGGTGTTTTTATGACCACCAGTGCGGTTGGATAATCTTTTAAGTCTCCATGAATACACAAAACTCGAACCTTGCGACTAGTGAACTGAGAGGGTAGCGCCAGGGTATCCCGTACTATGGTCACTAGGCTCCCTGAGTCAAGTAATGCATTAGCCCTGCACCCATCAACGGACACTGGGCACATGGGAGGTGCCCTACCTGCATCCAGGACGTCAGCGGTACATACAGGCCGTGCATAGAAGGAAGTACGGCGAACGTACCCACAGTCCATAGGTTCGGAGGTCAAGGGGCAATTTGCAGCCATATGTCCCAGGACATGACAGCGCCAACAGCGGAGTGTGGGGATCTCCCGAATCTTTGTGGAACGTTGTTTGGACATCGTTGGGGAGCTACTCCCAGCAGAAGGTCGGGGCTTTTCCTCAGTCACTGCAAGTGGGGGTGAGGGACGGGGTGGCTTACGCGTAGGGGTACAGTCCCGCACAAAGTCCTGGGTGGCTATATAACGTTCGACCAGACCAACCAGCTGGTCTAAATTACCTGGGTCACCTTGACCTACCCAGCACTGAATGGCAACCGGCAGAGTGCGCACAAAACGGTCTACCACCACCCTCTCCACTATTTGGGCTGGGGTTAAAGTCTCAGGCTGAAGCCATCTTTTCACCAGGTGCAGTAGGTCATAAGCTTGAGACCTGGCAGCTCGGGATTCCACAAACCCCCACTGATATACACGTTGGGCCCGCACATAAACATTGACTCCCATGCGTGCCAGGATCTCACCTTTCAACTTCTTGTAGTCCAGGGCATCCTCCTGAGTGAGGTCAAAATATGCCTTTAACGCATCGCCAGTCAGGAACGGGGCCACCACTTCAGCCCACTGGTCATGCTGCAGCCCCTCACGCTCTGCCGTTCTCTCGAACACCGCCAGGAAGTCCTCTACGTCATCCTCCGCTGTCAGCTTTCTCAGCGCAGTTCGGACTCTCTCTCTGGCCGCAGGCTGTAGCTGGGTCACCACTGTTGGAGTCTCACGCAGCGCCTTTATTTGTTGTAGCAGTAAGTCGTTAGTCTGTTGCTGGGCCTGCATAGCCTCAGAGTGTGCCATCTGCTGTTGAACATTAGCTTGTACAAGTTGTTTAATCAGCTCCTCCATCTTGTCCGGTGATGCTAGCTGAAACTTTGCAGGTTTAATCCACGACATGCAATGGTGCCCAGAAAAACTCCGGTTTTGCACCACCCTCACTGCGTTTTGCCCGCTCCAAGCCACCAATTGTGGGGTATTGCTCAGGTATAAGCTAGGTAGCGGTCGCAGACAGAGGGAAAGAGACAGTTCTCAGTTCAGTTCAGTGTTTATTCACACCACAAAACAAATGGAACAAAAAATCCAGCATTGTCTTCATGCTTGGTTAAAACATAAACATACAGACCAGGCTTGGCCTTCTCACCCAGAAGCAGGGTCTTCACAAATAGTCCAAATTATTGGTGTAAGTTCACACCTTGCAGAAAATGCTGTATAGCACTTAGTCCGTTTAAAGTCCAAATAAAGCCAACCTGTCTTCCTAGACAGGACACGTGTTTGCTCTTTGAACAAGCCTCTCCCTCCTTGTGCACACTTCCAGCTCAGCTTTGTTAGCTGGAACACCCTGAAAACCCGGTTTGGACCGGAGCTTGAAGTTTGGTCCGGTGCTTGATTTCAGCTTGCTGCATTACTCTGAGCAACATAAGCTGAGAGGATAATACCTCCCATCCAACAACAAACCCCTGACTGTGTCACAGTGGAGATAAGGGGAGGGAAAAAGAATAATAAAATATTACTAGGGGTTTGTTATAAGGCTCCAAATATAATGGAGGCAGCAGAGGAAATGCTGATAAGTGAAATGGATGCGGCTTCAAAGCATGGTGAAGTACTTATCATGGGGGACTTCAATTACCCAGATATTGACTGGGGGGCAGAAACATGCAGGTCCTTCAAAGGCAGCAGGTTCTTGTCAACATTACCTGTCGCAACTAGTCCTGGAGCCAACAAGAGGGGGGGCACTGCTGGACCTTATCCTTACCAACAGACCTGATAGGGTATCAAAACTACAGGTTGGGGGGAACCTGGGGAATAGTGACCATAATATTATTGATTTTGTATTATGCTTTACTAAGAGCGTTAGTGAAGGGGCAACCAACACTCTAAACTTCAGGAGGGCAAATTTTCAGCAACTAAGGGAAAACCTTAAAGGCATAGACTGGGATAATGTTCTCAAAGACAAAAGTACACCCCAAAAATGGGACTTTTTCTTATATATTCTGAAAAAGTCCTGTGAGAAACACATACCTTATGGGAAAAAGCATAAAAGGAACAAGAAAAACCCTTTGTGGCTAACTAGTCTTGTAAGGAAAGCAATAAGCGAGAAAGATAAAGCGTTTAAGGTGCTAAAACGTGAAGGTAGCAATGAGGCATTAGAGGATTATAGAGAGAAAAATAAATCCTGTAAAAAGCAGATAAAGGCCGCAAAAATAGAGACTGAGAGAAATATTGCCAGGGAGAGCAAAAATAATCCCAAATTATTTTTCAAGTATATAAATGATAAGAAACTAAAAACAGAGAGTGTGGGTCCCCTTAGAAATAACATGGGGGTCATGGTGGAAGGAGATGAGGAAAGGGCCAATCTACTGAATGTCGCCTTCTCAACTGTCTTTACCCAGGAAAATCCCCTGGTGGAAGACACAATGAGGAATAATGTTAATTCTTTTTATAATGTCAACAGTTTAACCCAGGAAGAGGTACGGCGCCGCCTCGCAACCACTAAGATAGATAAATCACCTGGGCCAGATGGCATACACCCCCGGGTTCTGCATGAATTATGTACGGTGATAGACAAACTGTTATTTTTAATATTTGAAGATTCACTGAGGACTGGTTATGTTCCACAGGACTGGCGCATAGCAAATGTGGTACCAATATACAAAAAAGGATCAAATAGCGATCCTGGAAACTACAGACCCGTGAGTCTAACTGCTGTGGTGGGGAAAATATTTAAGGGGTTTATTAGAGATGCTATCCTGGAGTATCTCACTGTGCACAACCTTATAACCCAGCATCAGCATGGGTTTATGAGAGATCGCTCCTGTCAGACTAATCTGATTGGTTTCTACGAGGAGGTAAGTTCAAGACTGGATCTGGGGGACGCTGTGGATGTTGTATATCTGGACTTTTCAAAGGCATTTGACACCGTGCCACATAAAAGGTTGGTATATAAAATGAGACTGCTGGGAATAGGAGAAAATCTGTGTATTTGGGTAAGTAATTGGCTTAGTGATAGAAAACAGAGGGTGGTCATTAATGGCACATTCTCAGATTGGGTTGATGTTACCAGTGGAGTGCCACAGGGGTCAGTATTGGGGCCACTTCTTTTTAATATTTTTATTAATGACCTTGTAGTGGGTTTACACAGTCAAGTTTCAATATTTGCAGATGATACTAAGCTGTGTAAAGTAATAAATACTGAGGTCGATAGTTTAGCATTACAGAGGGATTTGTGGAAGCTTGAGGGATGGGCAGAGAAATGGTTGATGAGGTTTAATGTAGATAAATGTAAAGTTATGCACTTGGGCCATGGAAACAAAAAGTATAATTATTTTCTAAACGGTCAATTACTTAGTAAAACTGAAGCTGAAAAGGACTTGGGGGTATTGGTGGATGGTAAACTTAATTTTAGTGACCAGAGCCAGGCGGCTGCTGCTAAAGCAAATAAAATTATGGGATGTATCAAGAGAGGAATAGATTCTCATGATAAAGACATAGTTTTGCCCTTATACAAATCCCTGGTCAGACCACACATGGAATATTGTGTACAGTTTTGGGCACCAGTGTATAAAAAGGATATAGTAGAGCTGGAACGGGTGCAGAGGAGAGCAACCAAGATTATTAGGGGAATGGGGGAACTAGAATACACTGACAGATTAAAAAATTTGGGATTATTCAGTTTAGAAAAAAGACGACTGAGGGGAGACCTCATTACAATGTACAAATACCTGAACGGACAGTACAAGGATCTCTCCAAAGATCTTTTTATACCTCGGCCTGTGACCAGGACAAGGGGGCATCCTCTACGCTTAGAGGAGAGGTGATTTTACCATCAACATAGACAAAGGTTCTTTACTGTAAGAGCAGTGAGACTGTGGAACTCTCTGCCGCAGGAGGTTGTTATGGCGGAATCTATGTACATGTTCAAGAGAGGCCTGGATGCCTTTCTGGAGAGAAAAAATATCACGGGTTGTGGGGATAAAACATTTATTTAATTCTTAAAGGTTGGACTTGATGGACTTGCGTCTCCTTCCAGCCTTATATACTATGATACTATGATACTATGACTAGCAGATGACACAAGGGAAGGAGCAGTGGTGTGCCCGGCCGGAGGTGAACGGGCTTGGTGCCATTGAGTGGGGTGTTTAGCATTCATATGCCTGCGCATACTGGTGGTAGTTAAGCTAGTAGTGGTTGAACCCATGCTGATCCTGGTTTGGCACAGGTTGCGCACCACAGTCCGTCGGTCATCCGGTGTTTCTTTAAAGAACCTCCAGACTTCTGAAAATCTAGCCCTCGCCACGGGAGCTTGACTACGGGAAAAATTTGGCGCTGATGCACCAGCTCTGGCCCTGCCTCTCCGTCTGGCCCCACCACTGCCTCTTCCAACCTGTTCTGCTATAGGACTCGCCTCCGTCTCAGAAGCACTGTGTTCACCCGGCCTATCAACCCAGCTTGGGTCTGTCACCTCATCATCCTCCGATCCCTCAGTCTGCTCCCCCCTCGGACTTTCTGCCCTGACAAAAACTTCACCACTGTCTGACAACCGTGTCTCCTCATCGTCCGACACCTCTTTACACACTTCTTCCACTACGTCAATAATGTCATCATCACCACAGACTGCGACTGGTGGAAAACCTGGGCATCGGAAAATAGCTCAGCAGCAACCGGACAAGTGGTTTGTGACTGTGGGGAGGGTCCAGAAAACAGTTCCTCAGAGTATGCCGGTTCAAATGCCAAATTTTGCTGGGAGGGGGCAGACTGGGGGGAAGGAGGCTGAGGTGGAGGATCTGGAGGAGTGCTGATTTCGGTGACATGGGTGGACTGCGTGGAAGACTTACTGGTGGACAAATGGCTAGAAGCATTGTCCGCAATCCACGACATCACCTCTTCGCACTGTTCTGGCCTCAACAGTGCTCTACCACGAGTCCCAGTAACTTGAGACATGATGAACCTGGGGAGTGTAGCTCTGCGGCGTTCCCCTGCTCCCTCATCAGCAGGTGGTGTCTCACCCCGCCCAGGACCACGGCCTCTGACCCCTGCAGTAGTTGGACGCCCACGTCCCCGCCCTCGTCCTCTACCCCTTGCCCTCGGGTTAAACATTTTCAAAATTAAAGTGTAAACTTCAAATTTTATTATTTTTTTTTTTTTTAAACAAAACGATGCTATCCTATTGCTATGGCTAGTTTCTAACCTACACTGACAGCACACAACTGGATTTTGTGCTGTGCCAGATGACTTTGAGTTATAAAAAGAAATAAACGTAAAAAAAAAAAAATCAGCAGACTCTGCCTAATTCAAATCAAACCCCTAATAAATTGTCCCACTTCGGTGTTTGAGGTGGATATGTGTGTCACTAAGAGCCAAACACAACGGTAGCAAGTCTCCCTGCCAATTACTCACAATATGGTACTAGCTGCACTACTAATGGCAGCAAGCCCAGCCACAGGCAAACCAAAAAAAAGTAAAATAAAACGTTATTGTAGCCCTAAGAAGGACTGTTGGGTTCTTGTAGAATCACTCCTGCCTAACACTATTCTAATAGAACACCCTAACGCTTTCCCTGACCAGCAGCAGCTCTCTCCCTAGCGGCATCCAGACAGAGAATTATGCGAGCAGCGCGGGCAGGGGCTAGTCTATTCCAGGGTCACCTGATCTGGCCAGCCAACCACTGCTATCGACGTGTAAGGGTACCACGTCATGCTGGGTGGAGTGCAGAGTCTCCTGGCTTGTGATTGGCTCTGTTTCTGGCCGCCAAAAAGCAAAACGGCGGGAGATGCCATTTTCTCGAGCTGGTGAAATACTCGTCCGAGCAACGAGTATGTTCGCTCATCTCTAACTCTGACTCCTTGTAAGTCCAATGCAAGTGCAATGTGTTTTTTACGCATCAATTGCCTTAGAAAAGATAGAGCTCAGTCCTAAGTCAAACTCATTGAAATTGCATTGAAAACGTGCAGGAAAAACTGAGACACTGAACAAACTGTAACTGAAAACTGATTGAGCTCTGATGCAAAATGTCAGTTTTTCACTGACCAAACCCTGATTGCTCCCTGATCAGACTCTGACGTGATCTGCAACGCAAGTGTAGAAGGGGCCTTAGATTCATTAAAGTGGCTTTGGTCTATTTTCTGTCTGGGATTTTTTTTTCAAAAAGTCCCCAAAAAAGTCTCAAAATGCATAAAAAGTCTCAGCACATAGACCAGCTGGGGACTGGAGTAAGTTTGAGACTTTGTATGAAATTTTTTGCAATAGTCTCAGGTCATGCATCTGGCTTTGCACAGTGTTGCACTAGCAGTAGTTCTATGTTTAGGCCGGATTAATGAAGAGGTGTATGTAGTCCTGTGAAAAGTCTAAAAAACCCTCAATTTGACTACTTTAACACCAAAAAATCCCAGGAAAACCAATAATAAGTAGCCCCCATACAATCTTTCACAATCAATTTTTATTTTATCACATCGGACCCTCCACATTTTAAAAAACCCTTGACAGCCAATATCCCAGAGTGGTGTGAACAGTCACTATGCTGGGGAAAAGATGTTCCCTAAAGTTTTTTACTCTTTTAGGTACAAATGTACATTCATTCTTTAAGATATTCTTAAAATGTATAATTAAATCCTGATTCAGTAACGGGAGATAACTTTTGATAATGTTAACAATGGTTCGATATAATGGACTATATGTCGTGCTAAAAACGGGCAAAGATCTTCTCTTATGATTTAGATTCATTTCTTTTTATCTAAAAGTTTCTTAGTCTTTTTCAATTCAGACGAGCCCTATCGTCTTTTCCTCAATCTGGCTGTAATCTCTCCACATTGGTCCTCATACATATGGGTTTGGCCCAAAGAAATTCACTATAAGGGATTGATTTAAGTGTATGTACAGGATGACAACTCTTGGCTGACAAAATAGTAGTGTCTGAAAACCACCCATCAAATTCTATATTAAGAAGTGCCTTCACCCATGAAATTCTCCTACATCTGTTCATGCTCTCAATACACATGCACACAAGAGACATTTCAGGACCTTTGAAGGTCCCCCAAAGGGCCTGAAACCACAGATTGAAACCAGGCAGAAGGGATGCATCATCCATTCCACAAGAAACTGGATTTTGGTATTGTATGTCAAAAGTAAATTTCAGACTTGTAGAGGCCCATAATAATCATACAGCCCATGGCCCATGGAAGTCGTAATCCGGCCCTGCTGGAACCTTATAGCAACTATGTTGACACACATCTCATGTATTACATGTGTGCTCAACTTGGGCAGCCCAACAGACCTGTGTGTGTGCCATGTGCTTTGTTTTTCGGAATTCACACCCTGCTGATGCTCTCGTGCCCACCACTAGAGATGGGCAAATTTGTTAAAATGCGGTTCGTCCCGATTCATCAAATTTTTCGGAAAAAATTGTATTCGACCTGAATCACGTTAAAAAAACAGGCATTTCCTTGCTGCAGAGAGCCTGTAGGGTGCTGTAGAACATTGTGCCATGCTTAAATATGCATAGGGAGCGTGGTTTGGGCTTCAAACAATGCTGTGCTTTAGTATGACACGCACATGACAGCCGCCGCTCTTAGAATCGCTTCACTCTTCACTTCCATGTGCACTTACAGAGGCCAACTTCCCCAAATAAGCAGGAACGCAGCCTGACAAGGTACCGTCTGTGCCAGCTCAAAAGGACTGAGCTGAGGGCCAAGATCCCACTATAACATCACAGAGTGCACTCTTTTTAATGAGATGATTCCATAGATTATGACAGAACCTGTTCTGTTAAACGCAGATACATGTAGAAACCCCCCTAAAGAGTGCAGAGGATGTTGGCAGTAATTCTACATTGATGTCACTGATCATTTTGCCCTTCTTTTCACGCGTCACTGTCCTCTTTCAATCGCTCAATAATCCATCAGTATTGCTTAAGCCAAAAACAAACAGGAGTTGATCCAGAATAGAGATGAGCAGTAAATGGGATACTTGCATGTCTTCTGTGTTCTGTATCCACTCCTGCTTCTGGTTATCAATCCTGAAGCTTTTCATCCTTCTGACAGATGACATGAAGGGGAAAACCAAACACTGGCAATGTCATAGAGTGGTGGAGGGTGAAAACAGCATTATGGAAATCACAGGGTGTTCCAGGGAGGCAGCGGTAACTTGGCAGCAGCATGAGTAGGCTGCAGAGTGGCACTATGACAAATTATGGAAGCATAATACATGGTAGGTCACAAAATGGCACAATGATAAGAGTGTGGAGGTGGCGGCAGCAGAAGCAGCAGCAGGAGCCCACAGGTGGCAGCAACATGGAAAGCCACAGAGTGGCACACTGAGATAGTGTGAAGGTGGCATCAACAGGAGCCCACAGGTGGCAGCAACATGGAAAGTCACAAAGTGGTCCAATGACAGAGTGTGGAGGTGGCGGTGGCAGCAGAAGCAGCAGCAGGAGCCCACATGTGGCAGCAACATGGAAAGCCACAGATTGGCACAATTATATAATGCGGAGGTGGCATCAGCAGCAACAGGAGGCCACAAAGTGGCACAATGATAAAAGTGGGAAGGTGGCGACAGCAGAAGCAGCAGCAGCAGCAACAAGAGGCCGCAAAGTGGCACAATGATAAGAGTGTGGGGGTGGCGGCAGAAGAAGCAGCAGCAGGAGCCCGCAGGTGTCAGCAACATGGTGTCAGCAACAGGGAAAGCCACAGAGTGGCACAATGATATAGTGGGGAGCCCACAAAACCCACAGCAGAGGAGGCCACTTTGTGGCACAACGATGAAGTTGGAAATTAATTTGAATTCCAAATATTCAATGTAAATTTTAATTTGTAGATTAGAGACGCCACATCCATTATACATTATAGTTTTCCTGTAAATATCCGGCCTTTGACAAAAAAGAACTGCAAAGGTGGCATCAGCAGCCGCAACATGAGGTCAGAGGTGTGGAGGTGGCAGCAACATGGTAGGCCACAGAGTGGTCAAATGATATAGTGTGGAGGTGGCAGCAGTAGCAACAGCAGCAGGAGCCCGCAGAGTGGCACAATTATATAGTGTGAAGGTAGCATCAGTAGCAGCAGAAGCAGGAACCCGCAGAGTGACACAATGATATAGTGTTATGGTGGCATGAGCAGCAGCAGGACCTTGCAGGGTGGCACAAAAATGTAGTGTGAAGGTGGCATCAGTAGCATCAGCAGCAGGAGCCGGCAGAGTGGCAGAATGATATAGTGTGGAGGTGGCATCAGTAGCAGCAGCGGCAGCAGGACCCGCAGAGTGGCACAATGATATAGTGAGAGGTGGCTGGGTTTTATAGGGCTGTATCATAGTATCATAGTATCATAGTATATAAGGCTGGCAGGAGACGCAAGTCCATCAAGTCCAACCTTCAAGAATTAAATAAATGTTTTATCCACATAACCTGTGATATTTTTTCTCTCCAGAAAGTCATCCAGGCCTCTCTTGAACATGTACATAGAGTCCGCCATAACAACCTCCTGCGGCAGAGAGTTCCATAGTCTCACTGCTCTTACAGTAAAGAACCTTTGTCTATGGTGATGGTAGAATCGCCTCTCCTCTAGGCGTAGAGGATGCCCCCTTGTTCTGGTCACAGGCCTAGGTATAAAAAGATCTTTGGAGAGATCCTTGTACTGTCCGTTCAGGTATTTGTACATTGTAATGAGGTCTCCCCTCAGTCGTCTTTTTTCTAAACTGAATAATCCCAAATTTTGTAATCTGTCATTGTATTCTAGTCCCCCCATTCCCCTAATAATCCTGGTTGCTCTCCTCTGCACCCGTTCCAGCTCTACTATATCCTTTTTATATACTGGTGCCCAAAACTGTACACAATATTCCATGTGTGGTCTGACCAGGGATTTGTATAAGGGCAGAACTATGTCTTTATCATGAGAATCTATTCCTCTCTTGATACATCCCATTATTTTATTTGCTTTAGCAGCAGCCGCCTGGCTCTGGTCACTAAAATTAAGTTTACCATCCACCAATATCCCCAAGTCCTTTTCAGCTTCAGTTTTACTAAGTAATTGATCGTTTAGAACATAATTATACTTTTTGTTTCCATGGCCCAAGTGCATAACTTTACATTTATCTACATTAAACCTCATCAACCATTTCTCTGCCCATCCCTCAAGCTTCCACAAATCCCTCTGTAATGCTAAACTATCGACCTCGGTATTTATTACTTTACACAGCTTAGTATCATCTGCAAATATTGAAACTTGACTGTGTAAACCCACTACAAGGTCATTAATAAAAATATTAAAAAGAAGTGGCCCCAATACTGACCCCTGTGGCACTCCACTGGTAACATCAACCCAATCTGAGAATGTGCCATTAATGACCACCCTCTGTTTTCTATCACTAAGCCAATTACTTACCCAGATACACAGATTTTCTCCTACTCCCAGCAGTCTCATTTTATATACCAACCTTTTATGTGGCACGGTGTCAAATGCCTTTGAAAAGTCCAGATATACAACATCCACAGCGTCCCCCAGATCCAGTCTTGAACTTACCTCCTCGTAGAAACCAATCAGATTAGTCTGACAGGACCGATCTCTCATAAACCCATGCTGACGCTGTGTGACATCACATAAGCCTACCAGTTGCTTAAAAAAGAGGGGGAAAAAAAACTTTGTTCCCGCGAATCGGCATAAACTTCAGCTTTATGACAAATCAAATTTTTCCTGAAATTCTAACCGAAGTTAAAATTGTTAGAATCGATTCGCCCATCTCTACCCACCACCGCCTCATATGTGATGTACCAACCAGGTGGAATTCAACTTTACCTATGCTGCAAATAGTATCAGCAGCCGCAGGCAATTGTGGAATTCTAGCTCCAGAACGCCCAGGTGAGTCAATGTAGTGACCCGCAGCACTTCACCACTGACTAGGCTTCCATGATGAACATTTACTCAATCATGCACTGCTTCCAATATTCTACCGATATGGTCTTCTCTGACGACACCATTGTCAGCTCTACAGGTAGAAGAGTAGAAAGAGCTGCCAGGCCAGTCCTCACAAGCTTACAGGGGTTTCCTAGTCTGGTTTTGGAGATGGAGGACTGCAGCATGGCTGGGGAGATGCAGAGGAAGTGGAGGAGATACCTTCCACATAGGTCAGTGTGTCCTTGCCTCAGGGCAGCCTGGTCCATATGAGCCAATAAATGTTCCAGTGCCTGACACCCAAGTTTTGTGGTTACTCAAAATTGTTAAATAATGAGCAGACACCCAGCTGGATCTGTGTAATGTTAGGAAGCAGAATGTGACTCACAGGGTGGAGGATTATCTGTCCAAATGTCTCCTGGTACTGAAAGATGTTCAAAATTGGACACCTGGCCACAGTTTGAACTCTATGGGGCTTATTTACCAAAGGTCCGCAGATCACATTTCCATCGGGTTTTCCAACATTTTCGGGGACTGCGCCACTGGCACAGGTATTTAGCAGCCGATTGTCTTGCAAGCGATCAGATTTCATGCGACACAAATCGGGGAGTGGGCCGTCGGACGATGCGACGGATTCGGACAAACTACGGAATTAAACTTAAAAATTGTGTCTCAAGACAATGCACTTACATACACCGGGAAGAAGAAGGTGAACTCTGTCGAACCTGATCGGGGAAGCGACAATCGGGCGAACGATCTTATTGAATTGTGGCGCAGGGCATTGTCGTCGGAACTCCTCCGGACCGGGTAAGTAAATGTGCCCCAATGCCTTGCCCTTTTCGGCCCTGCGGCTTGTGTACTGTCAGAGTGTTTTCAGGACAACCGATGGTGACATCACCAACAAGAGGTTCCACATTTCTACAGTCAAAGTGGACATCCTAACATTAGAAAGATGAACTAAGTCTAGATCTCATGCAACTTGGTTTTGCCAGTGTTTGAATAAATTTCGATTCTTAGAACTTGAATTTGAAATTTTTCAATTCTCCATTCCCAGAATTTTAAATTATTTTTTTTTTCAATTCTGCATTTATTCAACTTTTAATACTGTGTCTGAATACCTAGAGCTCCTTCATCCACAGAGGCTTTTGGCTCTCCCATCCCCTTCTCTTACCGCAGAGAGTATAACTTGGTCTGAACACCCAGAGTGCATTATAATGTTACATCATTTTTTTAATTATATATATATATTTTTAACAATTTCTTTGTTTATTTTTTTTTTTATGTTATTATTTCAACTTCTTTCTCTAGGCCATTATGGGCAGCACAACGTCCCTGTTATTCCTACCACTTTTCAGCCCTCTAGCCCATACTTATCCCATCTTACAGACATCTTTGTTGTACAGGTTCATGTTCAGGTGAAAGTTTGTCCTGAAGCAAATTTGGATAAGAAATTTGTACTTACCCATATAACCTTAATTTCAACCAACTTGCTCATTGAGTGGAGAATATTAACACCTACACAATAATGTATATTTCCAGGTCCAGTGTGGTGGCTTCAACAAGAAAATCAACTTTGAAGTGAGATATAAATTAGTTGCATAAAGTCATGGAGGTTTAAAATTTATCGCTGAAGTCCAGTTCTCCCTGCCTCAGAATACTCACAAAGATCCAACTCGCTGTAATTAATATCCCTGCATCCAGGGACTTTGGGAATCTCCTCTCATGCAGAAACTTTATTTTAGTGGTAAACTCTCCATACATGACTATATACAACACATTTACATCTCACTTTAAAGTCAGTTTTCTAGGTGTTGCCACCACAGTAGGTCATGAAAGAAAAATGAATGGAAGGTGTTTAGCTACTTGACAAAATACTGGTCCTGGTTTGTTAGGTCAATTTCTGCTGACAGGTTCCTACTTAGAATAAGCATACGGGAAGCTGAAAGCACAAGACAACTAATTGTACTAGTCCTTTGCTCTACTGTCAGATATATGGTCCTGAGCCGGAGCACAGCCTGGCACCGGATGTCTGACAGTAGACGGCTAAAAGCCAACGATTAAACGGGAATAGTGGGGATTAGAGAAAAGAGTCAAACTGTGCCAGAATCAGGGGGTTCATTTTGAGTAAAGGAAGCAAAGTCTTTAACCGGTCAATGGGGGTCATTTACTAAGGGCCCGATTCACATTTTCCCGACGTGTTACCCGAATATTTCCGATTTGCGCCGATTTTCCCTGTATTGCCCCGTGATTCTGGCGCACGCGATCGGATTGTGGCGCATCGGCACTGGCATGCACGTGACAGAAATCGGGGGCGTGGCTGAACGAAAACCCGACGGATTCGGAAAAAACGCCGCATTTAAAAATAAAAGTGTTGCGAAACTTGCACTTACCTTCACTAGGAATAGGCCGGTGAACTTGAGTGCATTTCGGCGACTTCAGCAGCGCCACCTGGTGGACGTCGGAGGAACTACCTTAGTGAATCCCGGCCGGACCTGAAACCACCGGAGAGAACGCGCCGCTGGATCGGTAAGTAAATCTGCCCCATTTTATCAGGTCACATTACAAATATTTCCCTTAGTCCACACGAGCACGCTAATTTTTCTTGGTAAAGACATCTGTGGACGGACATATTCAAGTAATAAATTCTGTAAGGGATTAGCTCGGTAACTGCAGCTAAACATGTCCCAAACGCAATCAGAGACAAGGACACAAAGGGGCTCATTTCCTTTCGATGGGTTTCCCAATGAATTCCGTTTTGCTCAGAATTGCCCGGGATTTTGGCGCAAGCGATCGGATTCTGGCGCATCATGCTAAAGAAAACGGGGCGTGCGGGCTATCGGACAACCCGACGGATTTGGACCATTTTACATTTAGAATTGTGTCGCAAGGCACGCACTTACAAGCATCGGGAAGAAGCAGGTGAACTCCGGAGGACCTCGGCGGGGAAGCGACGAATGCAGGAACTCAATAGCTTAGTGAATCGCGGCAGACCTGAATCCACGTTGGACAACGCACCGCAGGATCGCGACAGGACCGGGTAGGTAAATCTGCCCCAAAGAATTTTGGGTTAATACACAGGATTGTCATAGATGATCAAGCAAAACCTGCTGAAGTGCGGAAGACCCTATCATATGACATTTACATTTAAGGAATGCAGAATGATCACCCCTCCCCCCTTATACATTGATGATGATCTAATTCCATTTCACTGATAATAAATGTCCTTTTCTAACAATACAGATCAGTTATGGAGCTACAGACACATTGCTGAGTGATAGGAATCTGTTTCCTTCTTTGTTCCGGACCGTTCCTGATGACAACACAACTTATTCACTTATAGCTTATTCTATTAATTACCTCGGATGGAACTGGGTTGGAATTATTGCCACGGATGATGACGCTGGGGATAGAGAGACACGATTACTGACAGATCTTCTCGCCAGTCGTGGCATCTGTGTGGCCTTTGTCTTACAATGTGGACATCCATTCAAATATGGAAGAGAGGAAAAGCAAGAAATATACAGGAAGGAGATAAGGAAGTCTTCTGCCAAGATCATTATATTATGTGGAACTCATTCTCATTATATGCTAATTTTTCTCAAAAGACTCAGAGATGTGATAGAGGACAAAACCTTTATATTAAATACAAACTTTTCTCCACTTTCTTTCTTTAACAGCTATTATAATATACCGGTACTTAATCTCAGTTTATCTTTTGCCCTGAACCCAGGAAAAGTTTTAGACTTGAAAAGTTACTTAATGAATTCCTCTGTCTTGAAGAATCCTGAGGACCCTCTACTTCGAGATATGGCTATTGAATTCTTTCATTGCTCAACGGCATCAAAGTCTAAAGATGAAAAGTATAAAAAAGTACATCAAACACATTTTAAGAAATGTAAAGGAACAGAACCGTGGTTACCAATTTTTAACGGCATGTTGTATGGCAACACTTTAAGTATGTATCAGGCTGTCCAGTCCCTGGCTACTGCCTTATGTGATATGTCCATCTCTCATGGCCACCAGACAGACCATCAGATGCATCATCCTCCACACAAGGTAAATCTATAGAAATATTCTACTAATAACCTCAATGCTCTTATCTCTCCTGGATAGATGATTAGTAATCACTTGAGTTACACTGATTTGTATTGAGTTGGTCGAAATTTGTATTTGTCAAGATGGTCCCGACCAATGGGAAAAAATTTTGTTCAGGATCCAGACTTAAACCCAAACACAAACCCCGTTGAAGCCGGTGGGTACCTCAGAAATGAAAGTAAAATAGAGTTGCCCTGACAAAATGGGGAAGTGAAATTATAAAACCCTAAAATGAAATAAACAAACTAATGATAACAAAAAAATACATAAATAATGTTTATGTCTTTTAAGTTAAAGGAGCTCTTGGTGTTCTGGCACAGTTATTCTCATAACAGTAGAAGAAACAAACCACAAACCCTTCCACTCACTCTGTTTCAAATACAACTACTGCAGTGTCTGACAGATTTGAATTTTGAATTCAGCAAATGTGGAATTTGAGAGTTTAAATGCTCCGTACAGAGATCTTTCAAAGATCTTTGTATACTTAGTTCTGTGACCAGGACAAGAACGGCTTGTTGCTCGGACGAGTATTTCCCCTGCTCGAGATCGAGCATTTAATTAAGAAAAGACAGTGAAGAACAGTGAAGAATACAATTAAAACAGTGAACACAGTGAACACAGTGAACACAGGATCATTTAAGTGAAGAACACAGTGAAGAACACACAGAACACATTGCAGAAGTTCGGAACATCTGCTCACTTAGCCGAAGACACGAGCACCGACGCTGGATCAGGCATGCAGGAGCGGAGGCTGAAGTGGAGCGGGGCTGGAGCGGGCATGAAGGATTGGAGCGGGCATGGAGGAGCGAGCATCACAGAGTGGAGCGGGGCTTAAGCCGGCATGGAGGAGCGGAGCGAGAATGGAGCAGTGGGCATGGAGGAGCCGAGTGGGGCTGGAGGGGACATGGAGGATAGGAGTGGGGCTGGAGCGGGCATGGAGGAGCAGAGCAGGCATGGAGGAGCGGGCATCACGGAGCGTGGCTGGAGCGGGGATGAAGGAGCGGAGCGGGCATCACCTGAGCAGGTATGGAGGAGCGGAGCAGGGGCTGGAGCGGGCATGGAGGATCGTAGTGGGCATGGAGGAACGGGCATCATGGAGTGGAGCGGGGATGGAGCAGGCATGGAGGATCAGAGCGGGCATGGAGGAGCGGGCATCACGGAGCGGGGCTGGAGCAGGCATGGAGGATCGGAGCGGGGCTGGAGCGGGCATGGAGGATCGGAGCGGGGCTGGAGCGGGCATGGAGGAGCAGAGCGGGGCTGGAGCGGGCATGGGGGATCGGAGAGGGCATGGAGGAGTGGGCATCATGGAGCGGAGCAGGCGGAGCGGTGCTGGAGCGGGCATGGAGGATCGGAGCGGAGCTGAAGCGGAGGCTGGAGAGGAGCGGGGCTGGAGTAGGACCAACAGCACAGAAAGAATACAGTGAAGAACAGATTGCAGATGTTCCAGACATCTGCTAACTTATCGGAAGACACAATTGCCATGGGTGTTCCTCACAATAGTATGTGAAGAACAATATGTGTGAAGAACACATTGCAGATGTATGGAAACATCAAAAATGTGTTCTTCACTGTGTTATTTCAATGTGTTCTTTCAGTGAAAACATCTGCAAACATCTGCAATGTGTTCTTCTTTAGTGTTCTTTCAATCTGTTCTTTCAGTGAAAAATGCTTTCCTATTGACTTCAATGGGGCTCGTTATTTGAGATGAGCACTCGAGCATCAGGAAAAGTTTGTCTCGAATAACAAGCACTTGAGCATTTTAGTGCTCGCTCATCTCTAACCTCTACACCTAGAGTAGAGGAGGTTCTACCATCACCATAGACAGGGGGCATTCTCTACACCTAGAGGAGAGGAGGTTCTACCATCACCATAGACAGGGGGCATTCTCTACACCTAGAGGAGAGGAGGTTCTACCATCACCATAGAGGGGCATCTTCTAAACCTAGAGGAGAGATGGTTCTTCCATCACCATAGACAGGAGGCATCCTTTACACCTAGAGGAGAGGTGGTTCTACCATCACCATACACAGGGGCTATCTTCTACACCTAAAAGAGAGAGGGTTCTGCCATCACCATAGACGGGGGAATCATCTACACCTAGAGGAGAGGTGGTTCTACCATCACCAAAGACAAAGGGTTTCCTCTACACCCAAAGGAGAGGAGGTTCTACCATCAACATAGACAGGAGGCATCCTCTACACCTAGAGGGAAGGTGGTTCTACCATCACCATAGACAGGGGGCATTCTTTACACTTAGAAGAGAGGAGGTTCTACCATCACCATAGACAGGGGGCATCTTCTAAACCTAGAGGATACATGGTTCTACCATCACTATAGACAGGAGGCATCCTTTACACCTAGAGGCGAGGTGGTTCTACCATCACCATACATAGGGGGCATCTTCTACACCTAAAAGAGAGAGGGTTCTGCCATCACCATAGACGGAAGAATCTTCTACACCTAGAGGAGAGGAGGTTCTACCATCACCATAGACAGAGGACTTCCTCTACACCTAGAAGAGAGAGGATTCTAGCATCACCATAGACAAGCAGAATCCTCTACAACTAGAGGAGAAAAGGTTCTACCATCACCATAGACAGGGGAAATCCTCTACACCTCGATGAGAGGAGGATCTACCACCACTATAGACAAAGAACATCCTCTTTACCTAGAAGAAAGATGGTTCTACCATCACCATAGATGAGGGGCATCCTCTACACCTAGAGGAGAGGTGGTTCCACCATCACCATACACAGGGGGCATCTTCTACACCTAAAAGAGAGAGGGTTCTGCCATCACCATAGACAAGCGGAATCCTCGACACCTAGAGGAGAGGAGGTTCTACCATCACCATAGACAGGGGGCATTCTTTACACTTAGAAGAGAGGAGGTTCTACCATCACCATAGACAGGGGGCATCTTCTAAACCTAGAGGATACATGGTTCTACCATCACTATAGACAGGAGGCATCCTTTACACCTAGAGGCGAGGTGGTTCTACCATCACCATACATAGGGGGCATCTTCTACACCTAAAAGAGAGAGGGTTCTGCCATCACCATAGACGGAAGAATCTTCTACACCTAGAGGAGAGGAGGTTCTACCATCACCATAGACAGAGGACTTCCTCTACACCTAGAAGAGAGAGGATTCTAGCATCACCATAGACAAGCAGAATCCTCTACAACTAGAGGAGAAAAGGTTCTACCATCACCATAGACAGGGGAAATCCTCTACACATAGATGAGAGGAGGATCTACCATCACTATAGACAAAGAACATCCTCTATACCTAGAAGAGAGATGGTTCTACCATCACCATAGACGAGGGGCATCCTCTACACCTAGAGGAGAGGAGGTTCTACCATCACCATACACAGGGGGCATCTTCTACACCTAGAAGAGAGAGAGGGCTCTGCCATCATCATAGAAGGGGGCATCCTCTACACCAAAAGGAGAGGTGGTTCAACCATCACCAAGTACAAGGAATATCCTCTACACCTAAAGGAGAGGCGATTTTATCATCACTGTAGACAGGGGACATCCTCAACACCTAGAAGAGAGAGGGTTCTACCATCACCATAGATGAGGGGCATCCTCTACACCTAGATGAGAGGAGGTTCTACCATCACCATAGACAGAGGACATCCTCTACACCTAGAAGAGAGAGGATTCTAGCATCACCATAGACGAGGGGTATCCTCTACACCTAGAGGATAGGAGGTTCTACCATTACCATAGACAGGGGAAATCCTCTACACCTAGATGAGAGGAGGTTCTGCCATCACTATAGACAAAGAACATCCTCTATACCTAGACGAGAGATGGTTTTACCATCACCATAGACGAGGGGCATCCCCTACACCTACAGGATAGGAGGTTCTACCATCACCACAGAAAGGGGGCATCTTCTACACCTAGAGGAGCGATGGTTCTACAATCACCATAGACAGGAGGAATCCTCTACACCTAGAGGAGAGGTGGTTCTACCATCACCATACACAGGGGGCATCTTCTACACCTAAAAGAAAGAGGGTTCTGCCATCACCATAGACAAGCGGAATCCTCGACACCTAGAGGAGAGGAGGTTCTACCATCACCATAGACAGGGGAAATCCTCTACACATAGATGAGAGGAGGATTTACCATCACTATAGACAAAGAACATCCTCTATACCTAGAAGAGAGATGGTTCTACCATCACCATAGACGAGGGGCATCCTCTACACATAGAGGAGAGGAGGTTCTACCATCACCATACACAGGGGGCATCTTCTACACCTAGAAGAGAGAGAGGGCTCTGCCATCATCATAGAAGGGGGCATCCTCTACACCAAAAGGAGAGGTGGTTCAACCATCACCAAGTACAAGGAATATCCTCTACACCTAAAGGAGAGGCGATTTTATCATCACTGTAGACAGGGGACATCCTCAACACCTAGAAGAGAGAGGGTTCTACCATCACCATAGATGAGGGGCATCCTCTACACCTAGATGAGAGGAGGTTCTACCATCACCATAGACAGAGGACATCCTCTACACCTAGAAGAGAGAGGATTCTAGCATCACCATAGACGAGGGGTATCCTCTACACCTAGAGGATAGGAGGTTCTACCATTACCATAGACAGGGGAAATCCTCTACACCTAGATGAGAGGAGGTTCTGCCATCACTATAGACAAAGAACATCCTCTATACCTAGACGAGAGATGGTTCTACCATCACCATAGACGAGGGGCATCCCCTACACCTACAGGATAGGAGGTTCTACCATCACCACAGACAGGGGGCATCTTCTACACCTAGAGGAGCGATGGTTCTACAATCACCATAGACAGGAGGAATCCTCTACACCTAGAGGAGAGGTGGTTCTACCATCACCATACGCAGGGGGCATCTTCTACACCTAAAAGAAAGAGGGTTCTGCCATCACCATAGACAAGCGGAATCCTCGACACCTAGAGGAGAGGAGGTTCTACCATCACCATAGACAGGGGAAATCCTCTACACATAGATGAGAGGAGGATCTACCATCACTATAGACAAAGAACATCCTCTATACCTAGAAGAGAGATGGTTCTACCATCACCATAGACGAGGGGCATCCTCTACACCTAGAGGAGAGGAGGTTCTACCATCACCATACACAGGGGGCATCTTCTACACCTAGAAGAGAGAGAGGGCTCTGCCATCATCATAGAAGGGGGCATCCTCTACACCAAAAGGAGAGGTGGTTCAACCATCACCAAGTACAAGGAATATCCTCTACACCTAAAGGAGAGGCGATTTTATCATCACTGTAGACAGGGGACATCCTCAACACCTAGAAGAGAGAGGGTTCTACCATCACCATAGATGAGGGGCATCCTCTACACCTAGATGAGAGGAGGTTCTACCATCACCATAGACAGAGGACATCCTCTACACCTAGAAGAGAGAGGATTCTAGCATCACCATAGACGAGGGGTATCCTCTACACCTAGAGGATAGGAGGTTCTACCATTACCATAGACAGGGGAAATCCTCTACACCTAGATGAGAGGAGGTTCTGCCATCACTATAGACAAAGAACATCCTCTATACCTAGACGAGAGATGGTTCTACCATCACCATAGACGAGGGGCATCCCCTACACCTAGAGGATAGGAGGTTCTACCATCACCACAGACAGGGGGCATCTTCTACACCTAGAGGAGCGATGGTTCTACAATCACCATAGACAGGAGGAATCCTCTACACCTAGAGGAGAGGTGGTTCTACCATCACCATACACAAAGGGCATCTTCTACACCTAGAAGAGAGAGGGCTCTGCCATCATCATAGAAGGGGGCATCCTCTACACCAAAAGGAGAGGTGGTTCTACCATCACCAAAGACAAGGAGTTTCCTCTACACCTAAAGGAGAGGCAGTTTTATCATCACTGTAGACAGGGGATATCCTCTACACCTACAGGAGAGGCGGTTATACCATCACCATAGACGAGAGGCATCCTCCACACCAAGAGGAGAGGTTGATCAGTTTGTGAGCCCCATGGGGACATAGACTAATTTGGCAAGCTCTTTGCAGTGCTGCGTAATCTGTGTGCATTATATAAGGAAAAAGAAGGAAAGGAATCCTCTACACCCAGAGGAGACAAGGTTTTTCCATCCCTCTAGATAGGTGACATGCTCTACACCTAGAGGAGAGATGGTTCTCCCATCATCATAGACAGGGAGCAATCTCTACACCTGGAGGAGAGGTGGTTCTACTGACACCATAGACAGGTAGCAACCTCTACACCTAGAGGAGAGGAGGTTCTACCATCACCATAGAGGAGCTAGAGGAGTTGAGGTTCTACCATCAGCATAGACAGGGGGCATCCTCTTTACTTAGAGGGGAGGCTGTTCTAACATCAATGTAGACATTGATTCTTTCATTTGCAAACTGTGAGACGCTTGGACTCTCTTCCGCAGGAGGTTGTATAGACTTATATTATGTTCAAGTGGGGCCTGGATGCCTTTCCAGAGATCAATAATATCACATCTTATCAGAATAAAACTTATTATAAGTTAATTTTTCTGACCGCCATATTAGGGACAACATTTTCTTTGTGGGATTTGCCTCCTCCTACTTTTCATCCACCCAACCACTATCCAGTTATGCTGAAGAGTATATGAAAATGGTAGAGCTGAGGATGGTGTATGACTAGAGATGAGCGAACATACTCGTCCGAGCTTGATGCTCGTTCGAGCATTAGCGTACTCGAAACTGCTCGGTGCTCGGACAAGTATTTCGCCGCTCGAGAAAATGGCATCTTGCAGCGTTTAGATTTTTGGCGGCCAGAAACAGTGCCAATCACAAGCCAGGAGACTCTGCACTATACCCAGCATCACGTGGTACACTTACATGTCGATAGAAGTGGTTAGCTGGCCTGATTAGGTGACCCTGGAATATACTAGCCCCTACCCGCGCTGCTCGGATCATTCTCTGTCTGGATGCCGTTAGGGAGAGAGCTGCTGCTGGTCAGGGAAAGCGTTAGGCTGTTCTATTAGAATAGTGTTAGGCAGGAGTGATTCTACAAGAACCCAACAGCCCTTCTTAGGGCTACAATAACGTTATATATATATATATTTTTTTTTTTATTTGCTTGTGGCTGGGCTTGCTGGCACTAGTATTGCAGCTAGTACCATATTGCGACGCATTTGCAGGGAGACTTGCGAACATTATATTTAGCTCTTAGTGACACACATATCCATCTAGAATACCTAAGTGGGACAATTTATTAGGGGTTTGATTGAATTAGGTACAGTCTGCCGATTTTTATTTTTTTCAAAAGTGAAAGTCACAGACACAGCACAAAATCCTTTTGTGTGCTGTCATTGTAGGCTAGAAACTAGCCATAGCAATCATCTTCTGTGGTTGCTGTGAGATTTTTTCTGCACGTTTTGTTCTATAAAAAAAATAAAAAACACAATTTTTTTTTTAAAAAAACACAAAAAACAATAAACACAAAACCCCCCACAAAGTTTAGATTTTAGTTTAGATTTCTGTTTTGTCTATATAATAGACTTTAATTTTGAAAATGTTTAACCCGAGGGCTAGGGGTAGAGGACAAGGGCGTGGGTGTGGGTGTCCAACTACTGCAGGGGTCAGAGGCCGTGGTCCTGGGCGGGGTGAGACACCACCATGTTGCCCAAGTGAGCACTCCTCCAGCTCCTCCACCTCAACCTCCTTCCCCCCAGTCTGCTCCCTCCCAGGAAAATTTGGCATTTGAACCAGCATACTCTGAGGAACTGTTTTCTGGACCCTTCCTAGAGTCACAAACCACTTGTCAGGTTGCTGCTGAGCTCTTTCCTAAAGCCCAGGTTTTCCTCCGGTCGAAGACTGTGGGTTATGATGACCTTTTTGACGTAGTGGAAGAAGTGTGTAAAGAGGTGTCGGACGATGAGGAGACACGGTTGTCAGATAGTGGTGAAGTTGTTGTCAGGGCAGGAAGTCCGAGGGGGAGCAGACTGAGGGATCGGAGGATGATGAGGTGACAGACCCAAGCTGGCTTGATAGGCCGGGTGAACACAGTGCTTGTGAGACGGAGGCGAGTATTATAGGAGAACAGGTTGGAAGAGGCAGTGGTGGGGCCAGACGGAGAGGCAGGGCCAGAGCTGGTGCATCAGCGCCAAATGTTTCACGTAGTGAAGCTTCCGTGGCGAGGGCTAGATTTTCAGAAGTCTGGAGGTTCTTTAAAGAAACACCGGATGACCGACGGACTGTGGTGTGCAACCTGTGCCACACCAGGATCAGCAGAGGTTCCTCCACTACTAGCTTAACCACAAACAGTATGTGCAGGCATATGAATGCTAAACACCCCACTCAATGGAACCAAGGCCGATCACCTTCGGCCAGATCCACCACTGCTCCTTCCCCTGTGTCATCTGCTGCCTCTGCTAGTCAGCCCCCTGCCCAGGACCCCGGTCCAAACACCTCCCGTGCGAAAACCACACCTTCGCCTCCACGATCCTCCACAGCGTCCACCAATGTCTCCATGCGCAGCGTTCAGCAGTTTATACCCCAAACGCTGGAGCGCAAAAGGAAATACTATGCAACCCACCCACCCACACGCCCAAGCCCTCAACGTCCACATCTCCAAATTACTCAGCCTGGAGATGCTGCCCTGTAGGCCAGTAGAGACCGAGGACTTTCGCAACCTCATCGCGGTCGCCGCCCCTCGGTATTCGGTCCCCAGCCGCCACTACTTTTCCCGATGTGCCTTCTTAGCCCTGCGCCAGCATGTGTCAGATAACATCATCCGTGCCCTGACCAAAGCTGTTTCTGACAAGGTACACCTGACCACGGACACGTGGACGAGTGCTGCTGGGCAGGGCCACTATATATATTGCTGACGGCACATTGGGTTAACTTGGTGGAGGCTGAAACCGAGTCTGACACTGGGGCCGCTCATGTACTGCCGACGCCCAGGATTGCGGGGCCTACCTCGGTCACGGTCTCTCAGGCCTACTATGCCTCCTCCACCGCCCGCCCGCCCCTCCTCCACCTCCTCCTCCGAATTACCATCCGTGGGCATGGCGCCATCAGTCGGTAGCTCTAGGCGTAGCAGCTGTGCCGTCGCTAAGCGATAGCAGGTGGTGCTCAAACTGCTAATCCTAGGCGATAAAAGGCACACCGCCCAAGAGCTATTACAGGGCATCATGGCGCAGACTGATCTGTGGCTGGCACCACTGAACCTGAACAGCCGTAACCTGGTGGCGGCTCTGCAACTCGGCAGACTGAAACATGTGTTAAATCTCATAGTTCAGCAGTTCCTCAAGACATACCCCAATCTGTCTAATTTGCTCGTGATGGTGAGCCGCATCTGTGCACATTTCAGAAAGTCCAGCACAGATGCTGCCACTCCCAGAGCAGTGCAGCGCCGCCTCCAACTGCCCGCTCACCGACTGTTGTGCGATGTGCCCACGAGGTGGAATTCAACAATAACCATGTTATCCAGAGTTTAACAGCAGCGCATAGCAATTGTAGACTGCCAGATGTCAACTTCCACCAGAACTGGTAGTCAGTTCAGTCAGCTTCCTCAAGTCTACAATGAGGAGTGGAGGTAGAGTGGACGTGGATGTCTGAGTAACTTTGAGGAGTCAACACAGATGGTCAGTGGCGATGCCGCCATCATCAGCCTCACCATCCCGCTGCTTGGCCTGTTGAAAAACTCTCTAGTCAGCATGAAGTCACAAGAGACAGGGGAAGAAGATTCCCTTGTTGATAGCCAAAGCACCCTCCGGTTTGTTTCTCAGCGTGTATCAGAATAGGTGGAGGAGGATGAGGAGGAGAATGTTGGCGAGACAGAAGAGGGGAGCATTGCTCAGTCCTTCCCTGTGCAGTGTGTATGGGCAGAAGAAGAGGAGTTGGAGGAGGAGGAAATGGAGAGTCAGGCCAGTGAGGGGAGTGAATTCTTGCGAGTTGGGACTCTGACGCATATGGCAGATTTCATGCTAGGCTGCCTATCCCGTGACCCTCGCGTTCAAAGAATTTATTCCAGCACCGATTACTGGGTATTCACTCTCCTGGACCACGGTACAAGCAAAATCTTTCCACTCTCATCCCTGTAGAGGAAAGGAGTGTGAGAATGCATGAATACCAGCAGGCCCTGGTGCACAAGCTGAAACAGTATTTCCCTTCTGACAGCGCTAGCGGCAGAGTGCGTAGTTCTGCGGGACAAGTAGCGAGGGAGAGTAGGCGACCAGGCAGCTTGTCCAGCACTGGCAAGGGTACGCTTTACAAGGCTTTTGCCAGCTTTATGTCACCCCAGCAAGACACTGTCACCTGTCCCCAGTCTCGGCAGAGTAGGGCTGATCTTTACAGAAAGATGGTGAGGAAGTACGTAGCTGACCATACCATCGTCCTAAATGATCACACAGCTCCCTACAACTACTGGGTTTCAAAGCTGGACATGTGGCCCGAACTGGCGCTGTACGCCTTAGAGAATCTTGCCTGCCCTGCCGCTGGTGTGTTGTCAGAGCGGGTTTTCAGTGCAGATGGTGGCATCATCACCTATAAGCGTACACGCCTGTCGACTGACATTGTATTGTATTGTCAGGTAAAACTGATACAAATACTACTAAGATTAGTAATGTTAGGTAAAATTGATACAAAAAGTTCTAGGTCTTTTAAGGTCAAATACAAATGAAATCAATTACTTTCAAATAACAGCGATGAAACTAGCTCTAAAACATGTAGTTTGTAGTTGGAATAAATCTTTATTAAAATTTCAGTAGAAATTATTTAAAATACAGCATAATTTAAATATGAACATTGATTATATCATATTATCAGTATAAAAATCCATTATTAACATACCGTATATACTCGTGTATAAGCGGAGTTTTTCAGCACACAAAATGTGCTGAAAAACGTCCCCTTGGCTTATACACGAGTCACAAGTGTAAGTGTATCTTTAAAAATACTTAAAAAATAAATAAACTTATATACTCACCCTCCGATGGCCCCGATCTGCAGCACTGCTCCCCCCATGTCCGTGCGGGTCCTCTTCTGGCTTCCGTGCCCGTCTTCTTTCAGCTGTACATCGCGCTGGGCACCGCCAATGCTCTCTCTTGGGCGCCGCTGCTGACGTCATACTAGGCGCCGCCCGGGAGAGAGCAATGGCGGTGCCCAGTGCGATGTACAGGAGACGGGCGCGGTAGCCAGAAGAGGACCCGCGCAGACATCGGGGGAGCAGCGCTGCAGATCGGGGCCACCGGAGGGTAAGTATGTAAGTTTTTTTTTTTTTTTTTAATGCTGGGCTGGGCTGTATACAACTGGGGGCAGGCTGGGCTCTACATGGGGGCAGGCTGGGCTGGGCTGTATACTACATGGGGGCAGGCTGGGCTGTATACAACTGGGGGCAGACTGGGCTGGGCTGTATACTACTGGGGGCAGGATTGGCTGGGCTGTATACTGCTGCGGGCAGGCTGGGCAGTGCTGTATACTACTGGGGGCAGGCTGGGCAGTGCTGTATACTACTGGGGGCAGGCTGGGCAGTGCTGTATACTACTGGGGGCAGGCTGGGCTGTGCTGTATACTACTGGGGGCAGGCTGGGCAGTGATGTATACTACTGGGGGCAGGCTGGGGTGGCTGTATATTACTGGGGGCAGGCTGGGCAGTGATGTATACTACTGGGGGCAGGCTGGGCAGTGATGTATACTACTGGGGGCAGGCTGGGGTGGCTGTATATTACTGGGGGCAGGCTGGGGTGGCTGTATACTACTGGGGGCAGGCTGTATACTATAAGGGGCTGGCTGGCTATAAACTGGGGGTGGGGGGTTGTGACCAATCCATTTCCCACCCTCGGCTTATACTCGAGTCAATAGGTTTTCCCAGTTTTTGGTGGTAAAATGAGGGGTCTCGGCTTATACTCGAGTTTATACGGTAATTATAAAACACACAAATAAAACACAATACTTTCTTGTAAGCCAATAAGACTGCGGCTGGCCTGTTCCATACTGGATGCTGTCCTACATTGACTACCATATTTTTCGGCCTATAAGGCGCACCAAAAATCCTTTAATTTTCTCAGAAATCAAAGGTGCGCCTTATAGGCCGGTACGCCTTATATATGAACTTATACAGAAATGTACTACAGACAAGATGTACTGTACACTTACCAGTGTTTAATAGCTCCATCCCCAGAAATTTCCTGCACCTTCCCACACAGTATACAGGGTCCCTGGCTCCTTTAGTGCCCTGGCACCACAACTAACATTGTGCCCATCCTGCCCTAGCACGGAGAGACCGGAGCTGCCATAGTGCCGACCACGAGGCAATCATCATCATCAGTAAACAATCCCCCATACCTGACAGCCCTGTAACAGGGGGAAGAGAAGGAGCCACAGGGAACCCCACAGGAATAACACCCTGGCTGAGGAGGGAAGGAGAAGGGGCAGAGGGAGACCGCTTAACCCCTGCTGCATCACCCTGCATTAACCCCCAGCAGCCCATACCTCTGAGATCGGAGCTCTCTGACACGCTGAAGACAAGTTTCCCGGGAAGTGTAGCTGGCTTGCACAGACTGTGCACAGGTCTGCCACCTGCTGGTCATTTTTAGGTACTGAATTTGATCCTGTGCCTTATACTCCAGTGCGCCTTATATATGAACCTAGATGTCTTAGTAGGCATTTATTAGAGGTGCGCCTTATAGTCCGGTGCGCCTTATAGGCCGAAAAATACGGTATTTAAAACATTTGGGCAAATAATTCTGCAAAGCTGAAAATGTAAAAAATTAGAAAAAATCTATTTTGTTTTTAAGAATTTTCCACAAATTTGATTTTGTAGTTGCAAGAAGTATCACAAAAATTTTTCAACTAACGTGAAGCACAATTAGGGAGATTTATTATGCTGTAAAAGAAATGTCACATAAATCTCCTCCTCTCTTCCTCTTTCCTGGCTTTTCCAACCTGCACAATACTTCAGGCATTTCAGGGAAGAGTCCCGGAGGGAATAAGAGAGAGGGTCAGGTAAGGGCGTGAACGGCCGGCCCGCTGCTTTTACTATAGTATCTGCCAGAAAATCGGCATAGACTATAGCCAAAAACTCAGCCGGTTCAGACCTGGTCCAAGCTGGTGGAGTTTCCTCCCAATATTAAGAAGCAGACCTGCCAATCATAATGAATCCCCCCAGGAGTAATCAATGTCAGAATCACCTGGATATGGTAAAGTCTTCCAACGTTATAATCATAAGTCAGATTAGAAAAAAAGGGCGGAAGACGCAAAATGGTGTAAAGTTATTAAGAGGATAATTTTATGACTTCCTCCATATTTGACATAATTTTACTAATACATTTAATTGATTTCATTTTCTTTATGGAAGGTCCACCGTTATCTACAGGCAATGATGCAGCTGAATGGATCCGGGACACAACAAAAAGGTTTCCTTGAGAAAGGACAAACAGAAGTCACCTACATCATTAATAATGTTATTTTAAAGAATCAGTTGAACTGGAATCGAGTGGGAATATCCAAAATAAGCTCAATGGGCGGCTTGAAATTTGGGCTTAAAACTAAAAATATAATTTGGAAAAATAATGCAAAAGTGAGTTGTGGGAGGATTTCTATTCTTACTTTCTCAGGACGTTTATTACTGGAATATTTTATGGCAGGGGGGAATGTGGAAAGAGAAAATACAGGGATCTTGGTCTCTTATATTAGGGCAGCCGTAATCATGATGGAGAACTTGTATATGAATCTTGTCTGCTTTCTTCAGATCCCCATCTCTCGATGCTCACCAAGATGTTTACCTGGAGAGAGGAAAGTGACAGGTTCTGACATACACCTGTGCTGTTACCAATGTTCCCCATGTGCAGAAGGGGAAATATCTAATACATCAGGTAGATCTGATGGACCATCTATTGTCTACACATGACAGGTCACATGTAACACTAGTACATCCGAGGGCATCGCTCTACAACACACTCGTGTTAGTAGAGAACCTGAGAGACACAACTCAGACACTTACTCATAGCACTGAGTAAAGACTCAACCTCTGCTGTTCAATTACTATGGATATTGGGGAAAAGTCAAAATCAGTATTTCACATATTATTAGCAATGGTTTTTTAGCTTTAGGTAGTCTAAAAAATGTAAACGTTTTTATTTTACCATTAATGTGACTTTTCAAGGACTTGTTTTATGTCTGACAGCCAGAGACTCATCCTGCTTCTAAAATCCATGCAGGAGTAGGAGAAGCTGTAGCAGCGCCATATGACATCACTATAGGAGGGCGGTTCAATAAGTCCCCGAGTTTAACGACAGAGGGCGTTCCTGAGAGAAGTTGGTGTTATCATCGTGTGCTGCTATCTATCAAACAACGGCAAAACAAATTGCAGACTGATTGATTGGTTGGTTTGGATTTGGCAGCCATTTTCCTACGACGTGTTTGGTGATGGAAAAAGAGCAGTATCGTTCGGTAATTCGCTTTTTTTTTTTGGATGGGAAAAAATGTGAGGAGATAAAAGCAAAGTTGGATGCTGTTTATGAGGGACACTTTGCCATCTATGAGCACAGTTAGATATTGGTTCAACAAATTTAAACGTGGGCGAACATATGTTTTTGATGAGGAGCGACCAGGAAGCCCGGCAGACACGGTTGCTGAGGAAATTGTTCAAAAAGTCCACGGCATAATACTTGCTGATCGACGAACGTAAGTGTGCAAAGTAGCAGAGGCGTAGGTGCGTCGACCTCAACGGCAATTAAACTTTTACATGATAAGTTGGTGATGAAAAAATTGTCGGCCCGATGAGTGCCGTGATTGCTCACAGTGGACAACAAGTGGATGCGGCTGATAACTTCTAAGCTTCGTGTATGGAGAAATTTCAGAGAGATCTGAAGGAGTTTTTGCATCAAGTCGTTGATGAAACCTGGGTTCATCATGTCACAACCGAAACTAAGTAACAAGCAAAACAATGGATTTCTCCTGGTGAATCTGCTCTATAGAAGGCGAAGACGGTCCCATCGGCCGGAAAGGTCATGGCGATGATTTTTTGGGATGCGAATGGCGTCATCCTCATGGATTTTTTTAGAAAAAGGAAGAACGATCACTGGACAATACTACAGTGAGTTATTGGACGGCTTCGACAAAAAATTGAAGGAGACATGGCAATGGCAAAAAAGAAGGTGCTGTTTCACCACAATAACGCACCACCACATTCATCCGGAGTTGTCGCCACCTACCTGCATGAATTGTGTTATAATTTGCTGCCGCACCCCCCAGCATTCACCTGATCTGGCTCCCTGTGACTTTTACTTGTTCCCTAACATGAAGAAATGGCTCGTGGGAGAAAAATTTAGCTCAAACGAGGAAGTCATGGCCAAGACAGAGGTGTATTTTGGAGAGTTTTTTTGGAGAATTTTTTAGAGGGGTTATAAAAATGGCAGAAACGTTGGGAGAAGTGAATCTTTCTAAAAGACTATATTGAAAAATTTTAAAAAAAATGGTGACTTCATTGAACCGCTCTTGTAGACTCAGTACTACAATCAAAAGACAGTGAATGATCATTGGAGAAATGAATGGGGAAAGGCTCTTTTATTTGTTTATATTCATTGCTCAGATACAACCTACATTGGATTTATTGTATCACTGCGAGTCCACCTGCTACTATAAGAAATATCTCGATTTTGGTAGAATGTCTGAATTTGTTTTTCTATTTTCTTATTATGTTTTGCCCTTTCCATTATCCATAGAAAAACCATGACTGACCATTTTATTACTTAACCACTAAAAGAATTGTCATAGACATTTACATAATGCCACTAAGGATATATGAAGAGGTCTCAGAGGCTGAGCCATATTCATACATGATGAGTGTTGGCTGCATTATGCTGCAAACACCTACTGCTAACAAGTGCAAACGAAGGGGGACTAACCATTTACCTGCCTGAGTGCCGCCATCTTGGATGTGCTTGTTGCTTCACAAAGGTCCCCAATGATCAAATCCCACGGCAGCCTGGACTCTGTATGAGGCTCCATGACCCGTCATTCCTGATCCATAGCACATTTTCCACATAATGTAGCATTAAATTATATGGTAGGAAAGATCAGAAAGTAAAATATAAAGTTATGTAAAAAGTAGTAAAAAAGTTATTGGTGTCCGAATAGGGCAAAATGAAAAAAACCATAGGAATAAACCACAGGGGTCACTTGGAGTTCACAAAAGGCATAAAAACTAATTCCCAAAGCGTTTTAAAGGTAAAATGCAAAGCGCATAAAACGAAAAAAAACCCGGTCCTAACAGGGTTAACATTTAATTAATGTAATTGTTTTTGCATCAATGCATCAGAGATCTATGCATTTAAATAGGGAAGTATGAGGGCTTGTTTCTTAGGGGGTGAGTTCTATTTTTCAATATTACTGTTATTTACATTATATATTTCGATGAACTTTTGACTTTCTAATCTGATTGAAAATTCTGTCTTTATTAAAGCTAAACAGTTCTGTTTTCCCCTGTAACTTTAAATGGTTAATCATCTGCAGTGCATTTTACATATAAAAAATATCGGGATAATCCTTAATTTTTATTTTCTCTTTTACAGATAGTAAAGATTGCATGAAATGTCCAGAAGATTCGTGGCCCAATGAGAACAGAACATCCTGTGTATTGAAAGACTTAGAATATTTATCTTATGCTGAGGATATCATTTCCATCGCTCTTCTTTGTTCATCACTTTTCTTCTGTATTATGACTGTTTTATTACTTTTAATATTTGTTTTAAATCATGACACCCCCATAGTGAGAGCCAATAACAAGAACCTGAGCTTTGTTCTCCTGGTCTCCATCATGCTGAGCTTCCTCTGTGTCTTCTTGTTCCTCGGTCGTCCTGTGGATATAACCTGCATGTTACGTCAGATCTCTACTGGAATATTCCTCTCAGTGTCCATCTCCTCATTGTTGGCCAAGACCATCATGGTTTACATCGCCTTCAAAGCCACCAGGCCTGGAAGTGTGTGGAGAACATGGACTGGAGTGAGACTCCCTAATTGTGTGCTCCTGATCTGCTCCTCGGTCCAGGTTGTCCTCTGTATAAGTTGGGTGACCCTCTCTCCTCCCTTCCAGGAGCTGGACACACACTCTTATAAGGAGAAGGTTGTAGTTCAGTGTAATGAAGGGTCAGATCTTTGGTTCTACTCTGTCCTGGGTTATATGGGGGTTCTGGCTGCGGTTAGTTTTATTACAGCTTTCTTAGCCAGGACATTACCGGACAGTTTTAATGAGGCCAAGTACATCACCTTCAGCATGCTGGTGTTCTGCAGTGTCTGGATCGCCATGATCCCGGCTTATCTCAGCACCAGAGGGAAATACATGGTGGCCGTGGAGATATTTGCCATCCTGACCTCTAACGCTGGGCTGCTGGGATGTCTATTCCTCCCAAAATGTTATATAATTCTGTTCAAGCCTGAACTAAATGCAAGAAAATATATAATAGAACACAAACAAGCTATCTTACATTAGTAATCCGGGGGGATGAGAGTAAATTAGGGTTTCCCATTATTCGGGTTCCTCTCCTCTTTTACATAATACACTTATTATTTTTCATTAGGCTGAACCTTACTTCATTCTGCTCTTTCAACCTCACTTAGCTCATTTTGCTATATCTCTTTTCTTATGATTATCTACCCATCTGTCCCATATTGCTAAGAATCTCCCTACGCCCAGGATATGAGTTTTTTTAACCGGTAAATTTCCATCACTTTATTCTTCCATTATTCTCTTGTTTCCAGAGTGTAGGGATTAGAGATGAGCGAGCACTAAAATGCTCGGGTACTCGTTATTCGAGACGAACTTTTCCCGATGCTCGAGTGCTCGTCTCGAATAACGAACCCCATTGAAGTCAATGGGAGACTCGAGCATTTTTCAAGGGGACCAAGGCTCTGCACAGGGAAGCTTGGCCAAACACCTGGGAACCTCAGAAAAGGATGGAAACACCACGGAAATGGACAGGAAACAGCAGGGGCAGCATGCATGGATGCCTCTGAGGCTGCATAATCGCACCATTATGCCAAAATTATGGGCAACAGCATGGCCATGACAGAGTGACAGAATGAAGCTAGATAGCATCTAAAACATGCAATAATTGACCCTGACACTATAGGGGACGGCATGCAGAGGCAGCGGCAGCAGGCTAGAGAGTGGCATGGCGACATACCCTAAATGGACTCAGGCTTCAAACCAATGGGTGGCAGAGAGGAACCAAAGGAGGTGAGCAAGAAGCGCTCAAATAATATCGGTACATGATAAAAGTTTGCCAGTATATTTTGTGGATTACACAGCAGGGTGGCGACAAAGTTAACATGGAAGCCATGAAAACAACCCAAAATTCTGCCTGACACAGCTCGTTTGATAAGGGGACCATGTATGGAGGCAGTGAACTAGTAGTAGATTAAAGGTGCTGCAGTTAAAACTATGTTAGTTGGATCTTGGCATGGAGCTGGCGCTCCGCTGCCAGGCGAGCTTTCGCCAATCCAAGCCCCTGTCTCTAGGCTACTCCCCAAACAGCACTTCTAAGAACCTTTTGTATAAGATCAAGTGTAGTAGCGTTCTTATAAGTTTAGGATATGCCGGGTGAGGGGAATGTAAACAGATGCGCAAGAAGCGCTGAAATAATATTGGTAAATGATAAAAGTTTGCCAGTATATTTTGTGGATAACACAGCAGGGTGGCGACAAAGTTAACAACTTTGATGTGGAATCCATGAAAACAACCCAAATTTCTGCCTGACACACCTCGTTTGATAAAGGGACGATGTATGGAGGCAGCTATATGGACGACTTTTGGAGGTAGCAATGGAGACAACGTGTGGAGGCTGCTATGGAGACAATTTAATTTGGATAGTGCCTGTATGTGGCAGTCCCAAAAATTTTTCAAACCAGAGGAGCAGGTAGGTGGCCCTCCAGTAAAATGGAATAGATTGAGTGCCTGTATGTGGCAGTCCAAAAAAATTTTCAAACCAGAGGAGCAGGTAGGTGGCCCTCCAGAAAAATTGAATAGATTGAGTGCCTGTATGTGGCACTCCCAAAAATTGTTTAAAACAGAGGACCGGGTAGGTGGCCCTCCAGAAAATTGAATAGATTGAGTGCCTGTATGTGGCACTCCCAAAAATTGTTTAAAACAGAGGACCGGGTAGGTGGCCCTCCAGAAAAATTAAATGCATAAAGTACTATAGCTAGAGCCAGTGGGCCCTGTCAAAAAATAGCCAGTTTCCTCTGCTTTACTGTACAAAGAGGAGGAGAAGGAGGAAAATGAGGAGGAGGAGGAGTGGATAAATTATTCAGGTTGAGCTTCCTTCACCTGGTGGAGATTGGAAATTATGAGAAATCCAGGCTTTATTCATCTTAATAAGCGTCAGCCTGTCAGCGCTGTCAGTCGACAGGCATGTACGCTTATCGGTGATGATGCCACCAGCTGCACTGAAAACCCGCTCGGACAAGACGCTAGCGGCAGGGCAGGCAAGAACCTCCAAGGCGTACAGCGCCAGTTCGTGCCACATGTCCAGCTTTGAAACCCAGTAGTTGTAGGGAGCTGTGTGATCATTTAGGACGATGGTATGGTCAGCTACGTACTCCCTCACCATCTTTCTGTAAAGATCAGCCCTACTCTGCCGAGACTGGGGACAGGTGACAGTGTCTTGCTGGGGTGACATAAAGCTGGCAAAAGCCTTGTAAAGCGTACCCTTGCCAGTGCTGGACAAGCTGCCTGCTCGCCTACTCTCCCTCGCTACTTGTCCCGCTGAACTACGCACTCTGCCGCTAGCGCTGTCAGAAGGGAAATACTGTTTCAGCTTGTGCACCAGGGCCTGCTGGTATTCATGCATTCTCACACTCCTTTCCCCTGCAGGGATGAGAGTGGAAAGATTTTGCTTGTACCGTGGGTCCAGGAGAGTGAACACCCAGTAATCGGTGCTGGAATAAATTCTTTGAACGCGAGGGTCACGGGATAGGCAGCCTAGCATGAAATCTGCCATATGCGCCAGAGTACCAACGCGTAAGAATTCACTCCCCTCACTGGCCTGACTGTCCATTTCCTCCTCCTCCAACTCCTCCAACTCCTCTTCTTCTGCCCATACACGCTGAACAGTGAAGGACTCAACAATGGTCCCCTCTTGTGTCTCGCCAACATTCTCCTCCTCTTCCTCCTCATCCTCCTCCACCTCCACCTCCTCCGATATGCGCTTAGAAACAGACCTGAGGGTGCTTTGGCTATCAACAAGGGAATCTTCTTCCCCCGTCTCTTGTGACGAGCGCAAAGCTTCCGACTTCATGCTGATCGGAGAGTTTTTCAACAGGCCAAGCAGCGGGATGGTGAGGCTGATGATGGCGGCATCGCCACTGACCATCTGTGTTGACTCCTCGAAGTTACTCAGCACCTGACAGATATCAGACATCCACGTCCACTCCTCATTGTAGACTTGAGGAAGCTGACTGACCTGACTACCAGTTCTGGTGGAAGTTGACATCTGGCAGTCTACAATCGCTCGGCGCTGCTGGTAAACTCTGGATAACATGGTCAGTGTTGAATTCCACCTCGTGGGCACGTCGCACAACAGTCGGTGAGTGGGCAGTTGGAGGCGGCGCTGCGCTGCCCTGAGAGTGGCAGCATCTGTGCTGGACTTCCTGAAATGCGCACAGATGCGGCGCACCTTCGTGAGCAAATCAGACAGATTGGGGTATGTCTTGAGGAAACGCTGAACTATCAGATTTAACACATGGGCCAGGCATGGCACATGTGTCAGTCTGCCGAGTTGCAGAGCCGCCACCAGGTTACGGCCGTTGTCACACACAACCATGCCTGGCTTCAGGTTCAGCGGTGCCAGCCACAGATCAGTCTGCGCCGTGATGCCCTGTAATAGCTCTTGGGCGGTGTGCCTTTTATCGCCTAGGCTCAGCAGTTTGAGCACCGCCTGCTGTCGCTCAGCGACGGCACTGCTGCTGTGCCTAGAGCTACCGACTGATGGCGCCGTGCCCACGGATGGTAGTTCGGAGGAGGAGGTGGAGGAGGGGTGGGAGGAGGAGGAGGCATAGTAGGCCTGAAACACCTGGACCGAGGTAGGCCCCGCAATCCTCGGCGTCGGCAGTATATGACCAGCCGCAGGGTCAGCCTCCACCAAGTTAACCCAATGTGCCGTCAGCGATACATAGTGGCCCTGCCCGGCAGCACTCGTCCACGTGTCCGTGGTCAGGTGGACCTTGTCAGAAACGGCGTTGGTCAGGGCACGGATGATGTTGTCTGACACGTGCTGGTGCAGGGCTGGGACGGCACATCGGGAAAAGTAGTGGCGGCTGGGGACCGAATACCGAGGGGCGGCCGCCGCCATGAGGTTGCGAAAGGCCTCGGTCTCTACTAGCCTATAGGGCAGCATCTCCAGGCTAAGCAATCTGGAGATGTGCACATTAAGGGCTTGGGCGTGCGGGTGGGTTGCACTATATTTGCGTTTCCGCTCCAGCGTCTGGGGTATGGAGAGCTGAATGCTGGTGGATGCTGTGGAGGATCGTGGAGGCGACGATGGGGTTTTTGTGGCAGGGTCCTTGGCAGGGGGCTGACTATCAGCTGACACAGGGGAAGGAGCAGTGGTGTGCACGGCCGGAGGTGAACGGGCTTGTTGCCACTGAGTGGGGTGTTTAGCATTCATATGCCTGCGCATACTGGTGGTAGTTAAGCTAGTAGTGGTGGAACCCCTGCTGAGCCTGGTTTGGCAAATGTTGCACACCACAGTCCGTCGGTCATCCGGTGTTTCCTTAAAGAACCTCCAGACTTCTGAAGATCTAGCCCTCGCCGCAAGAGCCCTCGCCACGGGAGCTTCACTAGTTGACACATTTGGCGCTGATGCACCAGCTCTGGCCCTGCCTCTCCGTCTGGCCCCACCACTGCCTCTTCCAACCTGTTCTGGTCGAGGACTCTCCTCCGTCTCAGAAGCACTGTGTTCACCCGGCCTCTCAACCCAGCTTGGGTCTGTCACCTCATCATCCTCCGATCCCTCAGTCTGCTCCCCCCTCGGACTTCCTGCCCTGACAACAACTTCCCCACTGTCTGACAACCGTGTCTCCTCATCGTCGGACACCTCTTTACACACTTCCACTACGTCAAGAAGGTCATCATCACCCACAGACTGTGACTGGTGGAAAACCTGGGCATCGGAAAATTGCTCAGCAGCAACCGGACAAGTGGTTTGTGACTGTGGGAAGGGTCCAGAAAACAGTTCCTCAGAGTATGCCGGTTCAAATGCCAAATTTTCCTGGGAGGGGGCAGACTGGGGGGGAGGAGGCTGAGGTGCAGGAGCTGGAGGAGTGGCGATTTCGGTGACATGGGTGGACTGCGTGGAAGACTGACTGGTGGACAAATTGCTCGAAGCATTGTCAGCAATCCACGACATCACCTGTTCGCACTGTTCTGGCCTCAACAGTGCTCTACCACGAGTCCCAGTAACTTCAGACATGAACCTAGGGAGTGTAGCTCTGCGGCGTTCCCCTGCTCCCTCATAAGCAGGTGGTGTCTCACCCCGGCCAGGACCACGGCCTCTGACCCCTGCAGTAGTTGGACGCCCACGTCCCCGCCCTCGTCCTCTACCCCTAGCCCTCGGGTTAAACATTTTTAAAATGAGAGTTATAACTTTAATTTTTTTTTAACTTTTTTTTGTGTTTTTTGTTTTTTTTTGTGTTTTTGAGTTTTTAAAACCAAACGATGCTATCCTATTGCTATGGCTATTTTCTAGCCAAGTATGAAAGCACACTACTATGCCAGATGAGATGACGCAGAGTTATGAAACAAAATAAACGTAAAATAAAAAAGGAAAAATGGCAGACTGTGCCTAATTGAAATCCAACCCCTACTAAATTTTCCCACTTCGGTCTTTGCAATGGATATGTGCGTCACTAAGCGCAAAACACAGCGGTCGCAAGTCTCACTACAAATTGCTCACAATTGGCTAGTAGATGCACTGCAGCAAGTACAGCCACCAGCAGATCAACCAGAAATCAAATATATATAACGCTACTGTAGGCGTAAGTAAGCCGTTTAGATTCTCCTATGGCTATTTTCTAGCCAAGTATGAAAGCACACTACTATGTCAGATGAGATGACGCAGAGTTATGAAACAAAATAAACGTAAAATAAAAAAGGAAAAATGGCAGACTGTGCCTAATTGAAATCCAACCCCTACTAAATTTTCCCACTTCGGTCTTTGCAATGGATATGTGCGTCACTAAGCGCAAAACACAGCGGTCGCAAGTCTCACTACAAATTGCTCACAATTGGCTAGTAGATGCACTGCAGCAAGTACAGCCACCAGCAGATCAACCAGAAATCAAATATATATAACGCTACTGTAGGCGTAAGTAAGCCGTTTAGATTCTCCTATGGCTATTTTCTAGCTAAGTATGAAAGCACACTACTATGCCAGATGAGATGACGCAGAGTTATGAAACAAAATAAACGTAAAATAAAAAAGGAAAAATGGCAGACTGTGCCTAATTGAAATCCAACCCCTACTAAATTTTCCCACTTCGGTCTTTGCAATGGATATGTGCGTCACTAAGCGCAAAACACAGCGGTCGCAAGTCTCACTACAAATTGCTCACAATTTGCTAGTAGATGCACTGCAGCAAGTACAGCCACCAGCAGATCAACCAGAAATCAAATATATATAACGCTACTGTAGGCGTAAGTAAGCCGTTTAGATTCTCCTATGGCTATTTTCTAGCCAAGTATGAAAGCACACTACTATGCCAGATGAGATGACGCAGAGTTATGAAACAAAATAAACGTAAAATAAAAAAGGAAAAATGGCAGACTGTGCCTAATTGAAATCCAACCCCTACTAAATTTTCCCACTTCGGTCTTTGCAATGGATATGTGCGTCACTAAGCGCAAAACACAGCGGTCGCAAGTCTCACTACAAATTGCTCACAATTTGCTAGTAGATGCACTGCAGGAAGTACAGCCACCAGCAGATCAACCAGAAATCAAATATATATAACGCTACTGTAGGCGTAAGTAAGCTGTTTGGATTCTCCTATGGCTATTTTCTAGCCAAGTATGAAAGCACACTACTATGCCAGATGAGATGACACTGAGTTATTAAAAAAATAAACGTAAAATAAAAAGTAAATGGCAGACTGTGCCTAATTGAAATCAAACCCCTAATAAATTTTCCCACTTTGGTGTTTGAGGTGGATATGTGTGTCACTAAGAGCTAAACACAACGGTAGCAAGTCCCCCTGCAAATTCCTCACAATATGGTACTAGCTGCAAATAAAAAAAAAAAAGTACAACGTTATTGTAGCCCTAAGAAGGGCTGTTGGGTTCTTGGAGAATCACTCCTGCCTAACAGTAAGCTAATAGAACACCCTAACGCTTTCCCTGACCAGCAGCAGCTCTCTCCCTAGCGGCATCCAGACACAGAATGATCCGAGCAGCGCGGGCAGCGGCTAGTCTATCCCAGGGTCACCTGATCTGGCCAGCTAACCACTGCTATCGACGTGTAAGGGTACCACGTCATGCTGGGTGGAGTGCAGAGTCTCCTGGCTTGTGATTGGCTCTGTTTCTGGCCGCCAAAAAGCAAAACGGCGGGAGCTGCCATTTTCTCGTGCGGCCGAAGTATTCGTCCGAGCAACGAGCAGTTTCGAGTACGCTAATGCTCGACCGAGCATCAAGCTCGGACGAGCATGTTCGCTCATCTCTATTCTTTATCAATAAAGGACCGTGACTTCATCTGAATATTTACAGTTATAGGAGACATCTTGTCTTTATTATTGTACAAAAAGAAGAAGAGAGATTGTGTCTTATCGGGATTTCCATCATGTTACCTGAGTATACAATGTATATAGACATTCTCTAAGGTGGGAAAAACATGTCCCAAACTGGTCTTTTTAACAGGGAAGAGCAAAGTTTTAGAAACAGATGTAAAGAATTTGAGAACTTGGGGGAGGTTTGTTTCAATGTGGCAATGATGCATATCTCTGGGAATTACTTACATTATGCCCCTGTACATACCTCAAATTATTACCATACAAGATATAATATAAAACATATAGTAGATTTAACACTTTCCACAACATTCCCTCCATTTAAAGAGGATTTATCACTAGAGATGAGCGAGCACTAAAATGCTCGGGTGCTCGTTATTCGAGACAAACTTTTCCCGATGCTCGAGTGCTCGTCTCGAATAACGAGCCCCATTGAAGTACATGGAAGACACAAACATTTTTCAAGGGGACCAAGGCTCTATACAGGGAAGCTTGGCCAAACACCTGGAAACCTCAGAAGATGTTGGAAACACCACGGAAATGGACAGGAAACAGCACGGGCAGCATGCATGGATGCCTCTGAGGCTGCTTAAACGCACCATTATGCCAAAATTATGGGCAACAGCATGGCCATGACAGAGTGACAGAATGAGGCTAGATAGCATCTAAAACATCCAATAATTGACCCTGACACTATAGGGGACGGTATGCAGAGGCAGCGGCAGCAGCGGCAGGCTAGAGAGTGGCATGGCGACATACCCTAAATGGACTCAGGCTTCAAACCAATGGGTGGCAGAGAGGAACCAAAGGAGGTGAGCAAGAAGCGCTGAAATGATTTCCTCTGTCAACAAAAGGTTGACGGTATATTTAGTCGATAACACAGCATGGTGGCGACATAGTGACCAAGTTCCATAGCGTATCTGATGAAACACCCGAAAAATGCGCCTGACACAGCTCGTTTGATAAGGGGACGACATGTGGAGGCAGCCATGGAGACGACTTCCATGATTAAGAGTGACTACTGGGGCATCCATATTGCTTCTATGATTGAAACTTCAGGTCTCCAGCATGGCGGCGACAGATGGTCCGAGTTCCACTATGTATCTGGTGAAACACCTGAAAATTCTGCCTGACACAGCTCGTTTGATAAGGGGATGATGTGCTGCATATCCTCTCGTGCTCCAGCGTCTGGGGTATAGACAGTTGAAAGTTGCACATGGAGACATTGGTGGACGCTGTGGAGGATCGTGGAGGTGAAATGGACAGGAAACAGCAGGGGCAGCATGCATGGATGCCTCTGAGGCTCCCTAATCTTGGGATGGAGCTGGCGGTCCGCTGCCAGGCGAGCTTTCGCCTGTCCAAGCCCCTGTCTCTCGGCTCCTCTCCACCCAAAATGGGCCTGGGGGCCAGAAGCGTTTACTTTGAAAAAATTATAATTTTAAAAGCAGGCGGGGTCGTTTGAAAATTTCACCTAGGAATAATAGAATAGCATAGTGGTTCTATTTTTAATTGTTTTTCGGAAATGGTTCCATGATTAAGAGCGACAGTATGGGGCATCCATATTGCGCTGCTATGATTGCAACTTCAGGTCTCCAGCATGGCGGCGACCACAGCCTGACACAGCTCATTTGATAAGGGGACGATGTATGGAGGCAGAAAGGTAGTAGTAGTAGATTAAAGGTGCTGCAGTTAAAACTATGTTAGTTGGATCTTGGGATGGAGCTGGCGGTCCGCTGCCAGGCGAGCTTTTGCCTGTCCAAGCCCCTGTCTCTAGGCTACTCCCCAAACAGCACCTCAAAGAACCTTTTGTATAAGATCAAGTGTAGTAGTGTTCTTATAAGTTTGGGTTATGGCGGGTGAGGGGAATGTAAACAGATGCGCAAGAAGCGCTGAAATAATATTGGTAAATGATAAAAGTTTGCCAGTATATTTTGTGGATAACACAGCAGGGTGGCGACAAAGTTAACAAGTTTGATGTGGAAGCCATAAAAACAACCCAAAATTCTGCCTGACACAGGTCGTTTGATAAGGGGACCATGTATGGAGGCAGTGCACTAGTAGTAGATTAAAGGTGCTGCAGTTAATACTATGTTAGTTGGATCTTGGGATGGAGCTGGGGCTCCGCTGCCAGACGAGCTTCCGCCTATCCAACCCCCTGTCTCTCGGCTACTCCCCAAACAGCACTACTAAGAACCTTTTGTATAAGATCAAGTGTAGTAGTGTTCTTATAAGTTATGGCGGGTGGGGGGAATGTAAACAGATGCGCAAGAAGCGCTGAAATAATATCGGTAAATGATAAAAGTTTGCCAGTATATTTTGTGGATAACACAGCAGGGTGGCGACAGGGTGAAGGCTGCTATGGAGACAATTTAATTTGGATAGTGCCTGTATGTGGCAGTCCAAAAAAGTTTTCAAACCAGAGGAGCAGGTAGGTTGTCCTCCAGAAAAATTAAATAGATTGAGTGCCTGTATGTGGCAGTCCAAAAAAGTTTTCAAACCAGAGGAGCTATAGGTTGTCCTCCAGAAAAAAATAAATAGATTGAGTGCCTGTATGTGGCAGTCCAAAAAAGTTTTCAAACCAGAGGAGCAGTTAGATGGTCCTCCAGAAAAATTAAATAGATTGAGTGCCTGTATGTGGCAGTCCAAAAAAGTTTTCAAACCAGAGGAGCAGGTAGGTGGTCCTCCAGAAAAATTAAATAGATTGAGTGCCTGTATGTGGCAGTCCAAAAAAGTTTTCAAACCAGAGGAGCAGGTAAGTGGTCCTCCAGAAAAATTAAATAGATTGAGTGCCTGTATGTGGCACTCCCAAAAATTGTTTAAAACAGAGGACCGGGTAGGTGGCCCTCCAGCAAAATTAAATACATAGAGTACTATAGCTAGAGTCAGTTGGCCCTGGCAAAAAATAGCCAGTTTCCTCTGCTTTAGTGTACAAAGAGGAGGAGAAGGAGGAAAATGAGGAGGAGGAGTGCATAAATTATTCAGGTTGAGCTTCGTTCACCTGGTGGAGAATGGAAATTCTGAGAAATCCAGGCTTTATTCATCTTGATAAGCGTCAGCCTGTCAGCGCTGTCAGTCGACAGGCGTGTACGCTTATCGGTGATGATGCCACCAGCTGCACTGAAAACCTGCTCGGACAACACGCTAGCGGCAAGGCAGGCAAGAACCTCCAAGGCGTACAGCGCCAGTTCGTGCCACATGTCCAGCTTTGAAACCCAGTAGTTGTAGGGAGCTGTGTGATCATTTAGGACGATGGTATGGTCAGTTACGTACTCGCTCACCATCTTTCTGTAAAGATCAGCCCTAATCTGCCTAGACTGGGGACAGGTGACAGTGTCTTGCTGGGGTGACATAAAACTGGCAAAGGCCTTGTAAAGCGTACCCCTGCCAGTGCTGGACAAGCTGTCTGCTCGCCTACTCTCCCTCGCTACTTGTCCCACATAGGTACGCCCTCTGCCACTAGCACTGTCAGAAGGGAATACTGTTTCAGCTTGTGCACCAGGGCCTGCTGGTATTCATGCATTCTCACACTCCTTTCCTCTCCAGGGATGAGAGTGGAAAGATTTTGCTTGTACTGTGGGTCCAGGAGAGTGAATACCCAGTAATCGGTGCTGGAATAAATTCTTTGAACGCGAGTGTCACGGGATAGGCAGCCTAGCATGAAATCTGCCATATGCGCCAGAGTACCAACGCGCAAGAATTCACTCCCCTCACAGGCCTGACTCTCCATTTCCTCCTCCTCCAACTCCTCTTCTTCTGCCCATACACACTGAACAGTGAAGGACTGAACAATGGTCCCCTCTTCTGTCTCGCCAACATTCTCATCCTCTTCCTCCTCCACCTCCACCGATATGCGCTGAGAAACAGACCTGAGGGTGCTTTAGCTATCAACAAGGGAATCTTCTTCCCCTGTCTCTTGTGACGAGCGCAAAGCTTCTGACTTCATGCTGACCAGAGAGTTTTTCAACAGGCCAAGCAGCGGGATGGTGAGGCTGATGATGGCGGCATCACCACTGACCATCTGTGTTGACTCCTCAAAGTTACTCAGCACCCGACAGATATCAGACATCCATGTCCACTCCTCATTGTAGACTTGAGGAAGCTGACTGACCTGACTACCAGTTCTGGTGTAAGTTGACATCTGGCAGTCTACAATCGCTCTGCGCTGCTGGTAAACTCTGGATAACATGGTTAATGTTGAATTCCACCTCGTGGGCACGTCGCACAACAGTCGGTGAGCGTGCAGTTGGAGGAGCCGCTGCGCTGCCCTGAGAGTGGCAGCATTTGTGCTGGACTTTCTGAAATGTGCATAGATGCGGCGCACCTTCGTGAGCAAATCAGACAGATTGGGGTATGTCTTGAGGAACCGCTGAGCTATCAGATTTAACACATGGGCCAGGCATGGCACATGTGTCAGTCTGCCGAGTTGCAGAGCCGCCTCCAGGTTACGGCCGTTGTCACACACAACCATGCCTGGCTTCAGGTTCATCGGTGCCAGCCACAGATCAGTCTGCGCCGTGATGCCCTGTAATAGCTCTTGGGTGTTATGCCTTTTATCGCCTAGGCTCAGCAGTTTGAGCACCGCCTGCTGTCGCTTAGCGACGGCACTGCTGCTGTGCCCAGAGTTACCGACTGATGGCGCCATGCCCACGGATGGTAATTCTGAAAAGGAGCCGGAGGAGGGGTGGGATGAGGAGGAAGCATAGTAGGCCTTTAAGACCTGGACCGAGGTAGGTCCCGCAATGCTCGGCGTTGGCAGTATATGAGCAGCCCCAGGGTCAGACTCGGTCCCAGCCTCCACCAAGTTAACCCAATGTGCCGTCAGCGATACATAGTGGCCCTGCCCGGCAGCACTCGTCCACGTGTCCGTGGTCAGGTGGACCTTGTCAGAAACGGTGTTGGTCAGGGCACGGATGATGTTGTCTGACACGTGCTGGTGCAGGGCTGGGACGGCACATCGGAAATGTAGTGGGACGGCTGGGGACCGAATACCGAGGGGTGGCCACCGCCATGAGGTTTCGAAAGGCCTCGGTCTCTACCAGCCTATAGGGCAGCATCTCCAGGCTAAGCAGTTTGGAGATGTGGACGTTGAGGGCTTGGGCGTGTGGGTGGGTTGCACTATACTTCCTTTTGCGCTCCAGCGTCTTGGGTATGGAGAGCTGAACGCTGGTGGATGCTGTGGAGGATCGTGGAGGCGAAGATGGGGTTTTCGCACGGCAGGTGTTTGGGCCGGGGTCCTGGGCAAGAGGCTGACTAGCAGATGACACAGGGGAAGGAGCAGTGGTGTGCCCGGCCGGAGGTGAACGGGTTTGGTGCCATTGAGTGGGGTGTTTAGCATTCATATGCCTGCGCATACTGGTGGTAGTTAAGCTAGTAGTGGTGGAACCCCTGCTGATCCTGGTTTGGCACAGGTTGCACACCTCAGTCCGTTGGTCATCCGGTGCTTCTTTAAAGAACCTCCAGACTTCTGAAAATCTAGCCCTCGCCACGGGAGCTTGACTACGGGAAACATTTGGCGCTGATGCACCAGCTCTGGCCCTGCCTCTCCGTCTGGCCCCACCACTGCCTCTTCCAACCTGTTCTCGTCGAGGACTCGCCTCCGTCTCAGAAGCACTGTGTTCACCCGGCCTATCAACCCAGCTTGTGTCTGTCACCTCATCATCCTCCGATCCCTCAGTCTGCTCCCCCCTTGGACTTCCTGCCCTGACAACAACTTCACCACTGTCTGACAACCGTGTCTGCTCATCGTCCGACACCTCTTTACAAACTTCTTCCACTACGTCAACAATGTCATCATCACCCACAGACTGCGACCGGTGGAAAACCTGGGCATCGGAAAAGAGCTCAGCAGCAACCGGACCAGTGGTTTGTGACTCTGGGAAGGGTCCAGAAATAGTTCCTCAGAGTATGCCGGTTCAATTGCCAAATTTTGCTGGGAGGGGGCAGACTGGGGGGAAGGAGGTTGAGGTGGAGGAGCTGGAGGAGTGCTCACTTGGGTAACATGGGTGGACTGCGTGGAAGACTGACTGGTGGACAAATTAGTTGAAGCATTGTCCGCAATCCACGACATCACCTGTTCGCACTGTTCTGGCCTCAACAGTGCTCTACTACGAATCCCAGTAACTTGAGACATGAACCTAGGGAGTGTAGCTCTGCGGCGTTCCCCTGCTCCCTCATTAGCAGGTGGTGTCTCACCCCGGCCAGGACCACGGCCTCTGACCCCTGCAGTAGTTGGTCGCCCACGTCCACGCCCTCGTCCTCTACCCCTAGCCCTCGGGTTCAACATTTTCAAAATTAAAGTTTAAACTGTACATTTTTTTTTTTTTTTTTTAAACAAAACGATGCTATCCTAATGCTATGGCTCTTTTCTAGCCTACACGTAAAAGCACACTGCTATGCCAGCTGACGTTGTTATAAAAAATAAACATAAAAAAAAATAAATCAGCAGACTCTGCCTAATTCAAATCAAACCCCTAATCAATTGTCCCACTTCGGTGTTTGAGGTGGATATGTGTGTCACTAAGCGCTAAACACAACGGTCGCAAGTCTCCCTGCAAATTCCTCACAATATGGTAATAGCTGCACTACTAATGCCAGCAAGCCCAGCCACAAGCAAACAAAAAAAAAATAAAATATATAACGCTTTTGTAGCCCTAACAAGGGCTGTTGGGCTCTTGTAGACTCACTCCTGCCTAACAATAAGCTAATAGAACACCCTAACGCTTTCCCTGACCAGCAGCAGCTCTCTCCCTAGCGGCATCCAGACATCAGGGTCACCTGATCAGGCCAGCCAACCACTGCTATCGACGTGTAAGGGTACCACGTCATGCTGGGTTGAGTGCACAGTCTCCTGGCTTGTGATTGGCTCTGTTTCTGGCCGCCAAAAAGCAAAACGGCGGGAGATGCCATTTTCTGGAGCTGGCGAAATACTCGTCCGAGCAACGCGCAGTTTCAAGTACGCTAATGCTCGAACGAGCATCAAGATCGGACGAGTGTGTTCGCTCATCTCTAATTAGCACCAATGACGCCATTGTCAGCTCTACCATCCCCATTTTTTACCTGCTTACAAAAGTTCTTCAGACTATGATGGAGGAAGTAATGACACACAAGGAAGAAGAGGAGGAACAAGTGCCAGGGCAGACCACACTAGGCTTGAAGGTTGGTGGTCTGCCACTGCACTGTCCAGCCAAGTGTCATCACCAACAACAAGAGTGGACATCCTAAAATTTATTAAAGTATGGATCCCACGCAACCTGGTTTTGCCTGCTTGCTGTAATGTCTGTGTTTTTCTACTGCTTGAACCCTTCAAATCATCTGTCCATCTCTACTTAGCCAGTATATGTTTTAATCTAATTCTTCTTACTAAAGTTTACAATCCCTTTTGATCTTCTTTAATTAACTGATCCCTCTTGCCGAAACTTTCTCCCATGTGTCCTGCAGTTGAGTTAATTGTTTTACAATCTGAGATTGGCCTTGCCCCTTTCCTTATAGGTAGATTTCCCTAGATTGCCAAGCATATGGCTGCCTATTGCCTGAGTGCCTTACACACGAGTGTCAAGCCATATTACGATAATAGCAATAATAGAAACAACAATAAGAAAGGGCAAGAGAAAGGTAAACCTACAAATACCAATAAATCCCCATTCTCACTATCAAGCTTTTTTGTCAACCTCTTTCATGTCATCACACTTATGTTATCTGTTTTTCTTCTCTCCTTCCATCTACTAATTTCCTCAGTGACCACCATCCACATAATCTCTTCTATTCTTTCTTCATCTTCATACACCTCCCATGTACTCTATACTTTATCTGACCCCCATATTCTATCTGAGTCTGCTGTGAAGCAGAAATTACCCTCTCATAAAACAGTTAACCATCTCCTTTCTCTTCTAATCCTCCTCCTACTTATGGCAGAGAATATCTCTCCTAACCCTTGTCCTCTTTCTGTCAACTCCAAATTTCCACCAAATCAATATCCAGTGCATCCCTTCTTTTATCTCCCTCCCTCCTATAGCTTCATTCAAATGTGCCCAATCAGTGTAAATTATAATCTTGAGTACATTCACAACATGTTTCTATCTAAGTCTCTCGACCTGCTGGACATCACTGATACTTTGATAGAGCAGGGTGACTCTGCCTCCCCCGTTGCACCGTACTATAAAGGTTTGAAATTCTCTCACTCCTCCAGACCTGAGAATAGGCAGGGAGGCCACTGTGATCTTTCTAGGTCATTGCTCCTGTACTCTCTCTCACTTTCCTTTCTTTTGAAGTCTACACCCTCAAGCATTCCCACCCATTCTTCCTTTTTGAGGCTTTAGTATACTGTCCTTCTAGCTCACCCTACCAGTTCCTCAACCGCACTCCTTATTAACACCAAAGGTGCAGCCTCCTGTCACAGGCTGAAGATCTGGCCAATTACTTTAAAGAAAATCAACTGTATTTGCCAGGAAATAATTTCTCAATCTAACTCCATGAATCCCCTTTCATCCCTTCTCCCTTCATCCCTTCATCCCTTCATCACTCTCTTCTTTTGAGCCAGTCAACGAGGATGAAGTGTCCATGGTCTTTAACTCTGCTCATCCCACTACTTGCATCCGAGCTACCTACCTATGTACCTACAACATCCCCTCACGACTTATAGAGTCACTCTCCCCAGCAGTCACTTCTCACCTGACTTACATCTGCAACCACTTTCTAAAGTCTCCAATGATCTCCTCACTGCTAAATCCAAAGGTTATTATCCTCTCCTCATTCTTCTGGATTAGTCAGTAGTGTTTGATTCTGTGGACCACCAGTTCCTCCTCAGGATACTTTGCTTCATTGACCTAAAGGACACTGCACTCTTGTGGTTTTCTTCCTATCTCTCTGACCGCACTTTCAGTGTCTCTTTTTCTGGATCTCCCTGGTACTCTTCCTCTTACTGTTTCCTCAGGTTTCCTCAAGGCTCAGTCCTAGGTGTTCTCCTCTTTACCTTCTATACTGCCCCCATTGGACATCTTTGCTGATCGTTGCTGATGATACCCAGCTGTACACTTCTGCACGTTACATCACCCCTGCCTTACCCCAGGACACTAGTGACTGTCTCTCTGCTGTCTCTAACATCAAGTCCTCTCTTTGAAACTTAGTCTAAGGCTGAACTTCTTGTCTTTCCACCATCTTTTAACCCAGTGTACTCTGACCTCTCCATCTCTGTCTGTGGGATTACGATAATACTCAGTCAGCAGGCCCGCTGTCTTGGGGTTGTGCTGGACACCAACCTCTCCTTTGCACCATATATTCAATCTCTTGCTCGCTGTTGCCACTTACATCTCTAGAATGCAGATATTTCTTACAATTGAAACCTTCAAAATGCTACTGTAGCTCTTATTCACTCTTGCCTGGACTACTGTAACTCCCTACTGACTGGTCTTCGACTGACTGTTCTCCAATCTCTGATCTCTCTCCTCCAAACTCTCTCCTCTCCATCTATCCTTGATGCAATAGCCAGGCTTGTCTTCCAGACCAAACGCTACACACATGCCTACTGTTTGTGCCAGTCACTGCACTGATTGCCTGTCTCCTTCTGAATACAGTTTAAAATAATTACCCTCATCCACAAAGCTCTGCACAATGCTGCACCTCCCTATCTCTCTTCTCTCATCTGGGTCTATTGCCCAAACCATGTTCTTTGATCTGTCAGAGATGTTAGATTATTCTCAACCTTCATCTGAACCTCTACTCCCCAGTTGCAGTTAGTGAGTGCGAAAGGCGTGGTAAAAAGAGGAGTTTTAAGAGCATGTTTAAAAGTTTGGAGGTTGTGTATTAGATTGATAGTCCAGAGAAAGACAGAAAACAGCACAGCATGGGAGGAATTTAATTGGAGACAACATCTATTCAGCACCACTAGCTGAACCATCTGAGCCCTAAAGAAAAATCAAAAGGAGAGGTGTGGAGGAATTTAGTTAAGAAAAGGAGGGGTGAATTAGGGCAGAACACAATGAACATGTTATACTTTCCTCCGCCGGTGCCCCAGTTCACTTGTGGTCCCACCCTACACTGCCAAGTCTTTGTTAACAGAGGCCGTTAGTGTTTCCCTGGCAGAGTAGGGCGGGGCCACTGGAGTAAGAAAGCAAAAGATGTTTTTCTAGCCCCTCCCACCCAGCCGTATGCATAATTTTTTCTCCGTCCTGCACAACACCTATAAGAAACATACTCTTATCCATATACTGCATTCATGTCTCTGCAAGTGTTAATGAAATCCTTCTTCTTCTTATCTATATTTCTATAATCTACTTTTAACTAAGCGAAGAATAAATCTACTACCAGGAGACGTGAGGCCTGAGTGTAAGTTTAGTGCACATTGTGTTACAGTCTCAGCTCCTTCTATAAAATATGAGAGGATTTTCTGCGGCTTCAGTGTCACATGAGATGCTGCAGACGTTGCTGTTCGTTGCTACATTACTGAATGCTGGGAGCCCGGTATTATCCCTCCTTATCACACGATGTATTTTATTCCTTTCATCATTTCTTACGTTTCTGTTTTCTTTTCTTCCACTGAAAACTCTGCAAGGTGTTTTATTCCTGTGTGTGATTCTGTGTATATGCTCATGTCACACTGCACCTCCGGCCTGTAGGCTAAAGATGCAGCAAATACTCCAAGAGTATGAGTATGTACAGGATGGGGACATCATGATCGGAGGAGTCGTCAGTGTCAACCGCCAATTAAATGCAAAGTCTGTGGGTAGTAATGTCCTGGAAGCCATGTTGTGTTCCTAGTAAGTGCAAGGGCGTAATACAACATTCAAGGGTGTAACTATGGGGCCCAGGGTGTCAGGGGGGGGGGGCTGGATTTCTAGAATAGACAACATAGAATAGTAATATGTATAGCATTACTGTATTCAGTCTTCTTCCAGCATAAACATCTGGGGCTTATACATAATCCGTCCATGTGGAGGTAAATTACCGCGAGGTGTAGGAGAACCCAACAACTATTTTCTCATGGATCCCAACCTCTCCAAGGCCACCGTACACCACTAATATTACTAATGCAGGAAATAATTGTGTCAGTGGTGATTGTATCATGTAACAAATATATGAGGTTCTCTATATGTGCCGGAGGGTAAGTAATGGGGTGCACCTGCCGGTACGGCCACAGCCCGAGGCCATCGAGATGCTCATGTGTATTCCCTTTACACTTACTTGTATTTCCTGTAGACTCCTGTAGAAAGGTATAACTTCAGATTTATAAAAGTTGCTTTTACTTCAGCCGTGATCTAGAGGCCGACAGATCAAATGTAACCTGCACCGAGAAAGAGAATTGCGACACAACAGAAGAAGAAAATTATTTATTATTTTTCCATATTTATAATTTATATATTGGGGAGCAGTGGGACTTTTCCAATATTCTGCAATCGTTTTGTTGGCAGCTATTGCGTTGCTTTTGAAGCTTGACCGCACTCTACAATCTCAAAAATGAATAGCTAGTTGGCATGGAGCTCTACAATACAGTTTCTGTAGGTAAATAATAGGTGTCTGTCTCTTAAGGGAACCTGTCACCAAATGTTACCCTATTAAACCACCAGCCCGATCAGGTCAGAGAAGAAATGTCAATTCTAGAATCCTCATTATTCTGTGAAATCTCACATGTTACCTATTAAAAGTCTTCTCCAAGGTCATGTGACCATGAGCCGAGAAGAGTCAGATTTTGCCTGTTATGCGTCCACTTTAGAGGCTGCAGGGGGAGGTCACCTCACACGCCTCTATCTCCAGATGTATAGAACTAATCTAATATTTTAGATGGCATCAGGGTTGTTTTACTATTACCTCCCGGAGATATAGCAAGTTAAAGACAAAGGGAGATAAGGTAAGATATCGTGGGTGCATTGAAAAATAACAAGACTTTGGAGGTTAAGGAAAGATATTTCACATAAAAGGAGGAATTCGAGAAAATACATTGGGGCTCATTTACTAAGGGTCCACCGATAGCACTTTTGTCGGATTTTAGACATTTTGGGGATTTGCACCACTGTGACAGGTATTTATCTGGGGATTGTGTCACACATGATCGGATTGTGGTGCAGCTGCAAAGCTTTCATGCAACAGAAATCGGGGGCGGCCGCAGGACGATCCGACGATTCGGACACTAATTCAAATTGTGTTGCAACTAATGCACTTACATGCCCCAGGAAGAGGATGGTGAACTCCAGGGAACCTGAGCGGGGAAGCGACACATGCAGGATATCGGGCGCACGGTCTTTGCGAATCGTGACACAGTGCATTGACGTTGGAACTCCATCGGCTGGGTAAGTAAATTTGCCCCATTTTGTCCCCAACGGATGGGCTGGTAGATGAATGTGGTCAAACCTGGTGACAGGTTCCCTGTCCATAACTTCCTATGATCTTATTATTTTTCTGAGCATTAAAATACCATAATATACCCTAAAGCAGCGATGGCGAACCTATGGCACGCGTGCCAGAGAGGGCACGCAGAGCCCTCACTGCTGGCACGCGCCCCATCCTCCTAACCACTGCCAGGTGCGGACAACCACTGTCCACACCTGGTTGTCATGGCTGCTGGCAGTATCGGAGCTGCGCTCCGATACTGCTAACGGCCATGACAGAGCAGGGTGCTGACACTTCCTGCTCTGTCACTCCAATCACAGCAGCGCACAAGACGGTAAGCGTCCCAGCGCTGGCAGCGAAATGATGTCATTACGCTGCCAGCGCTGGGCACCTTACTCCGTGTGCGCTGCAGTGATCAGCCGGAGGAACGCCGAGCCTGAGGTGAGTTTTTTTTTTTTTTAACTCAGCGCATCCACGGGGCATAGATCAGCAGGAGGCTGATTTCCTGCCCGCTCCCGCCCCTCCCCTCCACTAAGCAACCGGCCCGAAACTCACTGCGCCGCTACCACAAGCCCCCGTGCCCGAACCCCAGCCCGCTATCGAACCCCTACCCCCCCCCCCCGCCCAAACTCCGCCCACTACTGCAATTTGCCTGCCCGAACTCCGGCCGCTCTCACTAACTCCCCCCCCCCCAACTCCGGTCACTGCCCCGCATCACCCCCTCCCCTGGAACTCATGCCTCATAACCCCATTGCCCCGAACTCCAGATGCTGCATTACCCCCCCCCAGCCCTAACTCTGGCCGCCCACCCTCTGCCCATCTACCCTACTGACCCCCCCGGAACAACAGACACCTGAACTTCTGCCCGCCAGCATGGCCGCCACCTTGGACAACCAAAGAGTAAGTAACATGTATTTCTATGTATGTATTTATGTATATGCATATTGTATTATATATTTATACCTGTGCATTTATATATATATATCTGTGTGAGGGCTTATTTTTTGCGTAACATATTTTACTTCTCATTTACTATTCCATGTCGTGTACTGGGAAGCTGTAGATTTTAATATTTTCGCTGTGCGCTCCAAATCATTTGTCTCCTTTATTCTTTGGTTCGGTCCTATCACAGTGATACCAGATTTGTAGGTTTTATTGTGTTTTAATACTTTTTCAATAATTAAAACAGTGTACGAAAAAGAAAATAGTTTCGCCATCTTGTGACGCTAATAACTTTAGTGCACGGAGCTGGGGAGGGGTGATTTTTTCTTAATGAGCCGTTGTTTTCATTGCTACCATTTTGAGGACTGCGTGACCTTTTGATAACTTTTTATTACTCTTTTATGTGATGTAAAATGGTGTAAAAGTGGCGTTTCAGTGTGTATAGGACTGCTGGAATCCGAGCTCAGGCAGTCCTGTGTAAATTGATTCTAAACTAAACCGTCAGTTTTCTGGTTAAATTGCCGTACTGGCACTTTGCCATAAGTAATTAGGTTTTGGGTTGCAGTTTGGGCACTCGGTCTCTAAAAGGTTCGCCATCACTGCCCTAAAGAATTATAGAAAGAAATAATGCTTTTAAGGGTCATAAGAGAGAGATGAACAGAAAAGATGACATTCAGGTCGTTGGTATTTTAGGTCTTATTAAGCCACAATACATAAAAATAAACCAAAATTAGAATAAATTGTGATTGTAAACCCCCCAACAAACTATGTACGGAGGAAATGGAATGTTACATAATAATAATAAGGCACAAACTTATCATAAATACTATAATCACTCATTCTCCTTATTTTACAGTCCTGAGATTTATCACTACAAGAATCTTGTGTCTTTCTTTTACGCTGTTGATGAAATCAATAAAAATCATTTCATTCTCCCAAACCTGACTCTGGGATATCACATCTATGACTCGTGTACAGACCCCAGGAAGGCGATAAAGAGCATCTTACTGATATTATCCGGACCCGGATACCTTGTGCCTAATTATTCCTGCACCCGGAAGAAGAAGGTTGTGGGTTTTATCGGAGATCATTTCTCATCCACCACTTTACCGATAGCTCAGCTCCTGGGGATATATCCGTACACACAGGTCAGTCACCCCAAAGCCACAAAATGTCAATTGTATTGAGTCATTTTATTTATTTTTAATCCACAGTATATGGATCTACAGTGTATAGAATACAATGTACAGTGTGTGGATTTTACCTGCAGATTTTTTTTTTTAATTTAATCATTTTTATTGTTTTTGTTATATGGACAAATGCAAAACATAGCCTTGGGTTACTCTGACAGATCGAGAAGGGTAGCAATTGGGTTTTGCTCACGCAAGAGCTTCATGAATGTCAGAGTCATGAACATTTATAAGCATAGGAAAGGAGGGGGGGTGGTAGGAGAGAGGGATAGAATGGGTATGTGCCGCTTTGATGGTCGAAACTGGAGAAGCTTAATTATTGTCGGTGTTCTTTGTAGTCCTGTAGTTTGCTTTATCCAGGGCTGTTTGTTTGGTTGTCCATGGAGAGTGTCTATAGAATTTTTTATAGTCCTCTTAGGTTTGATCTAGTGGGGATGTTGGCTCTTGACTCCAGCTTCAGTCTTAGTGGGTCTCGTGGCGGGTTGGGAAAGAGGGATGGGGAAGAGGGGGGAAGGGTGGGACAAGGGGTGGGGAGGAACTTTAATTATCTTGCACCACAAATGGATATATTGAGATCATAGGGAGATCATAGGACTATGCTTCTGTTGTACTCTTGCAATATCTATTTGTATGCAGGTTTATAACATAAATTAATATAACTTAACAACAATAGGTCCATCCGTGAGTCTTTAGTCGTTCCTAAAGTTAGTTTGAAGTTCTTTTCTTTAGGAGAAGTATATAACGTGATATGGGATCAGGGTAAAGTATGGTGTATCTGAGGTCGTTTTGTGTTGTATGAAAAGATATTAAGGTGAGAATGCAGTGTACTAACCAATTAATGTGCAAATTTATGATGTGAATGGTTTTCCCAGCTAACTAATTCTTCGATCCTACAGATAGTATCGACTTTCTCCTCCCATTCCCCTAAGGTTGGGGGGCTGTTTGTAACCATCTTGTTGGAATTACTAATTTTGCTGCCTGAATAAGCTGGGTAGTGCGATTCTTTATGCTTGGTTTCCATGTTTCGTGGGGTAATCACAAAAGGACAGATTCAGGGGTGAGCACTATTTTTTTCCCCAGAATTTGAGCAATTTGGTTTCCTATTTCCTTCCAAAAAGGACGTATTATGGGGCATCCCCATAGGATGTGGCCAAGACTTCCGGTATCTGTCTTGCAACACCAGCAAATATCTGTGTTTACTAGTTTTTTTTGTTTCAATATGGCTGGTGTGTTATCCCATCTTGTCACTGTTTTACAGGTGTTTTCTTGTAGCCTTACACATTTGGAGAAACCATGTGAATTTCTATGAATAGTTTTAATTTGGGTGTCGGAGAAGTTTGTATTAGGGTCTTTTTCCCAACTCGTGATGTATGCTGGTTTGACATTTGTGTTGTTGTTTAGAATGTAGTCATAAAGAATTGAGATTGCGCCTTTCGGGATAGAGTCTTTCTTTAGCCAAGATTCTAGCCAGGAGGGATCTTTTAAGATTGGGTAGCTTTTAAGAAGGGTTTCATGTGTTGCCTTGAGATCTGCTAATTGAATAAAAGTTAAACCCTCTTGTTGACCTTTTACTGTTTCGTTTAATTCCTCTAATGGCGTGAAGTGAAATTGTTTAAGAGTGGTCTGGGACCATGTGTTCCACATTTTAGAGTTTGCATCGTATTTTGGGTTGATCAGAAAGGGTAGAAGATTGCTAGTCATTAAAGGGGAAGGGTTGTTCAGGAGATTTTTGGGAGCTTAGGGATTGTAACGTGCTGATAGTTCCTGCAGTTATTGGATTTGTGCATTGTGTGATTGATTTAATGTTCCATAACTTTGCTAAATGTCTTGGGTCAGTTGTAGCTAATTCTATTTCTGTGCTTAGGTTTGAAAATTTGGGGTTGTGTAGCTGTGTCCATCTCTTAAGGTGTATTGCCCTCTGGTAGGTTCTAGCATCCGGCAAGCCAAATCCTCCATCCTGTTTCTTACGGATTAATCAGTCTTGTGCTACCCTCGCTTTCCTGCCTCTCCAGAGGAATTTGGAGAAAATAGTTTTGAGCTTGGAGAAGAATATTCCCAGTAGTGCTATTGGGATCATTTGGAATAAATATAATAATTTCGGCATCATGAAAGCTTTGAGCAAATTCTTCCTGCCCATCCATGAAACGAATGGGCGTGCATATGATTCCAGGGTAGATTGCATCTGGCTAAGCAGTGGGGCGTAATTCTCTTTATTGAGAGCTGATACATTTTTGGTTAGCTGAACTTCTAAGTATGTTAACCGTGATGGTTGCCAGTGGAATGGTGTGGTGCTTTGGAGTTTATTGACTATTGCGATAGGGGTGGAGATGTTGAGCGCCTCAGATTTTTCTAAATTAATTTTAAGGTTAGAAATGCTGCCAAATTCCTGAAATAACTTCATGGTCTCTGGGATTAATTGGGCCGGCTCTGTTGGCATTAATAATAGGTCATCTGCAAATGCTGCACTTAAATGGGTAGTTTTTCCGATTTTAAGACCCCGAATGAGAGGGCTTTCCCGTATGGCTTGTAGCAGAGTTTCCATCACTATTATAAAAAGTGTTGGTGAAAGTGGGCAGCCCTGCCTGGTCCCATTCCTAATCTGGAATGACCCTGACAAGGCCCCATTGACTTTTAAGCAAGCTGAGGGGTTCGAATATAATGACATCACTGCCTGTATAAACGACTGTGGGATCCTGAACTTCTTAAGTGCTGCTGTCATGAATTTCCATGAGACCCTATCGTATGCCTTCTCGGCATCAGTGCCAAGAAGGGCTAGGGGGATTTTCTTCATGGTGGCGTGGTGTATTGTGTGAATGACTCTAGTGGAGCTATGGTTCCCTTCTCTTCCAGGGACAAATCCAGTTTGCTCCTTATTAATCAGTTCCAGCAGGTACAGGCTTAGCCTCTGGGAAAGAAGTTTTGCCCATATCTTAATGACAGAATTTAGGTAACTACCGCAACTTTCCGGATTCTTCCACGGTTTGGGCAGGACAGAGATTGTTTCTGAGAGCGCGTGTTTTGGTAGCGGGACCCCCTTCTACAAGTGGGGTTGTAAAACGTTTGAAAATTTTTTATAGTAGCCCCGGAGAGAAACCATCAGGCCCAGGGCTCTTTTTTAGGGGCAAAGAGGATATTATCCTCCTGACTTCCTCCTCGGTTAGGGGTTTAGTCAGGTCTGCTTGTGCTACATTATTAAGAGATCTGTGAAGTTGGGGCATGCTGTCCCGCACCTAAGTTATATAAATCCTGGTAGAATTCACGAAACGCTTCCGCTATATCATTAGTTTTGGAGCATTTCTGAGGGTCTGTAAATCTTTCAATTTATCTCTGTAAAGTAATAATAGGTATTGTCTATTGTTCTGTGTATTGTTAAATGTAATTTGATACAAATAACTATATTTGGTGTCAAAGTGATTATTCCCCAAATACGTCACTCAGGGGACACCAGATGGACTCGATGATACTTATAGAAAGTCTCCTTTATTGCCGTCATCCAGGTTGCAGAATACAGGATACAAGATACTTGCACAGGTTATCAGTCACGTGTCCATGTCAGTCAGTGTATCAGTGAGAGTGTGTTCTGGAGATGGCCGGGAGGTTTCCATCTCTTCCCGTAGCTCTTCATATATCGTTATCCACCTGTTGTCTTTTTCATGTGTCTGTCAGAGACGTCCGATGTGAGAGTTTCAGTAGTGAGAGAGAAGTCCAGCTGTCGTAGCCCCGATGTAACAGCCTCTCAGTATCAGCTCTCGGTATCCGCCATGACACTGTCTGTCTGTCATATATAGTCATAGTAGAGGTGTGTTTTGTAGTGTTGGACGTTCTGTGTCCCTATATATGGTATTCATATATATTTAGACTTGATGCAATGTACACGAGCTCATCCCTTGCACCATATGTATGTATATCTATCACTTTAACTCTTCATGTTCTAATACAAGTGAATATTATGATATATACTTTTTAACAATCTCTGATTTTGGAGCGCTTTGCTGCTGACTCAATGGCAGAGATACGCGACAGTAGGCCCTGCAACTTTCCCGAACATCTGCAATCTGTTCTGCACTGTGTTCTTTCACTGTGCTTGTTCAGTTTGTAATTTTACAGAAAAATGCTCGGGTCTCCCATTGACTTCAATGGGGCTCGTTACTCGAAACGAGCACTCGAGCATCGGGAAATGTTCGGCTCGAGTAACGAGCACCCGAGCATTTTAGTGCTAGCTCATCTCTAGTTGTTACTCCTTCTATGTGTGGTTGGTACACTCAAGATGTTAAAGTGTGCCTATTGGTGTTTTTAAGAAGGTTTTGTTCTACCAATTTCCTCACTAGTTGTGGGGAACTGAGGTGGTGGGGCGTAGATAGGGTGTTGTGGTTCCTGACTGGGAGTGACACAAGTCAGCTACACCTATCTAGATTTGTATACCAAGTTTTCCAACTAACTCACTCCTAATGGGTAAGTGTGTCTGTGTTAACCTAAACGAGGTTGAATTGTAAGAAATTAAAAGTAGAAAAACTTAGAAGACATCATTTCTTCAGAGCCATTGCTTTGGTTCTGTTGTTCCTGAGCCTAGGATGTTATTTTCCTCTTGATTCTAGGTGATTTGGTTTTGCAGACCACTTCCCATTTTCCTACGTTAGGTAGGGCTGGCAGGTCCAGATGTTGCTCTGAGACTGGCATCCATGAGGGAATATCCAATGGAGCTGTTTCCAGAATGTCCCATGTAGAGATGAGCGAACATACTCGTCCGAGCTTGATGCTCGTTCGAGCATTAGCGTACTCGTAACTGCTCGTTGCTCGGACGAGTATTTCGCCCGCTCGAGAAAATGGCATCTCCCGCCGTTTTGCTTTTTGGCGGCCAGAAACAGAGCCAATCACAAGCCAGGAGACTCTGCACTACACCCAGTATGACGTGGTACCCTTACACGTCAATAGCAGTGGTTGGCTGGCCTGATCAGGTGACCCTTGGATATACTAGCCCCTGCCCGCACTGCTCGGATCATTCTCTGTCTGGATGTCGTTAGGGAGAGAGTTGCTGCTGCTGCAGGGATAGCGTTAGGGTGTTCTATTAGCTTACTGTTAGGCAGGAGTGAGTCTACAAGAACCCAACAGCCCTTCTTAGGGCTACAATAGCGTTATATATTTCATTTTTTTTGTTTGCTTGTGGCTGGGCTTGCTGCCACTAGTAGTGCAGATAGTACCATATTGTGAGGAATTTGCAGGGATACTTGCTACCGTTGTGTTTAGCGCTTAGTGACGCACATATCCATCTCAAACACCAAATTGGGACAATTTATTAGGGGTTTGATTTCAATTAGGCAGAGTCTGGCAGTTTCTTTTTATTTAAAGTTTATTTTTTGATAACTCAGCGTCATCTCATCTGCCATAGCAGTGTACGTGCATACTTGGCTATATAATAGCCATAGGAGAATCCAAACGGATTACTTAGGCCAACAATAGCGTTATATATTTTATTTCTGGTTGATTTGCTGGTGGCTGGCCTTGCTGTAGTGCATCTACTACCATATTGTGAGGAATTTGCAGTGAGACTTGGGACCGTTGTGTTTAGCGCTTAGTGACGCACATATCCATCTCAAACACCAAATTGGGACAATTTATTAGGGGTTTGATTTCAATTAGGCAGAGTCTGGCAGTTTCTTTTTATTTAAAGTTTATTTTTTGATAACTCAGCGTCATCTCATCTGGCATAGCAGTGTGCTTTCATAGTTGGCTAGAGAATAGCCATAGCAATAGGATAGCATCGTTTGGTTTTAAAAACTAAAAAACACAAAAAAAACACAAAAAAAACACAAATAAAAAGTAAAAAAAAATTAAAGTTATAACTTTCATTTTCAAAATGTTTAACCCGAGGGCTAGGGGTAGAGGACGAGGGCGGGGACGTGGGCGTCCAACTACTGCAGGGGTCAGAGGCCGTGGTCCTGGGCGGGGTGAGACACCACCTGCTGATGAGGCAGCAGGGGAACGCCGCAGAGCTACACTCCCTAGGTTCATCATGTCTCAAGTTACTGGGACTCGTGGTAGAGCACTATTGAGGCCAGAACAGTGCGAACAGGTGATGTCGTGGATTGCCGACAATTAGAGATGAGCGAACACTAAAATGCTCGGGTACTCGTTATTCGAGACAAACTTTTCCCGATGCTCGAGTGCTCGTCTCGAATAACGAACCCCATTGAAGTCAATGGGAGACTCGAGCATTTTTCAAGGGGACCAAGGCTCTGCACAGGGAAGCTTGGCCAAACACCTGGGAACCTCAGAAAAGGATGGAAACACCACGGAAATGGACAGGAAACAGCAGGGGCAGCATGCATGGATGCCTCTGAGGCTGCTTAATCGCACCATTATGCCAAAATTATGGGTAACAGCATGGCCATGACAGAGTGACAGAATGAAGCTAGATAGCATCTAAAACATCCAATAATTGACCCTGACACTATAGGGGACGGCATGCAGAGGCAGCGGCAGCAGGCTAGAGAGTGGCATGGCGACATACCCTAAATGGACTCAGGCTTCAAACCAATGGGTGGCAGAGAGGAACCAAAGGAGGTGAGCAAGAAGCGCTCAAATAATATCGGTACATGATAAAAGTTTGCCAGTATATTTTGTGGATTACACAGCAGGGTGGCGACAAAGTTAACATGGAAGCCATGAAAACAACCCAAAATTCTGCCTGACACAGCTCGTTTGATAAGGGGACCATGTATGGAGGCAGTGAACTAGTAGTAGATTAAAGGTGCTGCAGTTAAAACTATGTTAGTTGGATCTTGGCATGGAGCTGGCGCTCCGCTGCCAGGCGAGCTTTCGCCAATCCAAGCCCCTGTCTATAGGCTACTCCCCAAACAGCACTTCTAAGAACCTTTTGTATAAGATCAAGTGTAGTAGCGTTCTTATAAGTTTAGGATATGGCGGGTGAGGGGAATGTAAACAGCTGCGCAAGAAGCGCTGAAATAATATCCCTAAATGGTAAAAGTTTGCCAGTATATTTTGTGGATAACACAGCAGGGTGGCGACAAAGTTAACAACTTTGATGTGGAATCCATGAAAACAACCCAAATTTCTGCCTGACACACCTCGTTTGATAAAGGGACGATGTATGGAGGCAGCTATATGGACGACTTTTGGAGGTAGCAATGGAGACAACGTGTGGAGGCTGCTATGGAGACAATTTAATTTGGATAGTGCCTGTATGTGGCAGTCCCAAACATTTTTCAAACCAGAGGAGCAGGTAGGTGGCCCTCCAGTAAAATGGAATAGATTGAGTGCCTGTATGTGGCAGTCCCAAACATTTTTCAAACCAGAGGAGCAGGTAGGTGGCCCTGCAGTAAAATGGAATAGATTGAGTGCCTGTATGTGGCAGTCCCAAAAATGTTTCAAACCAGAGGAGCAGGTAGGTGGCCCTCCAGTAAAATGGAATAGATTGAGTGCCTGTATGTGGCAGTCCCAAAAATTTTTCAAACCAGAGGAGCAGGTAGGTGGCCCTCCAGTAAAATGGAATAGATTGAGTGCCTGTATGTGGCAGTCCCAAAAATGTTTCAAACCAGAGGAGCAGGTAGGTGGCCCTGCAGTAAAATGGAATAGATTGAGTGCCTGTATGTGGCAGTCCCAAACATTTTTCAAACCAGAGGAGCAGGTAGGTGGCCCTCCAGTAAAATGGAATAGATTGAGTGCCTGTATGTGGCAGTCCCAAAAATTTTTTAAAACAGAGGACCGGGTAGGTGGCCCTCCAGAAAAATGGAATAGATTGAGTGCCTGTATGTGGCACTCACAAAAATTGTTTCAAACAGAGGACCGGGTAGGTGGCCCTCCAGAAAAATTAAATGCATGAAGTACTATAGCAAGAGCCAGTGGGCCCTGTCAAAAAATAGCCATTTTCCTCTGCTTTACTGTACAAAGAGGAGGAGAAGGAGGAAAATGAGGAGGAGGAGGAGGAGTGGATCAATTATTCAGGTTGAGCTTCCTTCACCTGGTGGAGATTGGAAATTCTGAGAAATCCAGCCTTTATTCATTTTAATAAGCGTCAGCCTGTCAGCGCTGTCAGTCGACAGGCGTGTACGCTTATCGGTGATGATGCCACCAGCTGCACTGAAAACCCGCTCGGACAAGACGCTAGCGGCAGGGCAGGCAAGAACCTCCAAGGCGTACAGCGCCAGTTCGTGCCACATGTCCAGCTTTGAAACCCAGTAGTTGTAGGGAGCTGTGTGATCATTTAGGACGATGGTATGGTCAGCTACGTACTCCCTCACCATCTTTCTGTAAAGATCAGCCCTACTCTGCCGAGACTGGGGACAGGTGACAGTGTCTTGCTGGGGTGACATAAAGCTGGCAAAAGCCTTGTAAAGCGTACCCTTGCCAGTGCTGGACAAGCTGCCTGCTCGCCTACTCTCCCTCGCTACTTGTCCCGCAGAACTACGCACTCTGCCGCTAGCGCTGTCAGAAGGGAAATACTGTTTCAGCTTGTGCACCAGGGCCTGCTGGTATTCATGCATTCTCACACTCCTTTCCTCTGCAGGGATGAGAGTGGGAAGATTTTGCTTGTACCGTGGGTCCAGGAGAGTGAACACCCAGTAATCGGTGCTGGAATAAATTCTTTGAACGCGAGGGTCACGGGATAGGCAGCCTAGCATGAAATCTGCCATATGCGCCAGAGTACCAACGCGTAAGAATTCACTCCCCTCACTGGCCTGACTGTCCATTTCCTCCTCCTCCAACTCCTCCAACTCCTCTTCTTCTGCCCATACACGCTGAACAGTGAAGGACTCAACAATGGTCCCCTCTTGTGTCTCGCCAACATTCTCCTCCTCTTCCTCCTCATCCTCCTCCACCTCCACCTCCTCCGATATGCGCTGAGAAACAGACCTGAGGGTGCTTTGGCTATCAACAAGGGAATATTCTTCCCCTGTCTCTTGTGACGAGCGCAAAGCTTCCGACTTCATGCTGACCAGAGAGTTTTTCAACAGGCCAAGCAGCGGGATGGTGAGGCTGATGATGGCGGCATCGCCACTGACCATCTGTGTTGACTCCTCAAAGTTACTCAGCACCTGACAGATATCAGACATCCACGTCCACTCCTCATTGTAGACTTGAGGAAGCTGACTGACCTGACTACCAGTTCTGGTGGAAGTTGACATCTGGCAGTCTACAATCGCTCTGCGCTGCTGGTAAACTCTGGATAACATGGTCAGTGTTTAATTCCGCCTCGTGGGCACGTCGCACAACAGTCGGTGAGCGGGCAGTTGGAGGCGGCGCTGCGCTGCCCTGAGAGTGGCAGCATCTGGGCTGGACTTCCTGAAATGCGCACAGATGCGGCGCACCTTCGTGAGCAAATCAGACAGATTGGGGTATGTCTTGAGGAAACGCTGAACTATCAGATTTAACACATGGGCCAGGCATGGCACATGTGTCAGTCTGCCGAGTTGCAGAGCCGCCACCAGGTTACGGCCGTTGTCACACACAACCATTCCCGGCTTGAGGTTCAGCGGTGCCAGCCACAGATCAGTCTGCGCCGTGATGCCCTGTAATAGCTCTTGGGCGGTGTGCCTTTTGTCGCCTAGGCTCAGCAGTTTGAGCACCGCCTGCTGTCGCTTAGCGACGGCACTGCTGCTGTGCCTAGAGCTACCGACTGATGGCGCCGTGCCCATGGATGGTAGTTCGGAGGAGGAGGTGGAGGAGGGGTGGGAGGAGGAGGAGGCATAGTAGGCCTGAAACACCTGGACCGAGGTAGGCCCCGCAATCCTCGGCGTCGGCAGTATATGAGCAGCCCCAGGGTCAGACTCGGTCCCAGCCTCCACCAAGTTAACCCAATGTGCCGTCAGCGATATATAGTGGCCCTGCCCGGCAGCACTCGTCCACGTGTCCGTGGTCAGGTGGACCTTGTCAGAAACGGCGTTGGTCAGGGCACGGATGATGTTGTCTGACACGTGCTGGTGCAGGGCTGGGACGGCACATCGGGAAAAGTAGTGGCGGCTGGGGACCGAATACCGAGGGGCGGCCGCCGCCATGAGGTTGCGAAAGGCCTCGGTCTCTACTAGCCTATAGGGCAGCATCTCCAGGCTAAGCAATCTGGAGATGTGCACATTAAGGGCTTGGGCGTGCGGGTGGGTTGCACTATATTTGCGTTTCCGCTCCAGCGTCTGGGGTATGGAGAGCTGAACACTGGTGGATGCTGTGGAGGATCGTGGAGGCGACGATGGGGTTTTTGTGGCAGGGTCCTGGGCAGGGGGCTGACTAGCAGCTGACACAGGGGAAGGAGCAGTGGTGTGCACGGCCGGAGGTGAACGGGCTTGTTGCCACTGAGTGGGGTGCTTAGCATTCATATGCCTGCGCATACTGGTGGTAGTTAAGCTAGTAGTGGTGGAACCCCTGCTGAGCCTGGTTTGGCAAATGTTGCACACCACAGTCCGTCGGTCATCCGGTGTTTCCTTAAAGAACCTCCAGACTTCTGAAGATCTAGCCCTCGCCGCAAGAGCCCTCGCCACGGGAGCTTCACTAGTTGACACATTTGGCGCTGATGCACCAGCTCTGGCCCTGCCTCTCCGTCTGGCCCCACCACTGCCTCTTCCAACCTGTTCTGGTCGAGGACTCTCCTCCGTCTCAGAAGCACTGTGTTCAACCGGCCTCTCAACCCAGCTTGGGTCTGTCACCTCATCATCCTCCGATCCCTCAGTCTGCTCCCCCCTCGGACTTCCTGCCCTGACAACAACTTCCCCACTGTCTGACAACCGTGTCTGCTCATCGTCGGACACCTCTTTACACACTTCCACTACGTCAAGAAGGTCATCATCACCCACAGACTGTGACTGGTGGAAAACCTGGGCATCGGAAAATTGCTCAGCAGCAACCGGACAAGTGGTTTGTGACTGTGGGAAGGGTCCAGAAAACAGTTCCTCAGAGTATGCCGGTTCAAATGGCAAATTTTCCTGGGAGGGGGCAGACTGGGGGGGAGGAGGCTGAGGTGCAGGAGCTGGAGGAGTGGCGATTTCGGTGACATGGGTGGACTGCGTGGAAGACTGACTGGTGGTGGACAAATTGCTCGAAGCATTGTCAGCAATCCACGACATCACCTGTTCGCACTGTTCTGGCCTCAACAGTGCTCTACCACGAGTCCCAGTAACTTCAGACATGAACCTAGGGAGTGTAGCTCTGCGGCGTTCCCCTGCTCCCTCATCAGCAGGTGGTGTCTCACCCCGCCCAGGACCACGGCCTCTGACCCCTGCAGTAGTTGGACGCCCACGTCCCCGCCCTCGTCCTCTACCCCTAGCCCTCGGGTTAAACATTTTTAAAATGAGAGTTATAACTTTATTTTTTTTTTAACTTTTTTTTGTTTTTTTTTGTGTTTTTTGTTTTTTTGTTTTTTTTTGTGTTTTTTTTTTTTTTTTGAGTTTTTAAAACCAAACAATGCTATCCTATTGCTATGGCTATTTTCTAGCCAAGTATCAAAGCACACTACTATGCCAGATGAGATGACACGGAGTTAGTGCCTAATTGAAATCCAACCCCTACTAAATTTTCCCACTTCGGTCTTTGCTATGGATATGTGCGTCACTAAGCGCAGAACACAGCGGTCGCAAGTCTCACTACAAATTGCTCAGAATTGGCTAGTACATGCACTGCAGAAAGTACAGCCACCAGCAGATCAACCAGAAATCAAATATATAGAACGCTACTGTAGGCGTAAGTAAGCTCTTTGTATTCTCCTATGGCTATTTTCTAGCCAAGTATCAAAGCACACTACTATGCCAGATGAGATGACACTGAGTTAGTGCCTAATTGAAATCCAACCCCTACTAAATTTTCCCACTTCGGTCTTTGCTATGGATATGTGCGTCACTAAGCGCAGAACACAGCGGTCGCAAGTCTCACTACAAATTGCTCAGAATTGGCTAGTACATGCACTGCAGAAAGTACAGCCACCAGCAGATCAACCAGAAATCAAATATATAGAACGCTACTGTACGCGTAAGTAAGCTCTTTGTATTCTCCTATGGCTATTTTCTAGCCAAGTATCAAAGCACACTACTATGCCTGATGAGATGACACTGAGTTAGTGCCTAATTGAAATCCAATCCCTACTAAATTTTCCCACTTCGGTCTTTGCTATGGATATGTGCGTCACTAAGCGCAGAACACAGCGGTCGCAAGTCTCACTACAAATTGCTCAGAATTGGCTAGTACATGCACTGCAGAAAGTACAGCCACCAGCAGATCAACCAGAAATCAAATATATAGAACGCTACTGTACGCGTAAGTAAGCTCTTTGTATTCTCCTATGGCTATTTTCTAGCCAAGTATCAAAGCACACTACTATGCCAGATGAGATGACACTGAGTTAGTGCCTAATTGAAATCCAACCCCTACTAAATTTTCCCACTTCGGTCTTTGCTATGGATATGTGCGTCACTAAGCGCAGAACACAGCGGTCGCAAGTCTCACTACAAATTGCTCAGAATTGGCTAGTACATGCACTGCAGAAAGTACAGCCACCAGCAGATCAACCAGAAATCAAATATATAGAACGCTACTGTACGCGTAAGTAAGCTCTTTGTATTCTCTTATGGCTATTTTCTAGCCAAGTATCAAAGCACACTACTATGCCAGATGAGATGACACTGAGTTAGTGCCTAATTGAAATCCAACCCCTACTAAATTTTCCCACTTCGGTCTTTGCTATGGATATGTGCGTCACTAAGCGCAGAACACAGCGGTCGCAAGTCTCACTACAAATTGCTCAGAATTGGCTAGTACATGCACTGCAGAAAGTACAGCCACCAGCAGATCAACCAGAAATCAAATATATAGAACGCTACTGTACGCGTAAGTAAGCTCTTTGTATTCTCCTATGGCTATTTTCTAGCCAAGTATCAAAGCACACTACTATGCCAGATGAGATGACACTGAGTTAGTGCCTAATTGAAATCCAACCCCTACTGAATTTTCCCACTTCGGTCTTTGCTATGGATATGTGTGCTACTAAGAGCTAAACACAACGGTAGCAAGTCCCCCTGCTAATTCCTCACAAAATGGTACTAGATGCAAATTAAAATAAAAAAAGTAGAACATTATTGTAGCCCTAAGAAGGGCTGTTGGGTTCTTTGAGAATCACTGCTGCCTAACAGTAAGCTAATAGAACACCCTAACGCTTTCCCTGACCAGCAGCAGCTCTCTCCCTAGCGGCATCCAGACACAGAATGATCCGAGCAGCGCGGGCAGCGGCTAGTCTATCCCAGGGTCACCTGATCTGGCCAGCCAACCACTGCTATCGACGTGTAAGGGTACCACGTCATGCTGGGTGGAGTGCAGAGTCTCCTGGCTTGTGATTGGCTCTGTTTCTGGCCGCCAAAAAGCAAAACGGCGGGAGCTGCCATTTTCTCGAGCGGGCGAAGTATTCGTCCGAGCAACGAGCAGTTTCGAGTACCCTAATGCTCGACCGAGCATCAAGCTCGGACGAGCATGTTCGCTCATCTCTACCGACAATGCTTCGAGCAATTTGTCCAACAGTCAGTCTTCCACGCAGTCCACCCATGTCACCGAAATCGGCACTCCTCCAGCTCCTGCACCTCAGCCTCCTCCCCCCCAGTCTGCCCCCTCCCAGGAAAATTTGGCATTTGAACCGGCATACTCTGAGGAACTGTTTTCTGGACCCTTCCCACAGTCACAAACCACTTGTCCGGTTGCTGCTGAGCAATTTTCCGATGCCCAGGTTTTCCACCAGTCACAGTCTGTGGGTGATGATGACATTATTGACGTAGTGGAAGAAGTGTGTAAAGAGGTGTCGGACGATGAGGAGACACGGTTGTCAGACAGTGGTGAAGTTGTTGTCAGGGCAGGAAGTCCGAGGGGAGAGCAGACTGAGGGATCGGAGGATGATGAGGTGACAGACCCAAGCTGGGTTGAGAGGCCGGGTGAACACAGTGCTTCTGAGACGGAGGAGAGTCCTCGACCAGAACAGGTTGGAAGAGGCAGTGGTGGGGCCAGACGGAGAGGCAGGGCCAGAGCTGGTGCATCAGCGCCAAATGTGTCACGTAGTGAAGCTCCTGTGGCGAGGGCTCCTGCGGCGAGGGCTAGATTTTCAGAAGTCTGGAGGTTCTTTAAGGAAACACCGGATGACCGACGGACTGTGGTGTGCAGCCTTTGCCAAACCAGGATCAGCAGGGGTTCCACCACTACTAGCTTAACTACCACCAGTATGCGCAGGCATATGAATGCTAAACACCCCACTCAGTGGCACCAAGCCCGTTCACCTCCGGCCGTGCACACCACTGCTCCTTCCCCTGTGTCAGCTGATAGTCAGCCCCCTGCCCAGGACCCTGGCCCAAAAACCCCATCGTCGCCTCCACGATCCTCCACAGCATCCACCAGCGTTCAGCTCTCCATACCCCAGAGGCTGGAGCGGAAAAGGAAATATAGTGCAACCCACCCGCACGCCCAAGCCCTCAATGTCCACATCTCCAGATTGCTGAGCCTGGAGATGCTGCCCTATAGGCTGGTAGAGACCGAGGCCTTTCGCAACCTCATGGCGGCGGCCGCCCCTCGGTATTCGGTCCCCAGCCGCCACTACTTTTCCCGATGTGCCGTCCCAGCCCTGCACCAGCACGTGTCAGACAACATCATTCGTGCCCTGACCAACGCCGTTTCTGCCAAGGTCCACCTGACCACGGACACGTGGACGAGTGCTGCCGGGCAGGGCCACTATATATCGCTGACGGCACATTGGGTTAACTTGGTGGAGGCTGGGACCGAGTCTGACCCTGCGGCTGGGCATATACTGCCGACGCCGAGGATTGCGGGGCCTACCTCGGTCCAGGTGTTTAAGGCCTACTATGCCTCCTCCTCCTCCCACCCATCCTCCACCTCCTCCTCCTCCGAACTACCATCCGTGGGCATGGCGCCATCAGTCACTAGCTCTAGGCACAGCAGCAGTGCTGTCGCTAAGCGACAGCAGGCGGTGCTCAAACTGCTGAGCCTAGGCGATAAAAGGCACACCGCCCAAGAACTATTACAGGGCATCACGGCGCAGACTGATCTGTGGCTGGCACCGCTGAACCTGAAGCCAGGCATGGTTGTGTGTGACAACGGCCGTAACCTGGTGGCGGCTCTGCAACTCGGCAGACTGACACATGTGCCATGCCTGGCCCATGTGTTAAATCTGATCGTTCAGCGGTTCCTCAAGACATACCCCGATCTGTCTGATTTGCTCACGAAGGTGCGCCGCATCTGTGCGCATTTCAGGAAGTCCAGCACAGATGCTGCCACTCTCAGGGCAGCGCAGCGCCGCCTCCAACTGCCCGCTCACCGACTGTTGTGTGACGTGCCCACGAGGTGGAATTCAACATTAACCATGTTATCCAGAGTTTACCAGCAGCGCAGAGCGATTGTAGACTGCCAGATGTCAACTTCCACCAGAACTGGTAGTCAGGTCAGTCAGCTTCCTCAAGTCTACAATGAGGAGTGGACGTGGATGTCTGATATCTGTCAGGTGCTGAGTAACTTCGAGGAGTCAACACAGATGGTCAGTGGCGATGCCGCCATCATCAGCCTCACCATCCCGCTGCTTGGCCTGTTGAAAAACTCTCTGATCAGCATGAAGTCGGAAGCTTTGCGCTCGTCACAAGAGACGGGGGAAGAAGATTCCCTTGTTGATAGCCAAAGCACCCTCAGGTCTGTTTCTCAGCGCATATCGGAGGAGGTGGAGGAGGATGAGGAGGAAGAGGAGGAGAATGTTGGCGAGACACAAGAGGGGACCATTGCTCAGTCCTTCACTGTTCAGCGTGTATGGGCAGAAGAAGAGGAGTTGGAGGAGTTGGTGGAGATGGAAATGGAAAGTCAGGCCAGTGAGGGGAGTGAATTCTTGTGCGTTGGTACTCTGGCGCATATGGCAGATTTCATGCTAGGCTGCCTATCCCGTGACCCTCGCGTTCAAAGAATTTATTCCAGCACCGATTACTGGGTATTCCCACTCCTGGACCCACGGTACAAGCAAAATCTTTCCACTCTCATCCCTGGAGAGGAAAGGAGTGTGAGAATGCATGAATACCAGCAGGCCCTGGTGCACAAGCTGAAACAGTATTTCCCTTCTGACAGCGCTAGCGGCAGAGTGCGTAGTTCTGCGGGACAAGTAGCGAGGGAGAGTAGGCGAGCAGGCAGCTTGTCCAGCACTGGCAAGGGTACGCTTTACAAGGCTTTTGCCAGCTTCATGTCACCCCAGCAAGACACTGTCACCTGTCCCCAGTCTCGGCAGAGTAGGGCTGATCTTTACAGAAAGATGGTGAGGGAGTACGCAGCTGACCATACCATCGTCCTAAATGATCACACAGCTCCCTACAACTACTGGGTTTCAAAGCTGGACATGGCGCTGTACGCCCTGGAGGTTCTTGCCTGCCCTGCCGCTAGCGTGTTGTCCGAGCGGGTTTTCAGTGCAGCTGGTGGCATCATCACCGATAAGCGTACACGCCTGTCGACTGACAGCGCTGACAGGCTGACGCTTATTAAGATGAATAAAGCCTGGATTTCTCATAATTTCCAATCTCCACCAGGTGAAGGAAGCTCAACCTGAATAATTTATGCACTCCTCCTCCTCATTTTCCTCCTTCTCCTCCTCTTTGTACACTAAAGCAGAGGAAACTGGCTATTTCTTTACAGGGCCCACTGGCTCTAGCTATAGTACTCTATGCATTTAATTTTTCTGGAGGGTCACCTACCCGGTCCTCAGTTTTAAACAATTTTTGGGACTGCCACATACAGGCACTCAATCTATTCAATTTTTCTGGAGGGCCACCTACCTGCTCCTCTGGTTTGAAAACTTTTTTGGACTGCCACATACAGGCACTCAATCTATTTCATTTTTCTGGAGGGCCACCTACCTGCTCCTCTGGTTTGAAAACTTTTTTGGACTGCCATATACAGGCACTATCCAAATTAAATTGTCTCCATAGCAGCCTCCACACGTTGTCTCCATTGCTACCTCCACAGGTCATCTCCATAGCTGCCTCCAAAAGTCGTCCATATAGCTGCCTCCATACATGGTCCCCTTATCAAACGAGGTGTGTCAGGCAGAATTTTGGGTTGTTTTCATGGCTTCCACATCAAACTTGTTAACTTTGTCGCCACCCTGCTGTGTAATCCACAAAATATACTGCCAAACTTTTACCATTTACCTATATTATTTCAGCGCTTCTTGCGCATCTGTTGACATTCCCCTCACCCGCCATATCCCAAACTTATAAGAACGCTACTACACTTGATCTTATACAATAGGTTCTTAGAAGTGCTGTTTGGGGAGTAGCCTAGAGACAGGGGCTTGGATTGGCGAAAGCTCGCCTGGCAGCGGAGCGCCAGCTCCATCCCAAGATCCAACTAACATAGTTTTAACTGCAGCACCTTTAATCTACTACTAGTTCACTGCCTCCATACATGGTCCCCTTATCAAACGAGGTGTGTCAGGCAGAATTTTGGGTTGTTTTCATGGCTTCCACATCAAACTTGTTAACTTTGTCGCCACCCTGCTGTGTAATCCACAAAATATACTGCCAAACCTTTACCATTTACCGATATTATTTCAGCGCTTCTTGCGCATCTGTTGACATTCCCCTCACCCGCCATATCCCAAACTTATAAGAACGCTACTACACTTAACTTGGTGGAGGCTGGGACCGAGTCTGACCCTGGGGCTAGTCATATACTGCCGACGCCGAGGATTGCGGGGCCTACCTCGGTCCAGGTCTCAAAGGCCTACTATACCTCCTCCTCCTCCCACGCCTCCTCCATCTCCTCCTCCTCCGAATTACCATCCGTGGGCATGGCGCCATCAGTCGGTAGCTCTAGGCACAGCAGCAGTGCTCAAACTGCTCAAACTGCAGAGCCTAAGCGATAAAAGGCACACCGCCCAAGAGCTATTACAGGGCATTCCACATCAAACTTGTTAACTTTGTCGCCACCCTGCTGTGTAATCCACAAAATATACTGCCAAACTTTTATCATTTACCGATATTATTTCAGCGCTTCTTGCGCATCTGTTTACATTCCCCTCACCCGCCATATCCCAAACTTATAAGAACGCTACTACACTTGATCTTATACAAAAGGTTCTTAGAAGTGCTGTTTGGGGAGTAGCCTAGAGACAGGGGCTTGGATTGGTGAAAGCTCGCCTGGCAGCGGAGCGCCAGCTCCATCCCAAGATCCAACTAACATAGTTTTAACTGCAGCACCTTTAATCTACTACTAGTTCACTGCCTCCATACATGGTCCCCTTATCAAACGAGCTGTGTCAGGCAGAATTTTCAGGTGTTTCACCAGATACATAGTGGAACGCGGCCCATCTGTCGCGGCCATGCTGGAGACCTGAAGTTGCAATCATAGCAGCGCAATATGGATGCCCCATACTGTCGCTCTTAATCATGGAACCATTTCCGTAAAAACAATTAAAAATAGAACCACTATGCTATTCCATTATTCCTAGGTGAAATATTCAAACGACCCCGCCTGCTTTGTAAATTATAATTTTTTCAAAGTAAACGCTTCTGGCCCCCAGGCCCATTTTGGGTGGGGAGGAGCCGAGAGACAGGGGCTTGGACAGGCGAAAGCTCGCCTGGCAGCGGACCGCCAGCTCCATCCCAAGATTAGGCAGCCTCAGAGGCATCCATGCATGCTGCCCCTGCTGTTTCCCGTCCATTTCGCCTCCACAGCGTCCACCAATGTCTCCATGCGCAACTTTCAACTGTCTATACCCCAGACGCTGGAGCACGAGAGGATATGCAGCACATCATCCCCTTATCAAACGAGCTGTGTCAGGCAGAATTTTCAGGTGTTTCACCACATACATAGTGGAACTCGGCGCGTCTGTCGCCGCCATGCTGGAGACCTGCAGTTGCAATCATAGAAGCGCAATATGGATGCCCCATACTGTTGCTCTTAATCATGGAAGTCCTCTCCATGGCTGCCTCCAAATGTCGTCCCCTTATCAAACGAGCTGTGTAAGGCTCATTTTTCGGGTGTTTCACCAGATACGTTATGGAACTTGGTCACTATGTCGCCACCATGCTGTGTTATCGACTAAATATACTGTCAACCTTTTGTTGACAGAGGAAATCATTTCAGCGCTTCTTGCTCACCTCCTTTGGTTCCTCTCTGCCACCCATGGGTTTGAAGCCTGAGTCCATTTAGGGTATGTCGCCATGCCGCTCTCTAGCCTGCCGCTGCTGCCGCTGCCTCTGCATGTCGTCCCCTATAGTGTCAGGGTCAATTATTGGATGTTTTAGATGCTATCTAGCTTCATTCTGTCACTCTGTCATGGCCATGCTGTTGCCCATAATTTTGGCATAATGGTGCGTTTAAGCAGCCTCAGAGGCATCCATGCATGCTGCCCCTGATGTTTCCTGTCCATTTCCGTGGTGTTTCCATCCTTTTCTGAGGTTTCCAGGTGTTTGGCCAAGCTTCCCTGTGCAGAGCCTTGGTCCCCTTGAAAAATGCTCGAGTCTCCCATTGACTTCAATGGGGCTCGTTATTCGAGACGAGCACTCGAGCATCGGGAAAAGTTTGTCTCGAATAACGAGTACCCAAGCATTTTAGTGCTCGCTCATCTCTAGTCCCATGCTTTATTTAAGTCTCCTGCAGTTTTGATCCATCTTTTTCCACTTTTCATGAATGAGATCCCGAAAGGGTATAGCCATCTAAAGAGGATTCCCTGTTCTCTGAGGAAGTCTGTTAAGGGTCTCAGTAGCTTTCTTTTATAGAGAGTGGATGGAGCTAGATCTTGAAAGAAGGTAATTTGATGTCCCTCAAATTCTACCCCTTTTTTCTCTTGCAGTTTTCAAGATGTCTGCTGTATCTCTATAGCTCAGCAGCCCGCAAACAACATCTCTAGGTGGGTCACCTTGAGAAGGTGGAGGGCGCAGCGCTCTGTGGATTCTTTCTATTATGATAGTTTGTGCTCTTTCCTCTGAGAGCAACTCAGCGAATAGTGATCTGGCTTTTTCTTCTAGCTTGTCTTCTAGCTTAATCCTCACATTTTTCCTCCGGCTCCTGTTTTCCTGGTCCTTGATTTGTAGCAGAGCCATATTTAAGCCGTCTGCCTGAGCGGACATGTTATGTGCAAGCGCTGAGCTATGCTCTATAATGGCGGCTTGCGAGGTTTCCAGCGTCTCCACTCTCTGCCTCGTGGCCCGGACCTCAGCGTGGACCGCGGTAAGCTCTTTCACTACTGGTGCTAACTATTGAGAGAGTACCTTTTTTAGGAAGGATCTGGAGAGCGGAGCCACCTCTGATGTTTCTGCTAGGTCTTCTTGCTCCATTATGCTGTCCAAGTCGGAGTCTTCTGGTGCGTCTGACTCTGGCTGTATGGTCGGCGCCATCTTGGAGCCTCAGTCTTGTGGAGACTGGAGCCATTTCCTCAAGAATTTATAAAGATCTCCTTGTCCTTTTCTAGATCTCGGCATTCCCCATCGTACAGTGGACTTCTCTTTGTTGCTTTTACCCATTTCGGGTGAGTATAGCCGCTAAATTTCTGTGTAGCAGTGCTTGTATCTCCGGAGCTCAGCAATGAGCGTCCTCCATGCAGCTCAGTCAGGCTCCGCCCCCTTTACCTGCAGATTTTGAGTGGACTTTCTCTTCTTGGGTTTCCAGCCTTTAGGCCATAGTCTATTTATATCTGTTTTTGTCAACATAAAGCCTAGAAACATCTTGGAGCATCCATAAAAATTTCACAATCAGCAGGTACAAAAATAAACTTGTATAAATACTTCAAATAAACAACAATCTTATATCATTTTAATTTAGAAACTCAACCGTGTGCCCCTCTGCCTCTTTTACCTCCCGCGGCTTGGCGCGCACGTCCAAATCTCCTAGAACCCCGGCTCTGAATAAATTAAAGGGCAAGTGCACCATTAATTGGTTCTGACCGGCTGTCAATTCTGTTAAATAGCCAGCCCCTTCCTGTGTCCTCTGCCGAATCTTTGTGCCTTGTGCCTTGAGAAAGCTTTGTTCCTGAAGCTCTTTGCTCATGTTCTGATTTCCCATTATGACCTCGGTTCCGTTCCTGACTATGCTCCTTTGCTGCCTGCCCTGACCTGCTACGTCCCTGACTCGGATCCTGTGCTGCCTGCCTTGATTTCCTGCCTGTCCCCGACCACAAGTTTGCCTTACGATTCTGTACTTCGCCTTAGCCACCACCACGGACAAAGTCGTGTCTGTGCAACAACCTGGTGGTACCACGCAGCAGCAAGTACAATCCGCTTTGCAGCGGGCTCTGGTTAAAACTGGGTACCACTTAGACTCCGGTCCAAGGTGTCGGCTTACATCGTCAGTGGGTCCAGGGAGAACCTGCAGAAGGGTTTTATATGCAGTTCTTCATCCCCTGTTATTATTTGTGGCCAAGAAGGATGATTCTCTCTGTCTGTGCTACCCACTACCCCTGATCACGGAACAGTTTTATCAGTTTTATCGTCTATGTGGTGCCAAGCTTTTCACCAAGTATAACCTCATCTGCATACATGAAGGTGATGAGTAGAACACCACCTTCAATACTCGAGATGTGCTCTTTGAATACCTTGTTATGCCATTTTACACACCGGCGGTGTTCCAGGAGTTTGTCAACGAAATATTCGTTAAAGCGAAAATCGTTCCTGCAAGAGGTTAACGCCTCATCCTTTGGTGCTGGAGCCGTACTCACCCAGAAGGGGCCAAGAGCCAAAATCTGTGGGGTCCAGTTTGTTTCCCGTTTCTAGTGAGCCCTGTGTGGTCAACTACAAGTGAATTTGTACTTCTCATCTGATTACCATCCTCAGTCCAATGGACAAGTTGAGAGGGTTCATCAGACCCTAGGCCATTTTGTCTCTGCCCGACAGGACGACTGGTCGACCCAGCTACCATGGGCGGAGTTCTACTACCACTCTCTGGACTCTCCACCTCTCTCTCTTGCTGAGAGCTCTGATGTTCCTGCCGTGGAGGAATTGGACCAAGATCTCAGATCCATCTGGGAAAAAACACCTCTTTCTTTACTCTGGACATTCGCCTGCACCAAAACCCAGGAGGTCATGAAGCGCAGGTCTCCTCAAGTCTTCTCCCCAAATAACAAAGTATGTCTACTATGTACCACCGTTTGAAGATACCCACCTATAAACTTGGTCCTCAATTCCTGAGTCCATTTGTAGTACTGAAGCGTATCAATCCTGTGGAAAATAAGCTTCACCTTCCTTACACCATGCGCATCCCGAACTCCTTCCATGTCTCCCTCCTGAAACCAGTCATCTTGAACCGCTTCTCCCGACAGGTACCTCCTCCCGCTCCTGAGGCTGATGCAACTGATGTCTATGAAGTAAAGGAGGTCCTGGATATGAAGTTGGTCAAAGTAAAGAAGTTCTTTCTCGTAGACTGGAAGGGGTGCGGTTTGGAGGAGAGGTCCTTAGAGCAGAAGGACATAGCCTGGCAGGCACACATCTGGCGTGCTGGAGAGGAGGAGAGGTGATCGCTGCTCAGCCCTCCCCTCTCCATATAGAATAGAGCTACATGGTCTTTCTTATGGCCATAGATAGAGCACGCTCTCTCTTTTGCGGCCACAGCTCGAACCAGCGAGTATCCGTTGTGCTCACCATACCGATTTGCTATACACGCCTATGAGGGAAGTATATCCGGTATCAAATTTGCGGCCAGATATACATCCCCATACGTTCTTGTGAATGTACCCTTATACAGACATGTTTATACAATTACACACATTTATACACTGATATATACACAACTTTATATACTTATATAAACAAAAACAAAGTTCTACACTCGTATACTTGCACCCATACTGGCCGAATGGAAACCCGACGTATTCGGAAAAACCGCCGCATTTAAAAAACGGAAAATGTATCGCTTGGGACACGCTTACCTTCACTTGGTCCAGCTTGGTGAATTCCAGCGCGTTCAGATGCTTTTCAGCGCAGCAGCGCCACCTGGTAGACGGCGGAGGGACTACCTTCATAAATCCCGGCCGGACCCGAATCCAGCGCAGAGAACGCGCCGCTGGATCTCGAATTGGCCGGGTAAGTGAATCTGCCCCATAAAGTATACACACATACAGAAAAAGCACACACACACACATTCAGTATATAAAGCATATGCATACATACATACATACCATATACACCACATATACAAAAACCACATCATATATATATCGAGCGGGGCTGCTTGTTCGGGAGGAGGGGTTGGAGTCTCGGCCATGCAGGGGGATGGGCAGGTGGGGGGATGGTGTCAACTGTGGTGGGGGTGGGCGGCACGCCATGCAGCGGGAAGGGCATTCGGGGAAGCGGTCAGGGGGTGGTGGAGGCTATGCAGGGTTAGGCGATCACCTGTGCTGGGGGGTGGCGCGGCCATGCAGTGGGATGGATGGAGAAGCAGTCATCTGTGCCGCCGGTGGCTGGGTGGCTCAGGAGTGGGGGGGGGGTGCGCAGGGGGTGGGGACCCCTAGGGGGGGGCAAGATAATGAGGGCCATGGGGCTTGAGCCCCGGGAGCCCACCTATAATCCGGCCCTGGATATACTGGTAACACCCACGATCGGTGCTACCCCATATATTTTATAGTATTTGCAAGGATTGGACTAATTCTCTCATTATTTATCACACAGGTCAGTTACGGAGCTACAGACACATTGCTGAGTGACAGGAAGATGTTCCCATCTTTCTTCCGGACCGTTGCCGATGACTACACAACCTATTCCATTATATCTCACTTTGTGAGTTACTTTGGATGGACCTGGGTTGGAATTATATCCTCTGATGATGACGCTGGGGATAGAGAGACAAAATTACTGACGGATCTTCTCGGCAGTCGTGGCATCTGTGTGGCCTTTGTCCTAAGATGTGAAAGAAAGTTTCTCCAGAGAGGAGATGAGACCGTTTTATATAATTATATAGATAAAATCATTGAGGAGATAAAGGAATCATCTGCCCGAATAATTATAATATGCGGAACGTTTCATTTCTTCATGAATGCTATTTTTAATGAAATAGTAAGCGCCCTCCATGACAGGACCTTTATCATCAATCCCACCTTCTCCTCTCAGATTGTGACGATATATAATTACCAGGAGATATTCAATCTGAGTTTATGTTTTCAGCAGTGCTTACATGAAAAGCCTGAGATCAATCGTTACATGAGAAGTTTCCATCCTTTGACTAAACCAAATGACCAAATCCTTGAAGATCTCTGGATAATATATTTTCATTGCGCATCAGGAAAAAGAGGAAAGGACGGATGGTTCTCTGAATTTTATAATATTCCACTTCGTAAATGTAACGGATCAGAGAGATTGGATGACATTTCCCTATTTCTAACTCCTGGAAACATGGACCAAGTGTATCTCGCTGTCCATACCCTTGTCCTTTCAATACATAACACTTATTTTTATTATGGCCATAAATTCACAGAACATCAGATGTATCAACGCACACACAAGGTGAATCAGTTAAGGGGGATGTTTGAAGAAGTTATAGGAGAGGCTTGAGTTATTTGTTGTCCTGCCCTCCGATTTCTGTTGCGTACAAGCCAGCACCAATGCTCCAAAATCCGATCGCATGCGCCAAAATCCCAGGGCAATTCGGTGCAAAACGGAAATCATCGGGAAACCCAACGAAAATGTGTCCGGCGAACCCTTAGTAAATGAGCCCCAATCTTTTAATTATGGTGAAGGGACATGAGATTATCATTTATTTTAACATGTAATTGATAAAGGTTATGCTTTAACCACCCAAAATACTGTCACTACCAAAATCAGTGAATTGTCTAATTGTAGAGAGGTGAACAAGTCAAATACACATTGGCTGCTTGTGACCTGCTGTCTACTTTGGGTGGTTTCATCACTCTTGCCACTTGGATTGATTTTCGGTTTAAGGAGCACATCGAGAAGTTACGTCTTGAGCATACACCCGCAAGTCCGGGTTTGATGTTTGCCTCGCTTGGCACCTGCCTTCCAAGGGCTGCTGCAGCCTCTGGCCATGCCATCTGCAGAGGAACCCATGCAGGTGGACAGAACCCGACTTTCTCTCCAGGAATGCACCAGGCGACTTCAGGAGGACCTCGACCAGGACTTTGCAGATGTGTTCTCCAAGATACAAGCAGAACCTTTGCCACCACAGCGTCCCTACGACTGCCCTATGGATCTCCTGCCGGACGCCTCTCCTCCCTGCGGTCGGGTGTATCCTCTTTCAGTTCCTGACACTGCTTCAATGTCAGAGTATATCCAAGAGAACCTACAGAGAGGGTTTATACATAATTAATCCTTTCTGGCTGGTGCAGGCTTCTTTTTTGTGACCAAGAAGGATGGGTCACTCTGTCCTTGCATTGACTATCACAGTCTTAACAAGGTCACATTTAAGAACAGCTATCCGTTGCCATTGATCATATAGCTCTCACTGACTGTGTGGCTCTAAGGTTTTCTCCAAGCTGGATCTCTGTGGAGCCTACAATTTCATCTGGATCCTCATGAGTGACGAATGGAAGACAGCTTTTATCACCCGTGATGGACATTTAGAGTACCTGATGACGCCTTTCAGACTGTTTAAAGTGCCAGCCGTATTTAAAGAATCTTCAGGGAACTGCTGTATACTTGTGTCACAGTCTATCTTGACGACATTCTGGTATTCTCTCCGGACCTTGATTCCCACCAGTCCCACGTACAACAAGTTCTTGGATGCCTCCGGGCCAACCACCTCTATGCCAAGCTTGAGAAATTTCAATTTCGGCAGTGGAGCCTTCCTTTCTTTGGCTATATTATCTCCGACACAGGTCTCACGATGGATCCAGCCTAACTGTCTGCTGTTCTACAATGGCCACATCCCGAATTTCTTGGGCTTTGCCAACTATTACCGTCAATTTATCTCACATTTCTCGACTCTTGTATCCCCCATAGTGGTGCTCACCAAAAAGGGCGCCAATCCCCGCCTATGGTCTTCATCGGCTGAAGAAGCGTTCTCAAGGTTGAAATCTGCCTTTGCCTCAGCCCCAGTTCTCACTAGGCCTGATACAGAAAAGCCCTTTCATCTTGAAATCTGTGCATCCTCCGTAGTCTTTTCTCTAAGACTTTTTCCTCCACAGAGATTAATTACTCCATAGGAGATAGAGAACTTCTGGCCATCAAACTTTCCCTGGAAGAATGGTGATCTTCTGGAGGGAGCTAACCATCCGGTCTGTTTATATACAGATCATAAAAATCTCCTGTATCTCCAAACAGCCCAATGGGGCTCATTTACTGAGGGTCCAAACGCCACACTTTCATTGGGATTCCCGAATATTTCCATTTTGCCCCAAATTTTGGTGCAGGCGATCGAATTTTGGCACATCGGCGACAGCTTTCACGCGACATAAATAGGGGGCGTCGCCTTCGGACAACCCAACGGATTCGAAAAAAATGCGGAATGTAAAAAATTGTGTCGCAAGATCAAGCACTCACATGAACCAGGAAGAAACAGGTGAACTCCGAAGCACCTCGGCGCAGCAGCGACACCTGCAGGAACTCGGATGCACGACCTTAGTGAATCGTGCCGGACCCGAATCCTCATCGGACAATGCACGTGACGGGACCGGGTAAGTAAATGTGCCCCCAATTTCTCAACCCTAGGCAAGCCCGTTGGTCACTCTTCTTCTCATGTTTCAACCTTCTGATCCATTTCCGTCCTGCAGGGAAGAACATCAAGGCTGATGCCCTTTCCCATGTCTCTGATGCCATTGGAGAAGAGCAGGTTCCTTGGCATATTATTTCTCCTGAACAACTGGTTGTTGCTGCTCCAGACCACTTCTCCAAGATGTTCCATTTTCTGCCTCTGCCAGGTCTGCCATCAGCTCCTTGTCTTGCCAGCCTGTTCTTCACCCACATCTTCCGGCTACATGGACTTCCTGAGCACATTGTCTCTGATCGTGGGGACAGTTTGTTTCCCCGCTTCTGACATTCTCTCTGCAGTCAACTACAAATAAGTTTGGATTTCTTCTCAGTGTACCGCCGTCAGTCCAATGGACAAGTTGAGGGAGTTAAACAGACTCTGATGTTACCCCCGTCTTTTTGTTTCTGCCCGACAGGACGACTGGTCCGATCTGTTACCGTGGGAGTATTTCTCCTATAATTCCTTGGATTCCAAATTTTACGACTCCGCCCTTCTTCATTGTCTATGGGCAGCATCCTCGTCCACCTCACCCTTCTGCTGTGGAGGAATTGGTCAGAGATCTTAAGTCCATCTGGGAGCAGACTCGTCTCTTCCTACTTTAGGCGTCTGCCCAAACCAAGACTCCGGTGGATAAAAAGGGCTGACCCCCTCAGATTTTCTCTCTGGGGGATAAAGTGTGGCTGTCATCCAAGTATGTTCGGCTGAAGATTCCCAGCTACAAGCTCGGTCCTTGTTTCCCGTGTCCTTTTGAGGTATTGAAACGCATTAATCCCGTGGCTTACAAGTTACATCTTCCTCCCACCATGCGCATCCAGAATTCCTTCCATGTCTCCCTGCTGGAACCTGTCATCCTGAATCACTTCCCCAGGCAAGTACCTACTCCTGCTCCCTGAGTCCCTGCTACTGACATCCTCGAGGTAAGAGAAATCCTCCATATGAAGATGGTCAGAGGGAAGCGATTGTATTTTGTCAACTGCAAGAGGTTCAGGCCGGAGTAGAGATCCTGGGAGCCGGAGGATAACATCTTAGACCATGGTCTTCTACAGAAATTCATCCGGTCCAAGAAAGGGAGAAGCTGATGGGGGGGGGGGTGTGGTCACGGGTGCTCCTGCATCAAAAGAATCGGTCACGGGTGCACCCTTGCTCCTCCGTTTGGCCCTGGCACGGCTCTCAACTCTCCTTGATCCAGTGCTTGCTCCAACAGGCGAACGCACGTGGAGATTTAAAGGGCCAGAGAAGCGATAATTGCCACTGGCTGCCAATTCTGATAAAGTCTAGCCGCTTCCCGTCCTCCCTGTTGGATCTTTGTGCTCATGCCTTAGAGAAAGCTGTTACTTGTGACCTGAATTGATCTCCCGTTGTTACCTTGTACCTTGGACCTATTCCTGATTCTGCTCCTCCGCTGCCAGTCCTGACCTCCTGCTCTGTGACAGACCCTGAACCATTGACCCATTACCTATACCCCGACCTTGGCTGCCGCCGTGGACAAGTCGCGCCTGTGGAACATCCTGGTGGGACCACGCCGCAGCAAGTCCAATCCACTTTGCAGCGGACTCTGGTGAAAATCGGGTGCCACTTAGAATCTGGTCCCAGGTGTCGGCTTGTGTCATCGTCCGCGGTGGTCCAGGGGGTTCACTACCCCAGAAGCCTGACAGGTCTGCACACTCTGCAACCTGCGATTCCTGTCCGCGGAGAGACAAACCAGAAATTTGGGGTCCGCTCTGACAAAAGCTGTTGTGGAACATGACGTCATTAGAGAAGATTCCATTAACTTGTACCATTATATTCCATTAACCCAGTCTTTCAGGGGAAAACTGTCATTCTGGTGGTTTGTAACACATTTTATAAGATGTGTCATCTAGTACCTCTCAGAAAATTAACCACTGCTGAACTATAAACATTTTTGTTTATCCTGCATTTTCATGGCATTCCAGAAAATATTGGGGCACATTTACAAAGGGTCCGTGAAACGCATTTTCCCCAATTTTTCTGATTTGCGCTGAATTGCGCAGGAGTTTTTGGAAAACACGATTGGATTTTGGTGCATCGGCGCTGGCTTTTATGCAGCACAAATCGGGGGAGGGGCGTGGCATTTAAAATTTAAAATTGTGTTGCAAGACACGCACTCACATACACCAGGGAGAAGAAGGTGAACTCTAGCGGAACTGAGTGAAGAAGCGACACATGCAGGAAATTGGATGTACAATATCTATGAACCGCGGCAGCTCCGAATCTTCTTTGGACAACGCACCTCGGAGATCGCAAATGGTCGGATAAGTAAATCTGCCCCACTGCCCCATTTACAAAGGGTCCGAATCGCGCAGTTTCGTTAGGTTTCCCGTCGATTTCCGATGTGCATCGAATTGCCCCGGGATTTTGGCGCACGTGATCGGATTTTGCAGCACTGGCTTTCACGCGACAGAAATCAGGGGATGTTTCCTCCGGACAACCCAACGGATTCAGAAAAAATGCGGAATTTAAAAAAGAATTTGTGTCGCAAGATCAGCACCGGGATGAAGAAGGTGAACTCCGGCGGACCTTGGTGGATATCGGGCGCGCGGACCTTAGTGAATCCCGGCAGACCCGAATCCTGATCGGAGAACGCGCCACTGGATCGCGACTGGACCGGGTAAGTAAATGTGCCCCAGTGGGGGTCATTTATTATGGGCCCGATTCACTTTTTCCCGACGCGTTAACCGAATATTTCCGATTTGCGCCGATTTTTCCCTAAATTGCCCCGGGATTTTGGCGCACGTGATCGGATTGTGTCGCATTGGCGCTGGCATCCACGCGACGGAAATCGGGGATCGTGGCCGAACGGTAACCCGACGGATTCGGAAAAACCGCCGCATTTAAAAAAAAAAAAATTGGTCGCACGGCCCATACTCACATGCACTACGATGAAGACGATGAACTCTGGGGCATCTCGGCGGACCTCGGCGCAGCAGCGCCACCTGGTGGACATCGGGCGCAGGACCTTCATGAATCGCCGGAAGACCCGAACGCTAGTCAGAGAAGCCGCCGCTGGAACGCGAATGGACCGGGTAAGTAAATGTGCCCCATTGGGGCAGATTTATCAAGCAGTCTGAAAGTCAGAATATTTCCAGTTGCCCATGGCAACCAATCACAGCTCAGCTTTCATTTCACCAGTGCTCATGAATATTTTAAAGGGGAGCTGTGATTGGTTGCCATGGGCAACTGGAAATATTCTGACTTTCAGACTGCTTGATAAATCTGCCCCATTGTCTCTGATTGGGTTGTGCAATTTGCCTCTAAGATCTGGAGAAAAAATTGTGGCTGATTGGGAATCTCTCTGTCCCTTTATCTGCATTACATCCTGAGACTTATGGGCAGACAGAGAGATTTAATTTAAACGCTAAAGCAGTTCTAAAGGGTTTTTTTTTTTTCCTATACCCAAGAAAAATGGAAGTCAATTCCGCTGCTCGCTGAATTTGCCCTAAACAACAGGGTTAGCAGGGTTGCCGTTTTTCTGCAGTTATGGATTTAGCCTCAAATTCTCATCTTACAGGGACAGTGAGTGGGTTAACCCTGCCCCAAAGGCTTAATTGCATTGCACACATGATTTTGTTTAAAACCTGTTGGTACAGGGCAGGGAATGCCTAGCAAGAAAAGTAGTGGCTGTTTATCTCCATTAATCTGAAATGATTCAAATACCAGCAATTTGGAAATGCTCCTATTAAAATATCAGGGCTTGTACGTGTGATGTGCCAAACGTGCGCTCTCTCCATTACATTGGGGATGGAGAGCTGAATGAATAGTGTGGACAGGCATGGTCATGGTGTCCGTGGTGCTGCTGTTGGTGGTTGTGGTATCACATATTTTCTTGTGACAGGTTACAGGTGTCCCTCTCCGTGGCGGCACTGCCCTGTCCCCCGGCTAGACTAGACCGTGCACGCGTCCGTGCTCCCTAGGGTGCATGTACCCCGGCACTCAAAGATTTAAAGGGCCAGCGGACCGCTGATTAGCGCTGGAACTTCCAGATTTCCCATAAAGTCCGGCGACGCCCTTCACTCCCCGCTGGAACTTTGCGCTCATTAGTCTTAGAGAAAGCTTCCCAGTGTTGTTCCTTCAGACCATCCTTCTTTGCGGCGGGCTCTGGTAAAGACCAGGTGCCACTTAGATTCTGGTTCAAGGTTTCGGCTAGCACCATCTCCTGCGGTGGTCCAGGGGTCCACTGACCTCGAGTACTGACAGTAAGATCCAGCCAAGGTTGTAGGACCCACTAAGGTCCAGCTGGGAGAACACTTTGGAACCACACAGACGGTCAAAGAACTCTGAAATCAACAGTAGGGTGTAGTGTTTTTTAACGCTACATACATCTGAAATGTGTTCTTCACACATATTGTTCTTCATATACTATTGTGAAGAACACCGTTCGGCGCGCGTGTCTTCCGATAAGTTAGCAGATGGAACATCTGCAATGTGTTCTTCACTGTGTTCTTTCAATGTGTTCTATACTTAAATGATCCTGTGTTCACTGTTTTAATTGTATTTTTCACTGTTCTTCACTGTATTTCGTTAACTAAATGCTCGTTATCGAGCCGGCAAGATACTCTAGCCGAGTTTTATAAATACTCGAACAAGCATCAAGCTTGGACGAGTATACTCGCTCATCTCTAATGGTGAAGTTAGAAATGATTTTCTAACGATTCGTTTAGGCCACTGGGGACGAGGCAATTCATTTTGAATATCCAAAACATCTCTCTCTTGCACAGAAGATTAAAATGATCGTTCCCTTCTGGAACTTGTTCAATTGGTGTAACGGATTAAACTAAGAAATTCTGTTGATGGTGTGTGAATTAGGGTGGAGTGGGACCTTCTCTGGAAAATTATGAAAACTATGGTCTTTGGAATGGGATTTACGGGTGAAATTATTATATAGGGGTTTGCTTTAGAGTTGACAAGAATAAACATAATTCTTTATTCTGTCAAGCGCTGGCTATTGCCATTAGAAATAATTAGATTACAGGATTTGGGTGCAGGAGAGATGGAGAGGAAGAACAATTCCTATTGTTAACTTGTCTGAGGAATTTGGATAGGTTTAGTAGGGTCTCTGGTCTGGAAATTAATAAACAGAAATCTACACAGAATTTAAATGTCAAAACAATATTTTCTACCCCTAATGATATGTAAATAGAGCTGTATATGGTCCCTAAGTACAAGTTCCATACAGCAGCATGTCCTAGCAGTGAGACCTGTCTATAAGGAACAATGCAGCAGGGCAATGCAAATAAAATGTAATAAGCAGGACTCCATTAACATCATTGGACTATATAAGTTTATGTCAGGCTCCAGGGGTAGTGGACCCACTTGACCACCGCGGACGATAACGTAGGCTGACACCTGGGACCACAATCTAAGTGGTACCCAGTTTTCACCAGAGCCCGCTGCAAAGCGGGTTGGACGTGCTGCGGCGTGGTACCACCAGGTCGTTCCACAGGTGGGACTTTGTCCATGGTGGCAGCCAAGGCAAGGTACAAAGATAACAAGCAGAATTGTGGTCGGGGACATGCAGGAGGTAGAGACAGGCAGCAGGCGGAGCAGGATCAAAGACAGGAACAAAGCAGGATCACAACGGGAAATGCAGACACAGACACAAGGCAGGGACACAAGTTTTCTAAATGGCATAAGCATGCTGGGAGTGCTGGGAGAGAATGGCTTTTATGCAATTTTCTGGGGACTGCCAACACCAATCTGCAGTGTGCAGGCCCTTTAAATTTTCGAGGTCCGGCGCGCGCACACCCTAGGAGGCCGGATTCTGGTGCCGGTGCAAGGACAGGTAAGTGGCACAAGCCGGCGGGCAGCGAGGGGCACGGTGAGCCCGCGACCCGTGATATGGGTAGTAACGGGAGCACCCTTGACAGCTTACATACAGATTTTTTATACATTGCTGTCAAGGAAAGGATATTTTATCCTTGGTCCAGGCAGAGAGGTTAGGTGAGATCAGAGGCCCATTCGCGATCCAGCGGCGCGTTCTCTGCACAGGATTCAGGTCCGGCCGGGATTTATGAAGGTAGTTCCTCTGCCGCTGCGCTGAAAATCATCTCAATGTGCCGGAATGCACCGAGCTGGACCAGGTGAAGGTAAGTGCTTCCCAAGCGACACTTTTTCGGGTTTTAAATGCCCGGGGCAATTCAGGTACAATCGGCACAAATGGGAAATATTCGGGTAACACATCGGGAAAACGCGAATCGGGCCCTTAGTAAATGACCCCCAATGTTTTAATCACAATTGTATATGAAAATGTAAACAATATGTAAAAAAACTAAAAACTAACCAAATTTACTTGTATCCTTATAAAAGGTCCATAAATATGTCAAATCATTGATGACTGGACCGGAATTTGGGTTTGGGAAGAAAACTTTTACAGACAAAGGAGATTTAGGCGCCAGTTTTGTGATCTATAATGATATTTTGAAAGAAAGGAATTACATGTCTAAGCACTTTATTGGATATTACGATGTGACCTCTGAGGAGGGTCTGGATTTTACCATTTTTAAAGAAAATATAAAATGGAAAAACATAGAAAATAAAGTAAGTTCTCATTCTTGTGCCATTTATTATACATTTTGGACATTATAGGAGGAATACACTGCTATTATGTGATTTGATAGGCAGCAGTTAGATTATGGTGAACATTCTACCATGAATTGGTGAGGGTTGTGATGGTACGGAGGCTGTGATGCAGAAGACAGTCACAAGGGAGGAGGCTGTGATGGGGAGAAGGCTGTTATGCAGAAGACAGTCACGTGGGAGGAGGCTGTGATGTGGAACGAGACTGTGATGCAGAAGGCAGTGATGTGGGAGGAGGCTTTGATGTGGGAGGAGACTGCTCCACCATCACAGCCTCCTCCGCATCACAGACTCCTCTTTCATCACAGCCTCCTCCCCATCACAGCTTTCTCCCAATCACATCCTCCTCCCCATAACAGCTTCCTCCCCATCACAGGAGACTGTGATGGGGGAGGAGGCTGTGATGGAGGAGGAGGCTGTGATGTGGGAGGAGGTTATGATGGGGAAGAGGCTGTGATGAGGGAAGAGGCGGTAATGGGGAGGAGGCCGTGATTAGGTTGTGATGGGTAGGAGGCTGTTATGTGGGAGGAGGCTATGATGGAGGAGAACACTGTGATCTGGAAGAGGCTGTGATGGGGTGCAGGCTGTGTTGGGGAGGAGGCTGTGATGTGGAGGAGGCTGTGATAGAGAGGAGGCTGTGATGAGGAGGAGGCAGTGGTGGGGAGGATACTGCGATGGAGGAGGAGGTTGTGATGGGGAAGAGGCTGTGATGGGGAGGAGACTGTGATGGAGGAGGAGGTTGAGATGGGGAGGTGGCTGTTATGTTGGAGGAGGCTATGATGGAGGAGGACACTGTGATGGGAGAGGAGGCTGTGATGGGGAGGAGGATGTGATGGGGAGGTGGCGGTGATAGAGAGGAGGCTGTGATGAGGAGGAGGCTGTGGTGGGGAGGAGACTGTGATGGAAGAGGTTGTGATGGGGAAGGAGGCTGTGATGGGGAGGAGGCAGTGATAGAGGAGGAGGCTGTGATAGAGAGGAGGGTGTGATAGAGAGGAGGCAGTGATGAGGAGGAGGCTTTGTTGGTGAGGAGACTGTGATGGAGGAGGAGGTTGTGATGGGGAGGAGGGTGTGATGGGGGATTAGACTGTGATGGAGGAGGGGTTTGTGATGGGGAGGAGAGTGTGATGGGGGAGGAGGCTGCGATGGAGGAGGAGGCTGTGATGGGGAGGAGGATGTGATGGACAGGAGGCTGTCATGTCTAGTAGGTTGTTATAGGGAAGATGCTGTGATGGGGATGGATACAGTGATGGTGGAGGAAGCTGTGATGGAGGAGGAGGCTGTGATGGGGAGCAGGCTGTGATGAAGAGGAGGCTGTGATGGAGGAGGAGGCTGTGATGGGGGAGGAGGCTATGATGGAGGAAGAGGCTGTGATGAGGGAGGAGGTGGTAATGGGGAGGAGGCCGTGATTAGGAGGAGGCTATGATGGGGAGGAGGCTGTGATGGGGTGAAGAATGCGATGGGTCGGAGGCTGTGATGGGGAGGATACTGAGATGGAGGAGGAGGTTTTGATGGGGAGGAGGCTGTTATTGGGGAGGAGTCTGTGATGATGGGGGAGGCTGTGATGGGGAGGAGGCTGTGATGGTGAGGAGACTGTGATGGAGGAGGAGGTTGTGATGGGGAGGAGGCTGTTATGTGGGAGAAGGCTATGATCGAGGAGGACACTGTGATGGGGACGAGGATGTGATGGGGAGGAGGCTGTGATGAGGAGAAGGCTGTGACTGGGAGGAGACTGTGATGGAGGAGGAGGTTGTTATGGGGAGGAGACTGAGATGGAGGAGGAGGTTGTGATGGGTAGGAGGCTGTGATGGGGAGGAGGCTGTGATGGAGGAGGTTGTGATGGGGGAGGAGGCTGTGATGAGGAGGAGGCGGTGATAGAGGAGGAGGCTGTGATAGAGAGGAGGGTGTGATAGAGAGGAGGCAGTGATGAGGAGGAGTCTTTGATGGTGAGGAGACTGTGATGGAGGAGGAGGTTGTGATGGGGAGAAGGGTGTGATGGGGGATTAGACTGTGATGGAGGAGGGGTTTGTGATGGGGAGGAGAGTGTGATGGGGGAGGAGGCTGCGATGGAGGAGGAGGCTGTGATGGGGAGGAGGATGTGATGGGCAGGAGGCTGTCATGTCTAGTAGGCTGTTATAGGGAAGATGCTGTGATTGGGATGGATACAGTGATGGTGGAGGAAGCTGTGATGGAGGAGGAGGCTGTGATGGAGGAGGAGGCTGTGATGGGGAGGAGGCTGTGATGGAGGAGGAGGCTGTGATGGAGGAGGAGGCTGTGATGGGGAGGAGGCTATGATGGAGGAAGAGGCTGTGATGAGGGAGGAGGCGGTAATGGGGAGGAGGCCGTGATTAGGAGGAGGCTATGATGGGGAGGAGGCTGTGATGGGGTGAAGAATGCGATGGGTCGGAGGCTATGATGGGGAGGATACTGAGATGGAGGAGGAGGTTGTGATGGGGAGGAGGCTGTTATTGGGGAGGAGTCTGTGATGATGGAGGAGGCTGTGATGGGGAGGAGGCTGTGATGGTGAGGAGACTGTGATGGAGGAGGAGGTTGTGATGGGGAGGAGGCTGTTATTGGGGAGGAGTCTGTGATGATGGAGGAGGCTGTGATGGGGAGGAGGCTGTGATGGTGAGGAGACTGTGATGGAGGAGGTGGTTGTGATGGGGAGGAGGCTGTTATGTGGGAGGAGGCTATGATCGAGGAGGACACTGTGATGGGGACTAGGCTATGATGGGGAGGAGGCAGTGATGAGGAGGAGGCTGTGATCGGGGAGGAGGCTATGATGGGGAGGAGGCTGTGATGAGGGAGGAGGCAGTAATGGGGAGGAGGCAGTAATGGGGAGGAGGCTGTAATGTGGAGGAGGCTGTGCTGGAGAGGAGGTTGTGATGGGGAGGAGGATGTGATAGGGAGGAGGCTTTGGTGGGAAAGGAGGCTGTGGTGGGAAAGGAAGCTGTGATGGGGAGGAGGCTGTGATGGGGAGGAGGCTGTGATGGGGGAGGAGGCTGTGATGGAGGAGGAGGATGTGATGGGGAGGAGGCTGTGATGGGGGTGGAGGCTGTGATGAGAAGGAGGCTGTGATGGGGGAGGAGGCTGTAATGGAGGAGGAGAATGTGATGGGGAGGAGGCTGTGATGGGGAGGAGGCTGTGATTGTGGAGGAGGCTGTGATGGTGGAGGAGGCTGTGATGGTGAAGGAGGCTGTGATGGGGAGGAGGCTGTGCTGGTGGAGGGGGCTGTGATGGTGGAGGAGGCTGTGATGGTGGAGGGGGCTGTGATGGTGGAGGAGGCTTTGATGGTGAAGGAGGCTGTGATGGGGAGGACGCTGTGATGGTGGAGGGGGCTGTGATGGGGGAGGAGGCTTTGGTGGGAAAGGAGGCTGTGGTGGGAAAGGAGGCTGTGATGGGGAGGAGGCTGTGATGGGGAGGAGGCTGTGATGGGGAAGGAGGCTGTGATGGAGGAGGAGGATGTGATGGTGGAGGAGGCTGTGATGGTGAAGGAGGCTGTGATGGGGAGGAGGCTGTGATGGTGGAGGGGGCTGTGATGGTGGAGGGGGCTGTGATGGTGGAGGAGGCTGTGATGGGGAGGAGGCTGTGATGGGGAGGAGGATGTGATAGTGGAGGAGGCTGTGATGGTGAAGGAGGCTGTGATGGGGAGGAGGCTGTGATGGTGGAGGGGGCTGTGATGGTGGAGGAGGCTGTGATGGGGAAGGAGGCTGTGATGGGGAGGAGGCTGTGATGGGGGAGGAGGCTGTGATGGTGGAGGGGGCTGTGATGGTGGAGGGGGCTGTGATGGTGGAGGAGGCTGTGATGGGGAGGAGGATGTGATAGTGGAGGAGGCTGTGATGGTGAAGGAGGCTGTGATGGGGAGGAGGCTGTGATGGTGGAGGGGGCTGTGATGGTGGAGGAGGCTGTGATGGAGGAGGAGGCTGTGATGGAGGAGGAGGCTGTGATGGGGGAGGAGGCTGTGATGGGGGAGGAGGCTGTGATGGGGGAGGAGGCTGTGATGGGAGAGGAATCTCTTTTGTGGATGCACTAGAGCCCTCCCTGGACATTTCATTCACAATCTGCTTGGCTACTGAATGTGCAGCAGTCTCTATTCTATAACATACACTGGGATGTATAATTTTCTCTCTTGGAGCAGGAGATGGAAGGAAATTTCTCCCTCTCTCTGTTATCTGTTAATTTCTTTTACATCTCAGCTTTTTTCCGAAAATTCATTCTTTTTGGGAATGTTGCTCAGTTAGTACAGTACATGTGTATCTCAGCACCTTTATCTGCTCCTGATACTGCAGCCTCACAGGTTGTTGCCTTTCTATAGGATTTTTTGAAACTTACATTTCATTTTCCTGATTTTAAATGATAGAAATCTCTTGAGTAATTATTTGGCACTGAAATGATTGCACATTTTTCTCTAATAATTAGTGTTTATTTGTCATTATCTATTTGACACCAATGCAAAATTTTAGTGCATTCTTGGAACCTTTCTTCTTTCTACAGGTCCCAAAATCCCAATGTTCTCCGAGCTGTTTACCTGGACAGAGGAAAGTGCCGTCTCCTAGTATCCACCTGTGCTGTCATGACTGTGCCCCATGTTCAGACGGAGAAATCTCTAATGTGTCAGGTAGATTCTATGTAACATCTCTGTAATCCAGTGACACAAATATAACACCATAAGGATGAGACCAGCAGTGATGTACACACATTGGGGCTCATTTACTAAGGGTCGCAGATTGCACTTTGGTTGGACTGTTCACAGTTTTCATGGATTACAAGGCTTGGACAGATAGGTAACAGGTGTCTGCACTGGGATTCCGTCACACATGATTGATTTCTGCAGCAGCTGCGCTGCTTCCATGCGACGCAAATCGGGAGAAGGGCCATCGAACGATCCGACTGATTGGGACTGAGTGCGGGATTTAGCTTTCAAATCTTTCGATATTAGTGACTGCTGGAAAAAATTACACATTTTTAATGCACTTTATTTAATATTAAGCTGTATATGAGCAGACCAGAGGTGTAGGTTCGTGTTCCTCCACTTCCGAAGATATTGCTGGATTGGCTGCTAAAAACCCAATCCTGTAATAATTTGATGGCCCTAGTCATGGGTGTGATGGGGGACATCATGGATAATCATAGCCAGGGCTAGTTGTTAGGGACATTACATTATTGCCAGATTGGCTTTTAAGCAGATAAATTGGAAATATGGGATCCTGGGTTGGAAGGAACACGCCCAAACGCTTAAACCCAAACCTACACTTCTGGTTATTTCTTCTACAGCTCTACTCTTATCTGTATAATCACATTGTTTTCATACCCACATGAATATACACACCAACTACTTAGTTATAGAGCTGCATGCTTTAATCTATAGACATGTACAGCCCATTAACCAGTAAATTCCAAATGATCAAACAATCATGAATATACAGCACCAAGGGCGTCGCTAGGTCAAAAGATCCGGGGCCCTCGCCTTGGATCTTTTGGCCAGAGCCCCGGATTTTCCAGGGTGAGCACGAGATTTGTCCTGCTGCCCGGGCATCCTCCCCTCTCTCATCACGATCTGTGTCCTCAGGACATAGATTGTGATGAGAAGCTGCACAGTGCACGCTGCTTTCTCCTGCAGGACCTCTGATGATGTCACAATCACATGACCTGCAGGGAGAAGCAGTGCACAGAGCTGCATGAGTGAGGTGAGAGGGAGAACATGGGGGGATCTGTGTGTGCACATTACTGAGGTACATTACAGGGGGCAGTGTGGGGACACTACTAGTGACCTTACAGGGAGGCTGTGTGGGGACACTACCAGTGACATTACAGGGGGGCTGTGTGGGGACATTACAGGGGGGCTGTGTGTAGGGAACATTACTGAGGGACATTACAGGGGGCTGTCTGTGGTGACAATACTGGGGGACATTACAGAGGGGCTGTCTTTGGGGACACTGCTGGGGACCTTACAGGGAGGCTGTCTGTGGAGACATTACTGGGGACATTACAGGGGGCTGTGTGTGGGAGACATTACTGGGGGGATTTGTTGAGGAGATTACAGGGGGGCTGTGTGCGGACATTACTGGGGACTGTGTGTAGGGGACATTACTGAGGGACATTACAGGGAGGCTGTCTGTGGGGACACTACTGGAGACATTACAAGGGGGCTTGTGGGGAAATTACAGGGGGGGCTATGTGTAGGGGACATTACTGAGGGACATTACAAAGGGGCTGTCTGTGGGGACACTACTGGGGACATTACAGGGAGGCTGTGTCTGGGAGACATTACTGGGGGGATTTGTGGGGGACATTACTAGGGGACTGTGTGGGGACATTACTGGGGGGGGACATTTCTTGAGGCATGTTCACACGTGGCAGTAGGACAGGCCTCGGTTTGCCCTCACATGCGATAACGAGCGTGTGGTGTCTTGTATTTGTTTAAATGCAAACGTGTATTTTAGGAGAGTGTTAGGGGCAGCAGCAGGATAACACTGTCAGGGTGTGTTCACATGTTGCAGTTACAATCAGTTTTGAGGTGGTTTTAGGTGCAGTTTTGTTAATTGAACAGGTAAAAGACCTGATCTGAACGGGTGAATTTGAGTTTGAAGGGGAAACCTGTTCCACATTTGTAACTGTAACATGTGAATGCACCTTCAGAGAACCAAGATTTTGGGACAATGAAGGACATAAGATATCTGTGTGGTGAACTCCACAGGAAAGAAAGATAGCTAAAGAGGAGACATGGTGGTTCCGGGCCTCATAGTGAAATTGACACGTCACCTGCAGTCGCTGCATGTAACAAGTAGGGATTTCTCCTGTGGTTTCTGTAGCTGCATATACCCTCAGTAACGTTGTTATTGGCACAACCAAATGTGAGGGGGTTATGCACAGGAGCAGGTATTACTGAAAGTGCGATACACATGCATTGGGGCCCATGTCCCAGATCTTTTACCGCCCTAACAACGCTCCTGTACAGCACCATTGTATTTTACAGCAAATGAACCAAAGTACAACTGGTGATTAAAAATGAAGCAAAAGAGTGAAACAATATAAAAACTTTACTTAAACCAGTAGCTGATACCAGTCTACATAATTATGTATATAAACCCACTGGAGGAATACTCCTATATATGGCTCACCAACAGACCAATGGATAGATCTAGAGGGCTCACCTTGTGGTAGTGAATATGGTCAGAGGATTGATACTCTATATTGCTCTTTTAAGGCCATGAATGAAGTTATGATTCTCAGCACAGAGTAGTTTTTGTGGTAAGTCATACCAAGAAACAAATGGAGTTGATAGACAAGTAAAAAAAGAGAATGGTGGATAAATGTCAAATTAAGGCAAGGATCCACATGATACATACAGTCCCTGACCCTATATCACCCATTACCATAACAGGAACCTATCACACCCTATGGAAGTGTAGGGCACATAACAAGTTCATGTTGGAACTTTTGGAAATTCATTGACTCACAATTAATTCACTTTTGACAGCAAATTGTACCACCAGCTCAGGGGCACAGCCATGGGTATCTCGTGCGCACCCACATACGCCAACTTGTTCCTGGAATGGAGAGAATGTTGCTGTGTCTTTAGTGAAGGAGGGGAAGGCCAAATAGACACTGATATGCTGAGCCTTTGGGCTCGTTTAATTGGTGATATATTTATAACGTGAGAAGGCACCAATGAACAGTTTGATAAGCTGATAAATGATCTGAGCAGCAATACATCGGGATTTAGGTTCTCCTATGAAATTCATACCTCTCGTATCCTATTTCTTGACACCTTGATTCAAAAAAATGTCAATGGTGAATTGAAAACTACTATTTTGAGAAAACCCACGTCCACAAACTCTTTCCTGAGAATCATACCACCCACCGGCCAGGAAAAGAGGCATTCCCTTTGGGCAATACCTTCTTCTTTGAAGGAATTTACCTTCAACCTTTTAACAGACTAAGTATCTTCATTAGAGATGAGCGAGCACTAAAATGCTCGGGTGCTCGTTATTCGAGACAAACTTTTCCAGATGCTCGAGTTCTCGTCTCGAATAACGAGCCCCATTGAAGTCAATGGGAGACTCGAGCATTTTTCAAAGGGACCATGGTTCGGGAATAAAATGTGTAATTTAATTGAAAAAGAATGTCTTCTGATAAGTTAGCAGATGTATGCAAACATCTGCAATCTATTCTTCACTGTTCCGCGCGTATATTATCTCCCGACAAGTTAGCAGATGTGAAGAACAGTGAAGAATAGAATAAAAACAGTGAACATAGGATCATTTAAGTGAAAAACACAGTGAAGAATAGATTACAGATGTTCGGCACATCTGCTTACTTGTCGGGAGAGGAGATACGCTGTCCCGGGATCCGCTCCTCTTCTTCCACTGAAGTCTCCCCGATGTCTCCCTGCTGCCCGATGTCTCCCTGGTGCCCGATGTCTCCCTGCTGCGCGCGATGTCTTCCTGCTGCGCGCGATGTCTCCCTGCTGCGCCCGATGTGTCTCTGCTGCGCCCGATGTGTCTCTGCTGCGCCCGATGTCTCCCTGGTGCCCGATGTCTCCCTGGTGCACGATGTCTCCCTGCTGCCGTTCCGCGTGTATCTTCCGACAAGTAAGCAGATGTGCCGAACATCTGTAATCTATTCTTCACTGTGTTCTTCACTGTGTTTTTCACTTAAATGATCCTGTGTTCACTGTTTTTATTCTATTCTTCATTGTTCTTCACTGTGTTTGTTTAATTAAATGCTCGATCTCGAGCAGGGGAAATACTCGTCCGAGCAACGAGCCATTTCGAGTACCTTAATACTCGAACGAGCATCAAGCTCGAACGAGTATACTCGTTCATCTCTAATCTTCATCCAAGGTTTCTGAGTAATGAGCTTCTCTCTTTACATTTTGTTTTGTAGACAGTAAAGACTGCATGAAATGTCCAGAAGACGCGTGGCCAGATGACAACAGAACATTTTGTTTAGTTAAAGAGATTGAATATTTATCTTATACTGAGGACATTACAATAGGGTTTTCCTGTTTATCACTTTTTTTCTGTATTTTGACTATTTTCATTCTTTCAACATTTATTTCAAATCGTGACACCCCAATAGTGAGAGCCAATAACAAGAACCTGAGCTTCGTTCTCCTGGTCTCCATCATGCTGAGCTTCCTCTGTGTCTTCTTGTTCCTCGGTCGTCCTGTGGATATAACCTGCATATTACGTCAGATCTCTACTGGAATATTCCACTCAGTGTCCATCTCCTCATTGTTGGCCAAGACCATCACGGTTTACATCGCCTTCAAAGCCACCAGGCCTGGAAGTGTGTGGAGAACATGGACTGGAGTGAGACTCCCTAATTGTGTGCTCCTGATCTGCTCCTCGGTCCAGGTTGTCCTCTGTATGAGTTGGGTGACCCTCTCGCCTCCCTTCCAGGAGCTGGACACACACTCTTATAAGGAGAAGGTCGTAGTTCAGTGTAATGAAGGGTCAGATCTTTGGTTCTACTCTGTCCTGGGTTATATGGGGGTCCTGGCTGCGGTTAGTTTTATTACAGCTTTCTTAGCCAGGACATTACCGGACAGTTTTAATGAGGCTAAGTACATCACCTTCAGCATGCTGGTGTTCTGCAGTGTCTGGATTGCCATGATCCCGGCTTATCTCAGCACCAGAGGGAAATACATGGTGGCCGTGGAGATATTTGCCATCCTGACCTCTAACGCTGGGCTGCTGGGATGTATATTTCTCCCCAAATGTTATAAAATTATATTTATGCCAGAAATAAATACAAGAAATCATATACTAGACCCAAAAAATACAATGTTACATAAATGATTCTGGGCAAACCTATACTCACGGAGGTGGTTTTGACCTTTTTCATACTGACCTCTAATGTTTGGCTTTTAGGATGTAAATGCTTCTCAACTTTTCTCCAGACCTGAGATAAATTAAATGTAATAAAGTAATCACCATATGATGCACATAGTAATGAAATTCTCATTCTTATTTGAGAAATGTTGCATGTTTTCCTTCTTAACTTAAAAAGGTTCTTTCACCCCCTCATACTGTATCACATGCTGTAGAGGCTGCTGCAGAGATTTAGGGGCACTTGTAATTTTCTTATTTTGCATAAATCTCAATCCTAGTATCTGACCATTCTACAAATTCTGCTAATATTCTGTTGACATTGGGGCTCATTTACTTACCCGGTTACGCGGAGTTCACGAAAGTGCATTGCCTGTCGATAAGGCCCTGTGCGGTGATTCATTAAGATCATGCGCCCGATATCCTGCATGTGTCACTTCCCCGCTCAGGTCCCTGGAGTTCACCTTCTTCTTCCTGGTGCATGTAAGTGCATTTTTCGTGTAAAATTCCCCTGTGTGGCGAGTCACTAAGATTGTGCGTCCGATATCCTGCATGTGTCGCTTCCCCGCTCAGGTCCCCGGAGTTCACCTTCTTCTTCCTGGTGCATGTAAGTGCTTGGCCTTGCAGCACAATTTGAATCTTAGATCCCGCGCTCAGTCCAAATCAGTTGGATCCTCCAAAGACCCTCTGATTTCTGTTGCATGAAAGCAGTGCAGCTTCGCCACAGTCCGATCACGTGCCACACAATCCCAGCGCTAAAATCCAGCGCTCAGTCTGGATCAGTCGGATGCTCTGCTGGCTCTCCCCCTAAATTAGGCCGCAAGGAAGCAGTGCAGCTTCGCCGAAAAAGACAGAGTGCGCCAAAATCTCAGTGCAGACAATTCATAAATACCTCTGCAATCCCAGAAAAAGATGCACAGTCCGACAGAAGTGCGATGTGTGACTCTTAGTAAATGTTACCACCCCTAGCTGGAGTAGTAACCCTTTCAATACCAGTAACCTTCAATGAAGAAAATTCTCCTTTGTGTATGTTGTGAAAATGTGTCGATAAGTAGGAGATGTTCCTATCCGTGTGTTTAGAGCCATCTGTAATGTGCTCTGCAATTCTTTTTTTAAGGGGACGAACAGTGCTTCCAATATAATGTATATTGCAGTGTATAAAGTATATAGGGGGTCATTTACTAAGGGCCCGATTCGCGTTTTCCCGACGTGTTACCCGAATATTTCCCATTAGTGCCGATTTCCCCTGTATTGCCCCAAGATTTTGGCGCGATGGATATCGGGGGGCTTGGTCGAACGAAAACCTGACGTATTTGGAAAAACCGCCGCATTTAAAAACGGAAAATGTGTCGCTTGGGAATCGCTTACCTTCACTTGGTCCAGCTCGGTGAATTCCAGTGCATTCAGATGCTTTTCAGCGCAGCAGCGCCACCTGGTGGACGGCGGAGGAACTACCTTCATAAATCCCGTCCGGAATCGATTCCAGCGCAGAGAACGTGCCGCTGGATCATGAATGGGCCGGGTAAGTAAATCTGCCCCATAAAGTATTGCAATGGGCCAGGTAAACTACATGTCTAGTGTTGCAGTTTATATATGTCTTAATATTCCTAGACTTGTTAACATGTATGGAGAAAAAAGATTTTTTATTGGTCATGAAATAGCAGACATTGCACCTGTTGCCCCCAATTGCATAAGATCCTTTAACGCTCAACCATGTGTCTGCACTGTCCTGTACCTTAGAGGAAAAATTAGATGGTGAAACGACATTCCCCACCGCGCGGGCTCTCCGCGAGACAAACTGACAATCTGGGTGCAGATTACTCTTTAGTTTGGCATCAGCAAATAATACCGGTAAGTATTATCTAATTATATCAGTAACTTCATTGAAATCCGCACTGTATGTAGCGGAAAAAATAACTTTATGTGGGATGGACTCAGTATTTGTCAGTACTGCTGCGTTTCCCTAATAAAGATTCTCTGGTCCTGCTCTCAGCAATGTTAATTGCTCTCTTTATATTGCCATCCCAGTATCCTCTCTCTTTGAGCCTATTTGTCGTAGTAATAGTAATTAGAGATGAGCGAGCACTAAAATGCTCGGGTGCTCGTTATTCGAGACGAACTTTTCCAGATGCTCGAGTGCTTGTCTCGAATAACGAGCCCCATTGAAGTCAATGGGAGACTCGAGCATTTTTCAAAGGGACCATGGTTCGGGAATAAAATGTGTTATTTAATTGAAAAAGAATGCCTTCTCATAAGTTAGCAGATGTCTGCAAACATCTGCAATCTATTCTTCACTGTTCCGCGCGTATATTATCTCCCGACAAGTTAGCAGATGTGAAGAACAGTGAAGAATAGAATAAAAACAGTGAACATAGGATCATTTAAGTGAAAAACACAGTGAAGAATAGATTACAGAAGTTCGGCACATCTGCTTACTTGTCGGGAGAGGAGATACGCTGTCCCGGGATCCGCTCCTCTTCTTCCACTGAAGTCTCCCCGATGTCTCCCTGCTGCCCGATGTCTCCCTGGTGCCCGATGTCTGCCTGCTGCCCGATGTCTGCCTGCTGCCCGATGTCTCCCTGGTGCCCGATGTCTCCCTGCTGCCCGCGATGTCTCCCTGCTGCACGCGATGTCTCCCTGCTGCGCGCGATGTCTCCCTGCTGCGCGCGATGTCTTCCTGCTGCGCCCGATGTCTCCCTGCTGCGCCCGATGTGTCTCTGCTGCGCCCGATGTGTCTCTGCTGAGCCCGATGTCTCCCTGCTGCGCCCGATGTCTCCCTGGTGCGCGATGTCTCCCTGCTGCCGTTCCGCGTGTATCTTCCGACAAGTAAGCAGATGTGCCGAACATCTGTAATCTATTCTTCACTGTGTTCTTCACTGTGTTTTTCACTTAAATGATCCTGTGTTCACTGTTTTTATTCTATTCTTCATTGTTCTTCACTGTGTTTGTTTAATTAAATGCTCGATCTCGAGCAGGGGAAATACTCGTCCGAGCAACAAGCCATTTCGAGTACCTTAATACTCGAACGAGCATCAAGCTCGGACGAGTATACTCGCTCATCTCTAATAGTAATACATTCTTTTGAAAATGCCTGTGTGGTGCTACAGTTTATTCGTGCTCAGATAAATTCTCTTACTGGGAGACTCTTAATTACATGTCACGGATGGCAACTCGAGGCTTGTAGTATGGAATTACCACTGGTTTTCTTACAATATAATTCAGAGTCTATGATTCCAGTAGTAATATTCCCCCGTAAAGTAACATCCAAAAACGCTTGAGAATGCCTTTATAGATAAGGCGAAACGTCGCTCTTATGGTGGAATAAAATCTTCACTTTTTCATCTATCTTGGAGTGCTGCTTCATCCTCTTCATTCCTATCCAAAAATGTGGTGTTGGCATTCCTAATGTTGTGGGTAAACTTCAGATTACAGACTTTATTGTTGACATACGTCATGAAATCAGTAATATATGCAACATGACCCCTCCAAATAAGCAGACCATTGTCTATATATCTTCCATAAAAATAAACAAACAATTATTTTTGAGCAATACATGAGTTACTGTAAGTATATGTCTGCATATGATGTTGTAATGCTATAAGTGCTTTTTCATGTGGTATACAAGTGTACAATGCTGAAATGTCACATGTAACCCACACACAATCCTCATGCCAGGTGATATTCGACATTAATCTAAGGACCTGTTTCGTATCCTGTAGGTAACCTGGCATTAGTTTAACTAAAGGTGGGAGTTGTTGGTCTAGCCAGTTGCTAAGACGCTCCAATAAGGAATTAACCCCTGAGATATAAGGACGTAGGGTTGGTGGGAAGGTCTTTATGTAACTTCGGGAGGGCATGAAAAATAGGACAGAGGGGATAATCAGGTATAAGATACCCAGCCTCTTTTTGTTTGTGTAAATTTTATGTGACACACCAATTAATTCAAATTTCTGTGTGGAATCACTATTGAGGTGTTCATAGATTTAGGTGATGCTCTCCCGGGTTTTGGAAAACAAAAATCGGAATCCACCCCATCACCCGAATATTGTCTCTAGAAACTGTTTACTAAAGTAAGCAGCTTGCTAGCCCTACCTCCAGTAATAGCAGTGTTAAATTGCTAGCTGAGGTAATGATGATATAAAAATTAAAGGTATTGCACAAAAGGTACATTTGGACTTCAATAATGGGTTTGTTCTTTTGGAGTCTGGGGCATTGGAATCCACAGATTTAGCATGTGTGCCAATATGAAGATGCTTCAGTAAAGTATGAGATTGAGTTAGGAAGCACTGTGAGTTAAATAATAGTACAAGATATTCCCCACTATGGAATAATTATCACTTGAAAGAGATGTGGTAATTTTACCCCCTAACGCTCTGCGCCGTAGCTCTACGGCGCAGAGGTATAAGGAGTGTATGAAGAGGGCTCAAGGGCTGAGTCCTCTTCATACAAAGGTGGGGGTTTTTGCATATTGCAGCAAACCCTCACCGCTAATAACCACTAATCTGGCTTCTGCAGATTCGTTACAATGAGCCAGTGGCTCATTGTAATGAATGAGCTGCAAAAATGCCATATATTGCAATACAGAAGTATTGCAGTATATGGTAGGAGCGATCTGACCATCTAGGATTAATGTACCCTAGATGGTCTAAGAAATAGTGGAAAAAAAATTTAAAAAAAAGTTTAAAAATTAAAAAAAATTAATAAAATATGAAAAATTCAAATCACCCCCCCTTTCCCTAAAACTGATATAAAACATAATAAACAGTAAAAATCACAAACATATTAGGTATCGCCGCATCCCAATCTATCAAAATATAAAAACGGTTACGGCCGGCGGTGACCTCCGAGGCGGGAAATGGCGCCCAAATGTCCGAAATGCGACTTTTACACCTTGTTACATCACATAAAAAATTAAATAAAAAATGATCAAAACGTCGCACAGACCTGAGAATGGTAGCATTGAAAACGTCGCCTCATTTTGCAAAAAATGACACCTTACAAATCTCCATGCACCAAAGTATGAAAAAGTTATTAGCGCCAGAAGATGGCAACATTTTTTTTCTTTTTTGTACGCATTCGTTTAATTTTTGAAAATGTATTAAAACATAATAAAACCTATATAAATTTGGTATCACTGCGATCGAACCAAAAAAATAAAGCTGAGGTGTTATTTTGAGTGCACAGTCAAAGTCGAAAAAACTGAGCCCACAAGAACGTGACGCATGTGCGCTTTTTTTTTTCCAATTTTTCCACATTTGGAATTTTTTTTCAGCTTCGCAGTACACGGCATGTTAAAATAAATAACATTACGGGAAAGTTATGGATTTTTGAAGGTAGAGAGCGAGAAATGAGCGGAAAAACCCTGCGTTCTTAATTAAGGGTCAGAAATTTCAGGAAGATAGGGGTATTAATAGCACAATTTTTTGTGGACCGGAGACTTGCACAATATAGGGGATAAATATTATTATCAATATATTCAGTTATAGAACTAAAATTATAAGCAAGAGACAATATTTAAGGGTAGATAGGAATCACGTTGTGGAGTATCTAAAATTAACAAATATATTTCTGCAAATTTCTATGATAACAGTAAAATAAAGTGGGAAGAAGACATTGGAGCCCTTTCAGAAACACAATGGGCAAGTATATAGAAGAAGGCTGGAAGTTTGGCTATTTAAGAACCCCTTAAATAATGCACATTAAACTTGTGTACAGATTATATTACACCCCAAAAAAGATTAATAATTTTAAGAGAATATAGACATAAAAGTGCCTTAGATGTCAGGAACTCAGTGCAGATTTTTTGCATATGGTTATGGACATGTAGGTGGGTTTTACAATTCTGGGAGGAAGTTCATGTAGAGGTATGTAAAATCTCTGGATTAATTGTCCCTAAGTCACCGGACGTGTTGGTCCTTGGAAACACCTCTGATATAACTGATTCCAGAGATGAAGTTCAATGGATGGTGGTGGCCCTACAGGTGGCCCTACAGATAGATAGATGTGTGCTGACCTACAGATGGAAATCAACCAGATCTCTAGTGATTAAAGATTTGTATAACAGATTGAATAGAATAAAAAGATTTGAAAAAATTCAATATAGGCAAGGAAAGAGAGTGTCTGGTAAAAGAGATGGCTGGATAAGGAAAGCGAAGAGACATGAAGTTCCCTATCTAGAATTTTTTTTTCTCTCCATTTCTTACCAAGTTAGGCTGGGGTGGGATATAGCGGGGGGTAGATATTATATGGATTAGTGGCAAGAATATGCATGCTAATGGTATTTGAAAGAATTGATGGATACATATTCTTGTTTAAATGTTTAGATATATGTACTAAAATGAAATCTGGAATTATGTATCTAACGCTTGCATAATTAGAGTAAAAGTCATATTCTTGTTTTTCTGGTGTTTTTGTTAATTATTGTATATGAATTTGAATAAAGAATTTAAAAAAGGCACATAATTATCAAAAGAACAAGTAGAAAATTTTGGTAATTTTGCGAAATGAAGGTTGTAGCAGCGATACATGTAACATGCGGATGTTGCTGTATTCCTTGCATCAGAGGACTTCTTAAATAATTTATAGATACATCAGTCATCTAAACTATGTATGTACAGTTAATACCAATTCTGTACAATGAGTGAAATAGTAAGGAATTATAATTGGAAACAAGATATGACCCTTTTACCCTTTGGGGAATTCGGTGAATAAAATTATGTGACAGCTAGAGATGAGCGAACATACTTGTCCGAGCTTGATGCTCGTTCGAGCATTAGCGTACTCGAAACTGCTCGTTGCTCGGACGAGTATTTCGCCAGCTCGAGAAAATGGCATCTCCCGCCGTTGTGATTTTTGGCGGCCAGAAACAGAGCCAATCACAAGCTAGGAGACTCTGCACTCCACCCAGCATGACGTGGTACCCTTACACGTCGATAGCAGTGGTTGGCTGGCCTGATCAGGTGACCCTGGGATAGACTAGCCGCTGCCCGCGCTGCTCGGATCATTCTGTGTCTGGATGCCGCTAGGGAGAGAGCTGCTGCTGGTCAGGGAAAGCGTTAGGGTGTTCTATTAGAATAGTGTTAGGCAGGAGTGATTCTACAAGAACCCAACAGCCCTTCTTAGGGCTACAATAACGTTATATATTTACTTTATTTTGGTTTGGTTGTGGCAGGGCTTGCTGCCACTAGTAGTGCAGCTAGTACCATATTGTGAGGAATTTGCAGGGAGACTTGCGACCGCTTAGCTCTTAGTGACACACATATCCACCTCAAACACCGAAGTGGGATAATTTATTAGGGGTTTGATTTGAATTAGGCAGAGTCTGCTGATTTTTTTTTTTTTTTTACGTTTATTTCTTTTTATAACTCAAAGTAATCTGGCAAAGCAGTGTGCTTTCAGTGTAGGCTAGAAAATAGCCATAGGAGAACCCCAACGGCTTATTTAGGCCTACAATAGCGTTATATTTTCCTTTTTTTTTGGTTTGCCTGTGGCTGGGCTTGCTGCCACTAGTAGTGCAGCTAGTACCATATTGTGAGTAATTTGCAGGGAGACTTGCGACCGTTGTGTTTAGCTCTTAGTGACACACATATCCACCTCAAACACCGAAGTGGGACAATTTATTAGGGGTTTGATATGAATTAGGCACAGTCTTCTGATTTATTTTTTTTTACGATTATTTCTTTTGATAAGTCAAAGTCATCAGGCACAGCACAAAATCCAGTTTTGTGCTGTCAGTGTCGGTTAGAAACTAGCCATAGCAATAGGATAGCATCGTTTTGTTTAAAAAAAAAAAAAATGTTTAACCCGAGGGCTAGGGGTAGAGGACGAGGGCATGGACGTGGGCGTCCAACTACTGCAAGGGTCCGAGGCCATGGTCCTGGGCAGGGTGAGACACCGCCTGCTGATGAGGGCGCCGCAGAGCTACACTCCCTAGGTTCATCATGTCTGAAGTTACTGGGACTCGTGGTAGAGCACTGTTGAGGCCAGAACAGTGCGAAGAGGTGATGTCGTGGATTGCGGACAATGCTTCTAGCCATTTGTCCACCAGTCAGTCTTCCACGCAGTCCACCCATGTCACCGAAATCAGCACTCCTCCAGCTCCTTCACCTCAGCCTCCTCCCCCCCAGTCTGCCCCCTCCCAGCAAAATTTGGCATTTGAACCGGCATACTCTGAGGAACTGTTTTCTGGACCCCTCCCACAGTCACAAACCACTTGTCCGGTTGCTGCTGAGCTATTTTCCGATGCCCAGGTTTTCCACCGGTCGCAGTCTGTGGGTGATGGTGACATTATTGACGAAGTGGAAGAAGTGTGTAAAGAGGTGTCGGACGATGAGGAGACACGGTTGTCAGACAGTGGTGAAGTTGTTGTCAGGGCAGGAAGTCCGAGGAGGGTGCAGACTTAGGGATCGGAGGATGATGAGGTGACAGACCCAAGCTGGGTTGATAGGCCGGGTGAACACAGTGCTTTTGAGACGGAGGCGAGTCCTATAGCAGAACAGGTTGGAAGAGGCAGTGGTGGGGCCAGATGGAGAGGCAGGGCCAGAGCTGGTGCATCAGCGCCAAATGTTTCACGTAGTCAAGCTCCCGTGGCGAGGGCTAGATTTTCAGAAGTCTAAAGGTTCTTTAAAGAAACACCAGATGACCGACGGACTGTGGTGTGCAACCTGTGCCAAACCAGGGTCAGCAGGGGTTCCACCAATACTAGCTTAACTACCACCAGTATGCGCAGGCATATGAATGCTAAACACCCGACTCAATGGCACCAAGCCCGTTCACCTCCGGCTGGGCACACCGCTGCTCCTTCCCCTGTGTCATCTGCTAGTCAGCCCCCTGCCCAGGACCCCGGCCCAAACACCTCCCGTGCGAAAACCCCATCTTCGCCTCCACAATCCTCCACAGCATCCACCAGCATTCAGCTCTCCATACCCCAGACGCTGGAGCGCAAAAGGAAGTAAAGGAGCAACCCACCCACACGCCCAAGCCCTCAACGTCCACATCTCCAAACTGCTTAGCCTGGAGATGCTGCCATATAGGCTGGTAGAAACCGAGGCCTTTCGAAACCTCATGGCGGCGGCCGCCCCTCGGTATTCGGTCCCCAGCCGCCACTACTTTTCCCGATGTGCCGTCCCAGCCCTGCACAAGCACATGTCAGACTACATCACCCGTGCCCTGACCAACACCGTTTCTGACAAGGTCCACCTGACCACGGACACGTGGACGAGTGCTGCCGGGCAGGGCCACTATATATCGCTGATGGCACATTGGTTTAACTTGGTGGAGGCTGGGACCGAGTCTGACCCTGGGGCTGGTCATATAATGCTGACGCCGAGGATTGCGGGGCCTACCTCGGTCCAGGTCTCAAAGGCCTACTATGCCTCCTCCTGCTCCCACCCCTCCTCCACCTCCTCCTCCGAATTACCATCCGTGGGCATGGTGCCATCAGTCGGTAGCTCTAGGCACAGCAGTAGTGCCGTCGCTAAGCGACAGCAGGCGGTGCTCAAACTGCTGAGCCTAGGCGATAAAAGGCACACCGCCCAAGAGCTATTACAGGGCATCATGGCGCAGACTGATCTGTGGCTGGCACCGCTGAACCTGAAGCCAGGCATGGTTGTGTGTGACAACGGCCGTAACCTGGTGGCGGCTCTGCAACTTGGCAGACTGACACATGTGCCATGCCTGGCCCATGTGTTAAATCTCATAGTTCAGCATTTCCACAAGACATACCCCAATCTGTCTGATTTGCTCACAAAGGTGCGCCGCATCTTTGCGCATTTCAGGAAGTCCAGCACAGATGCTGCCACTCTCAGGGCAGCGCAGCGCCGCCTCCAACTGTCCGCTCACCGACTGTTGTGCGACGTGCCCACGAGGTGGAATTCAACATTAACCATGTTATCCAGAGTTTACCAGCAGCGCAGAGCGATTGTAGACTGCCAGATGTCAACTTCCACCAGAACTGGTAGTCAGGTCAGTCAGCTTCCTCAAGTCTACAATGAGGAGTGGACGTGGATGTCTGATATCTGTCAGGTGCTGAGTAACTTTGAGGAGTCAACACAGATGGTCAGTGGTGATGCCGCCATCATCAGCCTCAGCATCCCGCTGCTTGGTCTGTTGATAAAACTCTCTGGTTAGCATGAAGTCGGAAGCTTTGCGCTCATCACAAGAGACGGGGGAAGAAGATTCCCTTGTTGATAGCCAAAGCACCCTCAGGTCTGTTTCTCAGCGCATATCGGAGGAAGTGGAGGAGGATGAGGAGGAAGAGGAGGAGAATGTTGCCGAGACAGAAGAGGGGACCATTGTTCAGTCCTTCACTGTTCAGTGTGTATGGGCAGAAGAAGAGGAGTTGGAGGAGTTGGAGGAGGAGGAAATGGACAGTCAGGCTAGTGAGGGGAGTGAATTCTTGCGCATATGGCAGATTTCATGCAAGGCTGCCTATCCCGTGACCCTCGCGTTCAAAGAATTTATTCCAGCACCGATTACTGGGTATTCACTCTCCTGGACCCACGGTACAAGCAAAATCTTTCCACTCTCATCCCTGGAGAGGAAAGGAGTGTGAGAATGCATGAATACCAGCAGGCCCTGGTGCACAAGCTGAAACAGTATTTCCCTTCTGACAGCGCTAGCGGCAGAGGGCGTACTTGTGCGAGACAAGTAGCGAGGGACAGTAGGCGAGCAGGCAGCTTGTCCAGCACTGGCAGGGGTACGCTTTACAAGGCCTTTGCCAGTTTTATGTCACCCCAGCAAGACACTGTCACCTGTCTCCAGTCTCGGCAGAGTAGGGCAGATCTTTACAGAAAGATGGTGAGGGAGTACGTAGCTGACCATACCATCGTCCTAAATGATCACACAGCTCCCTACGACTACTGAGTTTCAAAGCTGGACATGTGGCACGAACTGGCGCTGTACGCCTTCGTGGTTCTTGCCTGCCCTGCTGCTAGCGTTTTGTCCGAGCGGGTTTTCAGTGCAGCTGGTGGCATCATCACCGATAAGCGTACACGCCTGTCGACTGACAGCGCTGACAGCGCTGACAGGCTGACGCTTATCAAGATGAATAAAGCCTAGAATTCTCAGAATTTCCATTCTCCACCAGGTGAAAGAAACTCAACCTGAATAATGTATGCACTCCTCCTCCTCATTGTCCTCCTTCTCCTCCTCTTTGTACACTGAAGCAGAGGAAAATGGCTATTTTTTGCCAGGGTGAACTGGCTCTAGCTATAGTACTCTATGTATTTAATTTTTCTGGAGGGCCACCTACCCGGTCCTCTGTTTTAAACAATTTTTGGGAGTGCCACATACAGGCACTCAATCTATTTAATTTTTCTGGAGGACCACCTACCTGCTCCTCTGGTTTGAAAACTTTTTTGGACTGCCACATACAGGCACTCAATTTATTTCATTTTTCTGGAGGACCACCTACCTGCTCCTCTGGTTTGAAAACTTTTTTGGACTGCCACATACAGGCACTATCCCAATTACATTGTCTCTATAGCAGCCTCCACACGTCGTCTTTTTAGCTGGCTCCACACGTTGTCTCCATTGCTACCTCCACACGTCATCGCCATAGCTGCCTCCAAAAGTCGTCCATATAGCTGCCTCCATACATGGTCCCCTTATCAAACGAGCTGTGTCAGGCAGAATTTTGGGTTGTTTTCATGGCTTCCACATAAAACTTGTTAACTTTGTCGCCACCCTGCTGTGTAATCCACAAAATATACTGGCAAACTTTTATCATTTACCGATATTATTTAAGCGCTTCTTGCGCATTTGTTTACATTCTCCTCACCCGCCATAACCCAAACTTATAAGAACACTACTACACTGGATCTTATACAAAAGGTTCTTAGAGGTGCTGTTTGGGGAGTAGCCGAGAGACAGGGGCTTGGATTGGCGAAAGCTCGTCTGGCAGCGGAGCGCCAGCTCCATCCCAAGATCCAACTAACATAGTTTTAAATGCAGCACCTTTAATCTACTACTAGTTCACTGCCTCCATACATGGTCCCCTTATCTAACAAGCTGTGTCAGGCAGAATTTTGGGTTGTTTTCATGGCTTCCACATAAAACTTGTTAACTTTGTCGCCACCCTGCTGTGTAATCCACAAAATATACTGGCAAACGTTTATCATTTACCGATATTATTTCAGCGCTTCTTGCACATCTGTTTACATTCCCCTCACCCGCCATAACCCAAACTTATAAGAACACTACTACACTTGATCTTATACAAAAGGTTCTTAGAAGTGGTCTTTGGGGAGTAGCCGAGAGAAAGGGGCTTGGATTGGCGAAAGCTCGCCTGGCAGCGGAGCGTTAGCTCCATCCCAAGATCCAACTAACATAGTTTTAACTGTAGCACCTTTAATCTACTACTAGTTCATTGCCTCCATACATCGTCCCCTTATCAAACGAGCTGCGTCAGGCAAAATTTTCAGGTGCTTCACCAGATACATAGTGGAACTCGGCCCATCTGTCGCCGCCATGCTGGAGACCTGAAGTTTCAATCATAGCAGCGCAATATGGATGCCCCATACTGTCGCTCTTAATCATGGAACCATTTCTGAAAAAACAATTAAAAATAGAACCACTATGCTATTCCATTATTCCTAGGTGAAATATTCAAACGACCCGGCCTGCTTTGAAAATTATAATTTTTTCAAAGTAAACGCTTCTGGCCCCTAGGCCCATTTTGGGTGGGGAGGAGCCGAGAGACAGGGGCTTGGACAGGTGAAAGCTCGCCTGGCAGCGGAGCGCCAGCTCCATCCCAAGATCAGGCAGCCTCAGAGGCAGCTATGCATGCTGCTTCTGCTGTTTCCTGTCAATTTTGCCTCCACGATCCTCCACAGCGTCCACCAATGTCTCCATGCGCAACTTTCAACTCTCTATACCCCAGACGCTGGAGCACGAGAGGATATGCAGCACATCATCCCCTTATCAAACGAGCTGTGTCAGGCAGAATTTTCAGGTGTTTCACCAGATACATAGTGGAACTTGGCCCATCTGTCGCCGCCATGCTGGAGACCTGAAGTTGCAATCATAGCAGCGCAATATGAATGTCCCATACTGTCGCTCTTAATCATGGAAGTCGTCTCCATGGCTGCCTCCACATGTCGTCCCCTTATCAAAAGAGCTGTGTCAGGCTCATTTTTCGGGTGTTTCACCAGATACGTTATGGAACTTGGTCACTATGTCGCCACCATGCTGTGTTATCGACTAAATATACCGTCAACCTTTTGTTCACATAGGAAATCATTTCAGCGCTTCTTGCTCACCTCCTTTGGTGAAGCCTGAGTCCATTTAGGGTATGTTGCCATGATACTTTCTAGCCTGCCACTGCTGCCGCTGCCTCTGCATGCCGTCCCCTATAGTGTCAGGGTCAATTATTGGATGTTTTAGATGCTATCTAGCCTCATTCGGTCACTCTGTCATGGCCATGCTGTTGCCCATAATTTTGGCATAATGGTACGATTAAGCAGCCTCAGATGCATCCATGCATGCTGCCCCTACTGTTTCCTGTCCATTTCCGTGGTGTTTCCATCCTTTTCTGAGGTTCCCAGGTGTTTGGCCAAGCTTCCCTGTGCAGAGCCTTGGTGCCCTTGTTAGCATCGGGAAAAGTTCATCTCGAATAACGAGTACCCGAGCATTTTAGTGCTCGCTCATCTCTAGTGACAGCCTAACAGTAGTCTTTTGTTACTGAAGTACCTAAACCCAGGAAGGAAGCATCATTTCTTTGCTCAAAAGGAGAGAAATTTATATGGCTACCTTATATTTATATTTAAGTGAGATAACTTTTAGTTAAAAAGATACAGTGGCCCTATTTTATTAAAGCTTCTGCACCATTTTTTTCAATGACTTTGCACTTTTAAGACCAAACTACTTGCAAATGTATTTATGAAGTGTCCGTCACACACCTGTGTTGAGGCTGCACTATAACCGAAGCAATACAAAATTTTGCACATAAAGGGGTATTCTGGTGCAGAGTAGGACCATGCACCACATTTATCATGCAGTGTCCACCTAAATTGTGTTGCATGTTGCATGTTAAAGGCGCACCAAAATAAAATTGGTGCATTCTTCAGGAGCAGTGCAGAGGGCTGCAGAAGCATCAGAGAGGACGGACGGTTCTATACTGGGTATGCAGTGGTCACACAGCATGAGATAGTAAAAGCACAAACACTCCCTACTCATTTATCAGCATAGAAGACAGAGCTGACGGCACTCATTTAATTTCTCAGAGGATCATAGGGTAAGCGTTGCAACATATACACTGACTATAGATATGCTTTTGGAGTGGCCTATGATTATGGCCCAATTTGGAAAGCTAGGGATTACCTCACATAAAGATCCCTTATTAAACATGCATACATCATTAAGCAACTAATGAATTCCCTGTTAATTCTTAAGGAGGTTGCCATATTAAATGTAAGAGCTCATACAGAACTTAATTCAAATAAAACACTTGTCCATGACAAGGCAGACAAAGCTGCAAAAAAGTTGTGGCAAGGAAGCCAAGGGAAACAAGCCTCAAGATTACTTGAAACTTAGACCTCAATCATCTCTTCAGATAAGACTCAAAGAGGTAAAATAGATGTAGAACACCTACTTATACAGAACATGACTGTCAGCAGCAGAAGCATGTTTTGGCCTTAGGATCTGCATAGACAGCATTGGAGTATTGGAGTACCGGATGAATCTAAAGCAAGAAATCAAATAGTGTTTGAGTCAGTTCTGTTTTGTTGCGTTACACTCAACAAAAAATTAGATTGGATAAATTATATAGAATAAAATAAACAAAGATTAATAAACTGAACCATGGATGTGATAAAGTGAATAGCAGAACAACTTGGTCGATATTCTACTAAGGACATGGTGGAAAAGAATGTCCTTACATATCTTGTTTGCTCAGAGAGGAGGGGTTTGAAAATTGTTGGGTACTTATTGTACTTTTATACAAAACTGTACTGTAGCAGATGGAAGTGTAACTAAGGCACCAGAGGGTCATACACCATTATCAGAAGAACTGGCAAAAAATTCTGGTATCCACAACAACTTTTCAAATTGGCTTGAGTCATGGTTGTGAAAGTGGAGCCACCTGGTGTCAAGTCTGTTCATCTTAGTGACAGTTGTAGCAGCGATACATGTAACATTAACACAGTAGTCTTTTTCTACTATAGTATCTAAAGCCGGAAGGAAGCATCATTTCTTTGCTCAAAAGGAAAGACATTTTTATGGCCACCATATAATTATATTTTAGTGAAATACCTTTTAGTTAAAAAGATATAGTGGCCCTATTTTATTAAAGCTTCTGCAACAATTTGTTGTACTTTGCACACTCTTTTAAGAGCAAACTGCTTGCAAATGTATTTATGAAGTGTCCGTAACACACCTGTGTCGAGGCTGCACTATGCCCAAAGCAATACTAAATTCTGCACAAAATGGGGTGTTCTGGTGCAGAGTAGGACTATTTATCATGCAGTTTCCAGCTGAATTGTGTTGCATGCTCTATGATAAAGGTGAACCAAAATAAAATGGGTGCATTCTTCAGGAGCAGTGCAGAGGGCTGCAGAAGCATCAGAGAGGACGGACGGTTCTATACTGGGCATGCAGTAGTCACACAGCATGAAATAGTAAAAGCAAAAACACTCCCTACTCACATATCAGCATAGAAGGCAGAACTGAAGGCACTCATTGAATTTATCAGAGGGTCAGAAAGTAAGCATTGTAACATATACACTGACTCTAGATATGCTTCCAGATTGGCCCATGATTATGGCCCGATTTGGAAAGCTAGGGATTACCTCACATCAACAAGCTCCCCTATTAAACATGCAAACATTACTAAGCAACTAATGAAGCCCCTGTTACTTCTAAAGAAGGTTGCCATATTAAATGTAAGAGCACATACAGAGCTTAATTCAAATAAAACACTTGGCCATGACAAGGCAGAAAAAGCAGCTAAAGAGGTGTCAAGGAAGCCAAGGAAAACAGAAGCCTTAAGATTACTTGAAACTTAGACTTAGATCATCTCTTCAGAAAATACTCAAAGAGGTAAAAATAGATGTGGAGTATTTGTGTATGATTGATTGAATTTGAAGCAAGAAAATCAAATAGGGTTTGAGTCATTTCTGTTATGGGGGGGGGGGGTTACAGTCAACAAAAAAGTAGATTGGATAAATTATATATAACATAATGAACAACAATTCAGAAACTACACCAGGGATGCAATAAGAGGAATAGCAGTACAACGATGGTCGAACTTCTCTAATAACATGATGGTAAAGGATGGCCTCATATATAGGTTGTTTGCTCAAAGAAGAGGGGTTTGAAAATTGTTTGGTACTTATTGGTGTACTTTTGTACCAAACTGTACTGTGCCAGATGGAAGTGTAACTAAGGCACTAGACTGTTGTACATCATTATCAGAAGAACTTTCAGAAAATTCTGTTATTATAGAATAATTACATTTTATCCATATTAAGAGATATACAAATATAAAAATATACATGCCAAATAAACAATATGAATCAGTTATACAAATTAGCCAATGGATTGCAGAAAAGGTTGAATAAATACTTGTCCAGCTGTTATAGTATTCATGAACTGCTATATACCTCAATACAGTGAAAACAAATACATAATGTCCAAAGAAATATGATCAAGGATATTAGGATATTGTATGAATCCTCAGTGCAACATGCTTACAAATCTATATCTCTAATGATTAAAAACAAATGTGTACAATATGTAACACAAATATTTTCTCTGCAATTCCAGGCCGGGATGAAATACGGGTGGTCCCCTACTTAAGGACTTCCAATGATTCCTTTGCCCCCTGTGACCTCTGTTGAAGCTCTCTTGATGCTTTATTTTAGTCCCAGGCTGCAATGATCTTTTTTTTTTTATCAAATAAAGTTTTTACTAAAGACCTTCACCGTCTCTATTTTCCATTTGCAAAACAGATAGACATGACACAAAGACAAACCAAAAAGAAAAACAATCAGTTTGCCCGATAGTCCTCAACTGTTAGAGAGTCCCAGTAGTCACAGTCTAGATTTAGATTTGCTCTAGCAATGAACTCAGAAAATTTGGGCGGTTCAGCATCCACCCAGTGGAAAGCAATTAATTTTTTTGCAACTTACAGTAGTCATAGAACCGCCAGCTTGTGACTCTCCATTACCGTTAGATCAGATACATGACCCATGAAGCAAATAAGTGGGGTACACTCTACAGTAGTGGAGAACATTTTATCGATTAAAAAAAGGACTTTTGTCCTGTATCTCGGTAGTTTAGGGCTATTCCACATGAAGTGAATCAAATCGGCAATAGATGTGTTATACCTAGGACAGAGGTCATCCCCCCTACAACCCATTCGGAATAGTCTGGCCGATGTGAAATACACCCTATGTATAAGTGAGACAGCCAATGTGCTTCACTAACTGACACCTTTGGGGCGAGCTTCAATACCATCCTCTACTGGTTTCCAGAAATACTGACAACATCTGTCTCCCATTTGGAGTATTTTCCCAGGGGGAATTGTTTGAGGTGTGCTTCTTGTTAATAAGAATAAGTTGGATGACATTATCACCTCTGCAATCATCTCTGCAACTACATTATTTGAGAATAATTTGAGAGCCCCAGACCGAGATTGTTGCATTATAGCATGCATGAACTGTAGGAGGGGATAAAAACAAGATCAATGAAGGTTAAATTCCAATTGCAACTGTTCAAAAGATGTTAAATCTGCTCCCTCGTAGAGTTTAGCTACACTGAACACTCCCCTAGCAATCCATTGAGGGAACGGATGCAGTTTGCCTAGTTCAGGGTAGGTTACCATGGGCCAAATGGGGGTGTAAACCATATAGCCATCCATCCCCAACAAATGTCTACTCTTCCACCAGACCCTATCTATAAGTGTCAGTGTCACCAAGTTTTTATGTGCAGACCTAAACATCATTACCTCTAGGCCCTCTAACAGTCTAGAGGCACGTGCCTGAGTAACTTTAAAAAAAAAAAAAAAATCATTAATTTATCATTTTTTATAACAGGAAAATACAAAGACAAAATAAAAATATAAACAATAAGCAAAATAATCAACACAACAATTCATACACAAAACTCCAGAGAGAAAAAAAAAGAGAAAAACCCCTCCCTCTTCTCTCTCCATCCTCAGCGCAGGCTATCGTCAACGTCAACGTCCCATCAAAGTGCTGTGTTCCTCTGAATTTCTAAATCTTATAAATCTATTACCCCCAGGGTGGCACAATGATATAGTGTGAAGGTGGCATCAGCAGCAGCAGGAGCCTGCAGGGCGGCACAGTGATATAGTGTGGAGGTAGCGTCAGTAGCAGAAGTAGCCCGCAGGGTGGCACAATGATATCATGTCAAGGTGGCATCAGCAGCAACAGGAGCCCACAGATTGGTAACATGATATAGTGTGGAGGTGGTGGACGATTCCAGTCCCTGGTAAAAAGGCTGAGGCAGGTAGTTAGAACCCAGACCCAGACGCTTGGAGGAGGCGTCATGGCTGATATAATCTGATGCATAACGCATTGGTGAGTTGAAATCCTGGCTGATCCAAGCCTGATTCATCTTGACAAAGGTCAGTCTCTCCACATTACGGGTGGACAAGCGGGTTCTCCTTGGGGTAAAAATGGCCCCCGCCACACTGAACACCCGCTCTGATGCCACACTACTGGCCGGGTAGGATAGATTCTCTACTGCAAACTTTGCAAGTTGTGGCCACGCATCAAGTTTGGCTGCCCAGTAGTCCATGGGATACTCTAACTGAGGTGGTAAAGTGTGGTCCAAGTAGGCCACCACCTGCTGGTGCAGGGTCTGCTCCATGTCCTGCTGCTGCTAGTGGCGGCTACCCTCCTCAATAGGCGGGTGAAGGAAATTGCTCATTAAGGAATCCAGACTTAAGCTGCTGCTGATGGAACTGCTACTGCTCCTAACCCCCCACCTCCCCACAGCAGCCGTGGTAGTAGTACGGGAGCGATGACTGCCAGGAATCCCCCAGTCAGACCTGACAGAGGATGAACAATGGCGCACATAGGCAGCGGCCAACTCTGTGCTCAGTATTTCTCTATAGTATGCCAGTGGTTGTACCCTCTCAGCAGCTGGAAAAAATCACCCATTTTTGACTGGTAGAGAAAGTCCAAGAGGGTGGAGAGCAAAAGTCATCCCTATGCCGGATGTTGACTATTCGACTGTCACCAGTTAGGCAAAGCGGCATGCTGTGGGCCATCTGCGCAAGTGACTCTGAGGAACTCCCGGCCTCCATCTCCACTGTATACTGCCACAGCGCTTCTGGGTTATTTGCCTTGTTTTTTTACCTCCTTTGGATGCTCCTGCTCCTCTTTTCTTGTCACCTGAGTAGAAAAACCAAAAAATTGCACCAGAGTTTGCTTGTGCTTCAATGTCCCCCTCCAGTTCACCTCCCACCGGAATCATGTGATCATGAGATGTAGTTCCACTTCTCCAGTGCCCTGACCAGACAGATTTTGTAGCATGAGTTCCAGAACATGAAGCAGTGGAATGATGTTATTCAACCTGCAGTCCTGGTGACTGACAAATAACGTGGCCTCTTCAAAGGGCCTGAGCAAACGGCAGGTGTCACGCATGAGCTGCCAGTGGCTGACATAAAAGTTACACAGGGGAGTACTCCGGTCCGCTTGCATCATCAAAAAATCATTAATGGATTTTCTCTGTTCATACAGGCGGTCTAACATATGGAGGCTTGAATTCCAATGGGTGGAAACATCGCATATCAGACTACGTTGGGATAGGCCAATCTGAGGCTGCAACTCGATGAGGGTGTGCTTGGCTTTGTAAGAATGGCTGAAGTGCGTGCTCAGTGTCCTGGCCTTTTTTAGAATGTCTTACAGATGGGTGGAAGACTTCAGGAGAATGTTGACAACCAGATTGAACACATGCGCCATGCAGGACGTATGGACCATCCCTCCTTGGTGCAGTGCGGACACCATGTTCCTCCAATTTTCTGTCACCATGGTTCCGATTTTTAGTTGTCGCGGAGAAAGCCACACATTGATTTCTTCTTGCATGAAGCAGAGCAGTTCCTCCCCTGTGTGACTTCCTTCACCCTGGCAAACCAAGTGTAGAACTGCATAACACCACTGTGTGCTGCACATGTGGTATTATGGAGCAGCCCTTTTGTAGTCTGAGGTGGTGGTGGAGCAGGAGGAGGAGGAGGCAGACACTGGCGCAGGAGCAGCAGTTTGACAACGTTAAGGAGAAAGCGCCAACCCTTGAGGAAGTTGTTGGTGTGGCTGGGCGGGAAGCACATTCACCCAGTGGGCTGTAAAGGACATGTATTGGCCCTGACTATAGTTACAGCTCCAAACTTCCGCACTGCCGTGCACCTTGGAAGAAACTGATAAACTCAAGGACCGGCCCACCTTCTGTTGTACATATTGTTGAAGGGCTGGTACTGCCTTCTTGGAAAAAAAATTGTGGCTTGGAACTCTCCACCTCAGTTCGGCCCAAGCCCTTAGTTCTCTGAAGGGTGCAGAGTCCACAACTTGGAAAGGAAGAGACTGCAGTACCAACAACTTCGACAAGTGTATGGTCAGCTTCTGCACCATGGGATGGCTATACTCATAGAGTTGTCTCTTTGTAATCACCTCGCACCAGGACTGCTGGCGCCATGTGTAGTGGGGATCAGGAGCATCTGGACCGGGAGATGATGTCAAAGGCAAACAGCTCCCATCAGCAGAGGTGCTGGAGCCTTGACTTGCTGAAACAGCATGTGTGCCACTAGGTGCTGCTGATGTTGCTTCGCCTGCAGGATGGATCAAATCTGACACCCATCTCTCCCAGGCCATTGGATGGTGATGCTGCATTGGTGCCGCAGGATAATGGTGCCAACATTAGCTCCCTGGCCACGCTTCACTTTCTGCCCGCAGATATAACATATACCCACGCTTGGCTCCTCTAGTCCCCTTACAAAAAACTGCCACACCACTGAGGTGGTAATTTTACAGCCAACACTCTGCACTTAGCGACTACTACCGCTGCTGCCTCGCTGAGTCCCTGTGCCACTGCTTACTTGGACCTGCGAGTCGGTATTTGTACCCTGCGGACGTTTGGCTGCAGTTCTCCAACTGCTGCCATCCTGCTGACTCAAGGCCTCAGTAGCGACTTGCTGCTTGCTCCGCTGCCTGACATGCAAGCTGACACTCTCTTCACCCGACGATGATGAATCCCTGCTACACTAAGCTCCCAAGTGCGATTGGCTACATCATTGTCAATTTGCCTTTCCCGGTCACTGCTACTCTCCTCACTGGTGTCAGTATGCACAGCCTGCCTACTGCAGGAAGCAGCGGATGTCTGCCCCTCCTCTTCACTGCCAAGCAGCTGCAGACTGTCCTCAAACACTTCGTCCACGCTGAATAGTGGCTCGGAGCAGAGACCACCTAGTAGCTCTCTGGCTAGTAGCTCTCAGGAACAGGGCAGAGGCTGGTTGAGGACAGGTGAGGGCCGCTGACCTGCTCCTGGGCCATGCCAACTCTTGGCTGGGGTTGTCAGATGTTATATTTGAGGAATTGGATGACCTAGTCAAACATTAAACAACCTTTGGGTTTTTAAACAACACACTGCCGCTAGATGACAACGGTAGTTCTGGCCTCACAGAGTCACCCCTGCAGTGACGTCCCATTACTGTGCTGCCACCTCTGCCTGCTCCACCTGCCACCTTTCTGTCTCACATGGTGGTTTCTAAACTATATGGATTTCACACGTAAATCTGGCTCTAAACTATAGCCCATAGCACATGCAGTGTAAAATATCGGGATTGCAAATGGCCGACAGTTTTTATAGGGCTGTGCGCCTGTGTGACATCACATAAGCCTGCCGGTCACTGATTGGCTAACAGGTCTGCAGATGTCATCGGGGGTGTTCCTTTCTCCTTCCCAGAGTTCTTTGCCCCATGTAACACGTTGTGCTCATGCTCATTTAGCAGAAAAAAGAGGGGAAAAAAAACTTTGTTCCCGCGAATCAGCGTAAACTTTGGCTTCGAGGGGAATAAAATTTTAGTGGAATTGCTATCGAATTCTACTGCGTTAGAATTGATTCACCCATCTCTAGTCATAATCTATGGAATCATCTGATGTTAGTATAAAAAGATTGCGTTCTTTGATGTTATAGTGGAATCTTGGCTCTCAGCTCAGTCCTTTCGAGCTGGCACAGACATTACCTTGTCAGGCTGCCTTCCCGCTTCGCTTATTTGGTAAAGTTGGACTCTGTAAGTGCACATGCACGGCTGTAATGTGCGTGTCATACTAAAACACAGCATTGTTTGAAGACCAAAACACGCTCCCTATGCATATTTAAGCATGGCACAACGATCTACAACACCCTACAGGCTCTCTGCAGCCAGGAAACACCTGTTTTTTTAACATGATTTGCTATGATTCGATTTGGGTTGAATCACATTTTTTCGGACAATCTGGCAAACTTATCAGGTTCGTGTACACAGGTTGTCTTTTGATGAACTTCTTGTACTTTTGAAATGTTTTTAAACTTGTAATTGTTTGTGTGGTATATGGATTGTATGTTGAATAAATTGTTTTATGTAACTCTTATACAAACCATCTTGGCTTTTTTTCTTTTGATATATAATGGGTCAACACTTGTAGGTGTTACCCCCTGCTTTCTGATAACAGTTTAGCTCCAATGCTTAGTGGTTGCCTATACAGGTAATTACACCTGTACATGAAAAACTGGCCAAGTAAGGAATTCGGAAACCTTTCTAAATTGATTTATAAAAGAGCCATAGGATTTGATGCTGACTATAAGAACAGTTCCTCCAGATGGATTATTAAACATTCAAGAGCCAGGACTGATTTTTGGTGGATGTGTGGATAGAGGCAGAGGCTCCCCATCGGATGGCAAGAAAATTGTAGTTTGGCTCATTTTCTTATTTCCTTCAATCTATTTCCAGCCTAAGATTTTTAAAGATGAGAGAAAAAGTCCTGAAAGTTATGTATCATTACTGTATGTATCGTTATTAACCTCTTCCCGCTCAGCGTCCGATATATCGGACGCTGAGCTGATGCCGGTTTGGCTCAAGATCTGAGCCGAACCGGCATCGGGAAAGACGGGGTGCCGGCTGTGACTGATAGCCGGCACCCCAGTGTAACACCCGCGATCGGAGTTGTCTCCGATCGCGGGTGCTTAACCCGTTAAATGCCGCGGTCAGCGCGACCGCGGCATCTAACATGTATCTGGGGGGTCTTTCCCCCACGATCGGCCCCCCGAACCGTTTTCGGGGTGCGCCGATCGTTGCTATAGTAACTCTGGGGTCCGATCTGGACCCCAGAGTTACCTGCAAGAATTGCCAGTAAGATGGCGTCTGTGACGTCATCTTACTGGCACAGTGCCAGCCTATGCAAGTGTATAGGCTGACACTGATAATACTCTGCAATACATGAGTATTGCAGAATATTATCATGAACAAGCAATCAGAGGATTTCTTGTTCATGTACCATGGTATAAAAGTGAAAAAGTAAAAAAAAAAATGTTATTCAATAAAAAAATAAAGTAATAAATCACTAAAAATGCCCAAAACCCCCAAAACATATAAAGAGACATATAACTAAAAAAAAAGTCTAAATCATAACACAAACCCCACATATATAGTATCACCGCGTCCGCAACAACCCGTAGAATAAAAGTAAATCATTATTGAACCCCCACGATAAACGCCGTAAAAAAAAACTGCTATAAACCTTCCAAAAATTATGATTTTTAGCTATTCAATCCCACAAAAAATGCTATAAAATGCGATCAAAAAACCATGTGTACTCCGACATGATACTGGTGCAAAGTACAACATGTCCCGCAAAAAACAAGCCATCAACCAGCTCCGTAGCCAAAAAAGTAACAATGTTATGCCACTTGGAAGACGGCAATACATAAATGATAGATTTTTCCCCACATTAGGGTTTTGTTTGACAAATTTAGTAAAACGTAAGAAAATATATTCAAGTCTGGTATCCCCGTAATCGTATCAACCCATAGAATAAAGATAACATGATTATTAGTCTATACGGTGAACACCAAAAAAAAAAAAGAGTAAAAAATCCAGTACAGAATTGATGCTTTTCTACTCCTGCCCTCAAAAAAAGTTCCTAAATTTTCAACAATAGGTGATACCAACCCCAAAATGGTAACAATGGAAAAAGCATCTCATCGCGCAAAAAAAATGGCATCACATGGCCCCAATAACGCAAAAGCAAAAATTTTATAGCCTTCAAAAGGGGCCAATGAGGAAACTAAAATCCTGGCAGCTGCAGGGCGCTCCTTCCCTTCTGCGTCTCGCTGTGCGCCCATAAAACAAGTAACGGCCACATGTGGGGGGTCTTTGTACTCAGGAGAAATTGCAGAACAAATTGTATGGTGGGTTTTCTCTTTTTATATTTTGGAAATGTGTAAATTTTAGTGCTAAATGAACGTATAAGGGAACAATTTGACCATTCTAAATTTCACCGCCATTTGGATTCAATTACTATGAAGATCTCAAGGGGTTAACAATCTTCGTAAAAGCGGTTTCTGATAGCTTGAGGGGTGAAGATTTGAAAATGGGTGGTTATATACGGGGGTTTTGATGCTAAATATGTAAAATTTCATTCCAAACTGTATTTATCCCCAAAATAGTCAATTCTGAAAATCCGGAAAAGCGATATTCTTTTTGTAAGCCGCGTGACATCAAAATAAATTATCCAGACATATCAAAAATTATGAAAATGTAAAGTAGACAAATGGGAAATGTTATTCAGCAACTTATTTAGGTGGTAAATCTATCTGCCTGGAAACGCAATGATTTTGAATTTCGAAAATGGCAAATTTTTCAAAAAATTTATCATATTTTCTTTTTTTTTGTAAATAAACGCAAAACTTATCAGCCAAAATTTACCACTAAAATGAAGTACAACATGTGGGGAAAAAACAATCTCAGAATCGTTTTGATAAGTAACAGTGTTCAAAAGTTATAACCATATAAAGCGACGCAGGTCAGAATCCAAAAAAATCGGGCTGAGCCTTAACCTGCAAAATGGCTGCGTCCTTAAGGGGTTAATTGGGACCTGGAGGATCGTCTAAGGTGACGTCGGGGTAAAAGTCCCATTATCCAACATGTGACCGGATTATTCATATCATTTATAATAAAAATAGGTTTGTTATTTATAGCAGAGATGTGATTAAGGGAATAGCAGACTTTTCTGATTGCATCATAGAACAAAATAACCATAAACATGTTATTAAATGTGTTTAACCCCTTAAGGACGCAGCCATTTTGTAGCTTAATACTCAGCCCTATTTTTTGTATTCTGACCTGCGTCGCTTTATATGGTTAAAACTTTTGAACACTGTTTTGAATACTTATCAAGCGATTAAGAGATTGTTTTTCATCACAGAGGGAAGGGGTTAATGTTGTTAATGTTGTTGTGTATTACTATTCCCAGTAACAACTCCTGATGGCAGCATCACCAAAATCTTGGAAGGATTCACCTCCCTCACTGAGAACTCAGGTAAGTGCAGCTCTTATATCTAGTCCATGAATCCCTCTGGCAATGGATGTGGTCGTGTTGATGATTGTGTTGTATTCTGTATGAGATAATCTATTCAGTCCCTAATGGCAGTTCTATTACTAAGATTACTAAGAAGTAAAGAAGAAGATGTATACAACAACTTGGAGATACCGTATGATGATTAAGAAACTCAAATATGAATTGATAAGAACTAAAAACTTAAAGAGGCCCTGTCACCTGACAAAATCTCTCTAGCAGCACTTACGAAAGTAAGTAGCTCCCTAGGCCTACCCCAGTAATAGCAGTCTTATGTAGCTGGCTTTATCAGAATATACCGATAAGCTAGCAAACACTACAATACATAGCCCTCCGAGGAGACTGCAGCATGGAGCCTGGTGGTCACCACCGGGCTATCGTATGTGAGGGGGGAGAAGGGTCCAGGGGAGGAGTTGAGGAGACGGGAATGCCTCGATAAAGCTAGCGATTTAACACTGCTGTTACTGGGGTAGAGCCAGGGAGCTACTCACTTTAGTAATTTCGGGTGACAGGCCCTCTTTAAATATATAAAAGGAGGGAATGTTGTGGAAAGTGTTAAATCTACTGTATGTTTTATATAATATCTTTTATGGTTATAATTTGAGGTATGAACAGGGGCATAATGTAAGTAATTCCCAGAGATATGCATCATTGCCACATTGAAACTAACCTCCTCCCAAGTTCTCAAATTCTTCACATCTGTTTCTGTTTGGGACATCTTTTTCCCACCTTAGAGACTGTCTATATACATTGCAGACATTGTATACTCAGGTAACATGATGGAAATCCCGATAAGACGCTCTCTCTCTTTATGTACAAGAATAAAGATGAGATGTCTCCTATAACTGTAAATATTCAGATGAAGTCATGGTCCTTTATTGATAAGGAATATTATCCTAACAAATATACATAGAACTTCTACAATTCCAATATAATTACACATCTACATAATTGCATCAATGATAAAAACTAACAATGTGATTGATTCTTTATTAGAGGTTTATTCTACGATCATTGTGGTCAATCATCAGAACTATAATTCTTACATCCGGATAAACATAACATCAGTGAATGTGATTCCATTATGGGCAGAGAATGGCTGTAATCCTATATAACTGAGGTAGGACTGTACATGTATCAGGGAGCAGAGTGTGAATATTACAGCCTGATTCTATTAGAATAAAACTATCACTATGTAGATGCTTTATTTTTGGGTACAGTTTGGTTGCGCTATTCATTTTAGCAGTTGATATAGATGTAATGTAATTGTAGATACAGAACAGTAACACTCACTATATATAACAGTATGATAATTATCACAAAATGATAGAAATAGCAATAATATTATTAATATAAGTATATAAATGTTACTATGTTATTTTTATTTCTCTCAGATTCTACCTGTTACTGTTTGGCTTCGGGGAACTCCTTTTCATCACTATTTTATCATCTCACTGCTTTCAATAGTTTTTATTGATTTTAACAAACTAGAGCATGAAATCGAGTGCACTTAGTAAGGATAAGACATTGAACAGCTGGTCACATACATCTTACATCACAAAGTTACATATCCGATGTTATATGTTCTCATATAATAACTATATATATATATATATATATACCGGGCATCTTTAAGAGTTGCTTGTTCATTCAAAATTATACATTCAAATGAATAATAAGAAATAAATAATAACTAGAACAAAAAGTAAAAGAAAGAAGAAACTCTTGCAGGGGGTTATTCTTAGAGTAAATTCTTACAGACCAAAGTAGGGGGGGTGGTTCTACTTATTGTATTATAAATCAACCGCCCATATGGAAGACATGAAGGAATTGTGGGATCACAGGAAACCATAAGCCAATGCCGCTTCTTGTGATCATATCAGTGATAAGATCTTCTAGTGTAAGAATGAAGCAGATTTCCATCTCCTTGTTATCAGGAATCAGTAATTGTAAGGATGTTGGTTGCCAGCATTTTGTTGGTATAACGTAACGGCAAGTCTATTAATAGCAGTGATCCTTTGGGGTTTGCAGAAAGTCTGCATTGAAATAATTCACTTAATAATTGAAATACTCTGTGCCGAAAATGAGATATATGAGGACTAGAGATGAGCGAGCACTAAAATGCTCGGGTACTCGTTATTCGAGACAAACTTTTCCCGATGCTCGAGTGCTCGTCTCGAATAACGAGCCCCATTGAAGTCAATGGGAGACCCGAGCATTTTTCAAGGGGACCAAGGCTCTGCACAGGGAAGCTTGGCCAAACACCTGGGAACCTCAGAAAAGGATGGAAACACCACGGACATGGACAGGAAACAGCAGGGGCAGCATGCATGGATGCCTTTGAGGCTGCTTAATCGCACCATTATGCCAAAATTATGGGCAACAGCATGGCCATGACAGAGTGACAGAATGAAGCTAGATAGCATCTAAAACATCCAATAATTGACCCTGACACTATAGGGGACGGCATGCAGAGGCAGCGGAAGCAGCGGCAGGCTAGAGAGTGGCATGGCGACATACCCTAAATGGACTCAGGCTTCAAACCAAAGGGTGGCAGAGAGGAACCAAAGGAGGTGAGCAAGAAGCGCTCAAATAATATCGGTACATGATAAAAGTTTACCAGTATATTTTGTGGATTACACAGCAGGGTGGCGACAAAGTTAACATGGAAGCCATGAAAACAATCCAAAATTCTGCCTGACACAGCTCGTTTGATAAGGGGACCATGTATGGAGGCAGTGAACTAGTAGTAGATTAAAGGTGCTGCAGTTAAAACTATGTTAGTTGGATCTTGGCATGGAGCTGGCGCTCCGCTGCCAGGCGAGCTTTCGCCAATCCAAGCCCCTGTCTCTAGGCTACTCCCCAAACAGCACTTCTAAGAACCTTTTGTATAAGATCAAGTGTAGTAGCGTTCTTATAAATTTAGGATATGGCGGGTGAGGGGAATGTAAACAGATGCGCAAGAAGCGCTGAAATAATATTGGTAAATGATAAAAGTTTGCCAGTATATTTTGTGGATTACACAGCAGGGTGGCGACAAAGTTAACAAGTTTGTTGTGGAAGCCATGAAAACAACCCAAAATTCTGCCTGACACAGCTCGTTTGATAAGGGGACCATGTATGGAGGCAGTGAACTAGTAGTAGATTAAAGGTGCTACAGTTAAAACTATGTTAGTTGGATCTTGGCATGGAGCTGGCGCTCCGCTTCCAGGCGAGCTTTCGCCAATCCAAGCCCTTGTCTCTAGGCTACTCCCCAAACAGCACTTCTAAGAACCTTTTGTATAAGATCAAGTGTAGTAGCGTTCTTATAAGTTTGGGATATGGCGGGTGAGGGGAATGTAAACAGATGCGCAAGAAGCGCTGAAATAATATCGGTAAATGATAAAAGTTTGCCAGTATATTTTGTGGATTACACAGCAGGGTGGCGACAAAGTTAACAAGTTTGATGTGGAATGGCCTGTAATAGCTCTTGGGCGGTGTGCCTTTTATCGCCTAGGCTCAGCAGTTTGAGCACCGCCTGCTGTCGCTTAGCGACGGCACTGCTGCTGTGCCTAGAGCTACCGACTGATGGCGCCATGGCCACGGATGGTAATTCGGAGGAGGAGGAGGTGGAGGAGGGGTGGGAGGAGGAGGAGGTATAGTAGGCCTTTGAGACCTGGACCGAGGTAGGCCCCGCAATCCTCTGCGTCGGCAGTATATGACCAGCGCCAGGGTCAGACTCGGTCCCAGCCTGCACCAAGTTAAGTGTAGTAGCGTTCTTATAAGTTTGGGATATGGCGGGTCAGGGGAATGTAAACAGATGCGCAAGAAGCGCTGAAATAATATCCCTAAATGGTAAAAGTTTGCCAGTATATTTTGTGGATAACACAGCAGGGTGGCGACAAAGTTAACAACTTTGATGTGGAATCCATGAAAACAACCCAAATTTCTGCCTGACACACCTCGTTTGATAAGGGGACGATGTATGGAGGCAGCTATATGGACGACTTTTGGAGGTAGCAATGGAGACAACGTGTGGAGGCTGCTATGGAGACAATTTAATTTGGATAGTGCCTGTATGTGGCAGTCCAAAAAAGTTTTCAAACCAGAGGAGCAGGTAGGTGGCCCTCCAGAAAAATGTAATAGATTGAGTGCCTGTATGTGGCAGTCCAAAAAAGTTTTCAAACCAGAGGAGCAGGTAGGTGGCCCTCCAGAAAAATGAAATAGATTGAGTGCCTGTATGTGGCAGTCCAAAAAAGTTTTCAAACCAGAGGAGCAGGTAGGTGGCCCTCCAGAAAAATGAAATAGATTGAGTGCCTGTATGTGGCAGTCCAAAAAAGTTTTCAAACCAGAGGAGCAGGTAGGTGGCCCTCCAGAAAAATGAAATAGATTGAGTGCCTGTATGTGGCAGTCCAAAAAAGTTTTCAAACCAGAGGAGCAGGTAGGTGGCCCTCCAGAAAAATGAAATAGATTGAGTGCCTGTATGTGGCAGTCCAAAAAAGTTTTCAAACCAGAGGAGCAGGTAGGTGGCCCTCCAGAAAAATGAAATAGATTGAGTGCCTGTATGTGGCAGTCCAAAAAAGTTTTCAAACCAGAGGAGCAGGTAGGTGGCCCTCCAGAAAAATGAAATAGATTGAGTGCCTGTATGTGGCAGTCCAAAAAAGTTTTCAAACCAGAGGAGCAGGTAGGTGGCCTTCCAGAAAAATGAAATAGATTGAGTGCCTGTATGTGGCAGTCCAAAAAAGTTTTCAAACCAGAGGAGCAGGTAGGTGGCCCTCCAGAAAAATGAAATAGATTGAGTGCCTGTATGTGGCAGTCCAAAAAAGTTTTCAAACCAGAGGAGCAGGTAGGTGGCCCTCCAGAAAAATGAAATAGATTGAGTGCCTTTATGTGGCAGTCCAAAAAAGTTTTCAAACCAGAGGAGCAGGTAGGTGGCCCTCCAGAAAAATGAAATAGATTGAGTGCCTGTATGTGGCAGTCCAAAAAAGTTTTCAAACCAGAGGAGCAGGTAGGTGGCCTTCCAGAAAAATGAAATAGATTGAGTGCCTGTATGTGGCAGTCCAAAAAAGTTTTCAAACCAGAGGAGCAGGTAGGTGGCCCTCCAGAAAAATGAAATAGATTGAGTGCCTGTATGTGGCAGTCCAAAAAAGTTTTCAAACCAGAGGAGCAGGTTGGTGGCCCTCCAGAAAAATTGAATACATTGAGTGCCTGTATGTGGCACTCCCAAAAATTGTTTAAAACAGAGGACCGGGTAGGTGGCCCTCCAGAAAAATTAAATGCATAAAGTACTATAGCTAGAGCCAGTGGGCCGTGTCAAAAAATAGCCAGTTTTCTCTGCTTTAGTGTACAAAGAGGAGGAGAAGGAGGAAAATGAGGAGGAGGAGGAGTGGATAAATTATTCAGGTTGAGCTTCCTTCACCTGGTGGAGATTGGAAATTATGAGAAATCCAGGCTTTATTCATCTTAATAAGCGTCAGCCTGTCAGCGCTGTCAGTTGACAGGCATGTACGCTTATCGGTGATGATGCCACCAGCTGCACTGAAAACCCGCTCGGACAAGACGCTAGCGGCAGGGCAGGCAAGAACCTCCAAGGCGTACAGCGCCAGTTCGTGCCACATGTCCAGCTTTGAAACCCAGTAGTTGTAGGGAGCTGTGTGATCATTTAGGACGATGGTATGGTCAGCTACGTACTCCCTCACCATCTTTCTGTAAAGATCAGCCCTACTCTGCCGAGACTGGGGACATGTGACAGTGTCTTGCTGGGGTGACATAAAGCTGGCAAAAGCCTTGTAAAGCGTACCCTTGCCAGTGCTGGACAAGCTGCCTGCTCGCCTACTCTCCCTCGCTACTTGTCCCGCAGAACTACGCACTCTGCCGCTAGCGCTGTCAGAAGGGAAATAGTGTTTCAGCTTGTGCACCAGGGCCTGCTGGTATTCATGCATTCTCACACTCCTTTCCTCTCCAGGGATGAGAGTGGAAAGATTTTGCTTGTACCGTGGGTCCAGGAGAGTGAATACCCAGTAATCGGTGCTGGAATAAATTCTTTGAACGCGAGGGTCACGGGATAGGCAGCCTAGCATGAAATCTGCCATATGCGCCAGAGTACCAACGCGTAAGAATTCACTCCCCTCACTGGCCTGACTGTCCATTTCCTCCTCCTCCAACTCCTCTTCTTCTGCCCATACACGCTGAACAGTGAAGGACTCAAAAATAGTCCCCTCTTGTGTCTCGCCAACATTCTCCTCCTCTTCCTCCTCATCCTCCTCCACCTCCACCTCCTCCGATATGCGCTGATAAACAGACCTAAGGGTGCTTTGGCTATCAACAAGGGAATCTTCTTCCCCCGTCTCTTGTGACGAGCGCAAAGCTTCCGACTTCATGCTGATCAGAGAGTTTTTCAACAGGCCAAGCAGCGGGATGGTGAGGCTGATGATGGCGGCATCGCCACTGACCATCTGTGTTGACTCCTCAAAGTTACTCAGCACCTGACAGATATCAGACATCCACGTCCACTCCTCATTGTAGACTTGAGGAAGCTGACTGACCTGACTACCAGTTCTGGTGGAAGTTGACATCTGGCAGTCTACTATCGCTCTGCGCTGCTGGTAAACTCTGGATAACATAGTTAATGTTGAATTCAACCTCGTGGGCACGTCGCACAACAGTCGGTGAGCGGGCAGTTGGAGGCGGCGCTGCGCTGCCCTGAGAGTGGCAGCATCTGTGCTGGACTTCCTGAAATGCGCACAGATGCGGCGCACCTTCGTGAGCAAATCAGACAGATTGGGGTATGTCTTGAGGAAACGCTGAACTATCAGATTTAACACATGGGCCAGGCATGGCACATGTGCCAGTCTGCCGAGTTGCAGAGCCGCCACCAGGTTACGGCCGTTGTCACACACAACCATGCCTGGCTTCAGGTTCAGCGGTGCCAGCCACAGATCAGTCTGCGCCGTGATGCCCTGTAATAGCTCTTGGGCGGTGTGCCTTTTATCGCCTAGGCTCAGCAGTTTGAGCACCGCCTGCTGTCGCTTAGCGACGGCACTGCTGCTGTGCCTAGAGCTACCGACTGATGGCGCCATGCCCACGGATGGTAGTTCGGAGGAGGAGGTGGAGGAGGGGTGGGAGGAGGAGGAGGCATAGTAGGCCTGAAACACCTGGACCGAGGTAGGCCCCGCAATCCTCGGCGTCGGCAGTATATGACCAGCCGCAGGGTCAGACTCGCTCCCAGCCTCCACCAAGTTAACCCAATGTGCCGTCAGCGATATATAGTGGCCCTGCCCGGCAGCACTCGTCCACGTGTCCGTGGTCAGGTGGACCTTGTCAGAAACGGCGTTGGTCAGGGCACGGATGATGTTGTCTGACACGTGCTGGTGCAGGGCTGGGACGGCACATCGGGAAAAGTAGTGGCGGCTGGGGACCGAATACCGAGGGGCGGCCACCGCCATGAGGTTGCGAAAGGCCTCGGTCTCTACTAGCCTATAGGGCAGCATCTCCAGGCTAAGGAATCTGGAGATGTGGACATTAAGGGCTTGGGCGTGCGGGTAGGTTGCACTATATTTCCGTTTCCGCTCCAGCGTCTGGGTTATGGAGAGCTGAACGCTGGTCGATGCTGTAGAGGATCGTGGAGGCGACGATGGGGTTTTTGTGCCAGGGTCCTTGGCAGGGGGCTGACTATCAGCTGACACAGGGGAAGGAGCAGTGGTGTGCACGGCCGGAGGTGAACGGGCTTGGTGCCACTGAGTGGAGTGTTTAGCATTCATATGCCTGCGCATACTGGTGGTAGTTAAGCTAGTAGTGGTGGAACCCCTGCTTATCCAGGTTTGGCAAAGGTTGCACACCACAGTCCGTCGGTCATCCGGTGTTTCCTTAAAGAACCTCCAGACTTCTGAAAATCTAGCCCTCGCCGCGGGAGCCCTCGCCACGGGAGCTTCACTACGTGACACATTTGGCGCTGATGCACCTGCTCTGGCCCTGCCTCTCCGTCTGGCCCCACCACTGCCTCTTCCAACCTGTTCTGGTCGAGGACTCTCCTCCGTCTCAGAAGCACTGTGTTCACCCGGCCTCTCAACCCAGCTTGGGTCTGTCACCTCATCATCCTCCGATCCCTCAGTCTGCTCCCCCCTCGGACTTCCTGCCCTGACAACAACTTCACCACTGTCTGACAACCGTGTCTCCTCATCGTCGGACACCTCTTTACACACTTCTTCCACTACGTCAAGAAGGTCATCATCACCCACAGACTGCGACTGGTGGAAAACCTGGGCATCGGAAAATTGCTCAGCAGCAACCGGACAAGTGGTTTGTGACTGTGGGAAGGGTCCAGAAAAAAGTTCCTCAGAGTATGCCGGTTCAAATGCCAAATTTTCATGGAAGGGGGAAACTGGGGGGGAGGAGGCTGAGGTGCAGGAGCTGGAGGAGTGCCGATTTCGGTGACATGGGTGGACTGCGTGGAAGACTGACTGGTGGACAAATTGCTCGAAGCATTGTCGGCAATCCACGACATCACCTCTTCGCACTGTTCTGGCCTCAACAGTGCTCTACCACGAGTCCCAGTAACTTCAGACATGAACCTAGGGAGTGTAGCTCTGCGGCGTTCCCCTGCTCCCTCATAAGCAGGTGGTGTCTCACCCCGCCCAGGACCACGGCCTCTGACCCCTGCAGTAGTTGGACGCCCACGTCCCCGCCCTCGTCCTCTACCCCTAGCCCTCGGGTTAAACATTTTGAAAATGAAAGTTATAACTTTAATTTTTTTTTAACTTTTTTTTGTGTTTTTTTGTGTTTTTTAGTTTTTTATTGTGTTTTTTTAGTTTTTAAAACCAAACGATGCTATCCTATTGCTATGGCTATTTTCTAGCCAAGTATGAAAGCACACTGCTATGCCAGATGAGATGACGCTGAGTTATGAAAAAATAAACGTAAAATAAAAAGGAAATGGCAGACTGTGCCTAATTGAAATCCAACCCCTAATAAATTTTCCCACTTCGGTCTTTGCGATGGATATGTGCGTCACTAAGCACTAAACACAGCGGTCGCAAGTCTCACTCCAAATTCCTCACAATTGGCTAGTAGATGCACTGCAGCAAGGACAGCCACCAGCAGATCAACCAGAAATAAAATATATATAACGCTATTGTAGGCGTAAGTAAGCCGTTTGGATTCTCCTTTGGCTATTTTCTAGCCAAGTATGAAAGCACACTGATGAGATGGCGCTGAGTTATGAAAAAATAAACGTAAAATAAAAAGTAAATGGCAGACTGTGCCTAATTGAAATCAAACCCCTAATAAATTTTCCCACTTTGGTGTTTGAGGTGGATATGTGTGTCACTAAGAGCTAAACACAACGGTAGCAAGTCCCCCTGCAAATTCCTCACAATATGGTACTAGCTGCACTACTAGTGCCAGCAAGCCCAGCCACAAGCAAACAAAAAAAAAAAAGTATAACGTTATTGTAGCCCTAAGAAGGGCTGTTGGGTTCTTGTTGAATCACTCCTGCCTAACACTATTCTAATAGAACACCCTAACGCTTTCCCTGACCAGCAGCAGCTCTCTCCCTAGCGGCATCCAGACACAGAATGATCCGAGCAGCGCGGGCAGCGGCTAGTCTATCCCAGGGTCACCTGATCTGGCCAGCAAACCACTGCTATCCACGTGTAAGGGTACCACGTCATGCTGGGTGGAGTGCAAAGTCTCCTGGCTAGTGATTGGCTCTGTTTCTGGCCGCCAAAAAGCAAAACGGCGGGAGCTGCCATTTTCTCGAGCGGACGAAGTATTCGTCCGAGCAACGAGCAGTTTCGAGTACGCTAATGCTCGAACGAGCATCAAGCTCGGACGAGTATGTTCGCTCATCTCTAATGAGGACATGACCATAAAATATGATACAGGGTTCCTCTAGCTCCACAGCCCCTCCAGCAAAGGTGGCAGGTACCAGGACACATGTCAGAGGTACAATACCAATTGAGTATACAGGCAGTACCAAAACATCTTTGACTGGGGTTACAATTAGAGATGAGCGAACATGCTCGTCCGAGCTTGATGCTCGGTCGAGCATTAGCGTACTCGAAACTGCTCGTTGCTCGGACGAATACTTCGCCCGCTCGAGAAAATGGCAGCTCCCGCCGTTTTGCTTTTTGGCGGCCAGAAACAGAGCCAATCACAAGCCAGGAGACTCTGCACTCCACCCAGCATGACGTGGTACCCTTACACGTCGATAGCAGTGGTTGGCTGGCCAGATCAGGTGACCCTGGGATAGACTAGCCGCTGCCCGCGCTGCTCGGACCATTCTGTGTCTGGATGCCGCTAGGGAGAGAGCTGCTGCTGGTCAGGGAAAGCGTTAGGCTGTTCTATTAGAATAGTGTTAGGCAGGAGTGATTCTCCAAGAACCCAACAGCCCTTCTTAGGGCTACAATAACGTTCTACTTTTTTTTTTTTTTTTGCATCTAGTACCATTTTGTGAGGAATTAGCAGGGGGACTTGCTACCGTTGTGTTTAGCTCTTAGTGGCACACATATCCACCTCAAACACCAAAGTGGGAAAATTTAGTAGGGGTTGGATTTCAATTAGGCACAGTCTGCCATTTTTCCTTTTTTATTTTACGTTTATTTTGTTTAATAACTCAGTGTCATCTCATCTGGCATATTAGTGTGCTTTCATACTTGGCTAGAAAATAGCCATAGGAGAATCCAAACGGCTTACTTACGCCTACAGTAGCGTTATATATTTGATTTCTGGTTGATCTGCTGGTGGCTGTACTTGCTGCAGTGCATCTACTAGCCAATTGTGAGCAATTTGTAGTGAGACTTGCGACCGCTGTGTTTTGCGCTTAGTGACGCACATATCCATTGCAAAGACCGAAGTGGGAAAATTTAGTAGGGGTTGGATTTCAATTAGGCACAGTCTGCCATTTTTCCTTTTTTATTTTACGTTTATTTTGTTTAATAACTCAGTGTCATCTCATCTGGCATAGTAGTGTGCTTTCATACTTGGCTAGAAAATAGCCATAGGAGAATCCAAACGGCTTACTTACGCCTACAGTAGCGTTATATATTTGATTTCTGGTTGATCTGCTGGTGGCTGTACTTGCTGCAGTGCATCTACTAGCCAATTGTGAGCAATTTGTAGTGAGACTTGCGACCGCTGTGTTTTGCGCTTAGTGACGCACATATCCATTGCAAAGACCGAAGTGGGAAAATTTAGTAGGGGTTGGATTTCAATTAGGCACAGTCTGCCATTTGTCCTTTTTTATTTTACGTTTATTTTGTTTAATAACTCAGTGTCATCTCTTCTGGCATAGTAGTGTGCTTTCATACTTGGCTAGAAAATAGCCATAGCAATAGGATAGCATCGTTTGGTTTTAAAAACTCAAAAACACAAAAAAAAAAAAAAAACACAAAAAAAAGTTTAAAAAAAATTAAAGCTATAACTCTCATTTTAAAAATGTTTAACCCGAGGGCTAGGGGTAGAGGACGAGGGCGGGGACGTGGGCGTCCAACTACTGCAGGGGTCAGAGGCCGTGGTCCTGGCCGGGGTGAGACACCACCTGCTTATGAGGGAGCAGGGGAACGCCGCAGAGCTACACTCCCTAGGTTCATGTCTGAAGTTACTGGGACTCGTGGTAGAGCACTGTTGAGGCCAGAACAGTGCGAACAGGTGATGTCGTGGATTGCTGACAATGCTTCGAGCAATTTGTCCACCAGTCAGTCTTCCACGCAGTCCACCCATGTCACCGAAATCGCCACTCCTCCAGCTCCTGCACCTCAGCCTCCTCCCCCCCAGTCTGCCCCCCCCCAGGAAAATTTGGCATTTGAACCGGCATACTCTGAGGAACTGTTTTCTGGACCCTTCCCACAGTCACAAACCACTTGTCCGGTTGCTGCTGAGCAATTTTCCGATGCCCAGGTTTTCCACCAGTCACAGTCTGTGGGTGATGATGACCTTCTTGACGTAGTGGAAGTGTGTAAAGAGGTGTCCGACGATGAGGAGACACGGTTGTCAGACAGTGGTGAAGTTGTTGTCAGGGCAGGAAGTCCGAGGGGGGAGCAGACTGAGGGATCGGAGGATGATGAGGTGACAGACCCAAGCTGGGTTGATAGGCCGGGTGAACACAGTGCTTCTGAGATGGAGGAGAGTCCTCGACCAGAACAGGTTGGAAGAGGCAGTGGTGGGGCCAGACGGAGAGGCAGGGCCAGAGCTGGTGCATCAGCGCCAAATGTGTCAACTAGTGAAGCTCCCGTGGCGAGGGCTCTTGCGGCGAGGGCTAGATCTTCAGAAGTCTGGAGGTTCTTTAAGGAAACACCGGATGACCGACGGACTGTGGTGTGCAACATTTGCCAAACCAGGCTCAGCAGGGGTTCCACCACTACTAGCTTAACTACCACCAGTATGCGCAGGCATATGAATGCTAAACACCCCACTCAGTGGCAACAAGCCCGTTCACCTCCGGCCGTGCACACCACTGCTCCTTCCCCTGTGTCAGCTGATAGTCAGCCCCCTGCCCAGGACCCTGCCACAAAAACCCCATCGTCGCCTCCACGATCCTCCACAGCATCCACCAGTGTTCAGCTCTCCATACCCCAGACGCTGGAGCAGAAACGCAAATATAGTGCAACCCACCCGCACGCCCAAGCCCTTAATGTGCACATCTCCAGATTGCTTAGCCTGGAGATGCTGCCCTATAGGCTAGTAGAGACCGAGGCCTTTCGCAACCTCATGGCGGCGGCCGCCCCTCGGTATTCGGTCCCCAGCCGCCACTACTTTTCCCGATGTGCCGTCCCAGCCCTGCACCAGCACGTGTCAGACAACATCATCCGTGCCCTGACCAACGCCGTTTCTGACAAGGTCCACCTGACCACGGACACGTGGACGAGTGCTGCCGGGCAGGGCCACTATATATCGCTGACGGCACATTGGGTTAACTTGGTGGAGGCTGGGAGCGAGTCTGACCCTGCGGCTGGTCATATACTGCCGACGCCGAGGATTGCGGGGCCTACCTCGGTCCAGGTGTTTCAGGCCTACTATGCCTCCTCCTCCTCCCACCCCTCCTCCACCTCCTCCTCCGAACTACCATCCGTGGGCACGGCGCCATCAGTCGGTAGCTCTAGGCACAGCAGCAGTGCCGTCGCTAAGCGACAGCAGGCGGTGCTCAAACTGCTGAGCCTAGGCGATAAAAGGCACACCGCCCAAGAGCTATTACAGGGCATCACGGCGCAGACTGATCTGTGGCTGGCACCGCTGAACCTGAAGCCAGGCATGGTTGTGTGTGACAACGGCCATAACCTGGTGGCGGCTCTGCAACTCGGCAGACTGACACATGTGCCATGCCTGGCCCATGTGTTAAATCTGATAGTTCAGCGTTTCCTCAAGACATACCCCAATCTGTCTGATTTGCTCACGAAGGTGCACCGCATCTGTGCGCATTTCAGGAAGTCCAGCACAGATGCTGCCACTCTCAGGGCAGCGCAGCGCCGCCTCCAACTGCCCGCTCACCGACTGTTGTGCGACGTGCCCACGAGGTGGAATTCAACACTGACCATGTTATCCAGAGTTTACCAGCAGCGCCGAGCGATTGTAGACTGCCAGATGTCAACTTCCACCAGAACTGGTAGTCAGGTCAGTCAGCTTCCTCAAGTCTACAATGAGGAGTGGACGTGGATGTCTGATATCTGTCAGGTGCTGAGTAACTTTGAGGAGTCAACACAGATGGTCAGTGGCGATGCCGCCATCATCAGCCTCACCATCCCGCTGCTTGGCCTCTCTGATCAGCATGAAGTCGGAAGCTTTGCGCTCGTCACAAGAGACGGGGGAAGAAGATTCCCTTGTTGATAGCCAAAGCACCCTTAGGTCTGTTTCTCAGCGCATATCGGAGGAGGTGGAGGTGGAGGAGGATGAGGAGGAAGAGGAGGAGAATGTTGGCGAGACACAAGAGGGGACCATTGTTGAGTCCTTCACTGTTCAGCGTGTATGGGCAGAAGAAGAGGAGTTGGAGGAGTTGGAGGAGGAGGAAATGGACAGTCAGGCCAGTGAGGGGAGTGAATTCTTACGCGTTGGTACTCTGGCAGATTTCATGCTAGGCTGCCTATCCCGTGACCCTCGCGTTCAAAGAATTTATTCCAGCACCGATTACTGGGTGTTCACTCTCCTGGACCCACGGTACAAGCAAAATCTTTCCACTCTCATCCCTGCAGAGGAAAGGAGTGTGAGAATGCATGAATACCAGCAGGCCCTGGTGCACAAGCTGAAACAGTATTTCCCTTCTGACAGCGCTAGCGGCAGAGTGCGTAGTTCAGCGGGACAAGTAGCGAGGGAGAGTAGGCGAGCAGGCAGCTTGTCCAGCACTGGCAAGGGTACGCTTTACAAGGCTTTTGCCAGCTTTATGTCACCCCAGCAAGACACTGTCACCTGTCCCCAGTCTCGGCAGAGTAGGGCTGATCTTTACAGAAAGATGGTGAGGGAGTACGTAGCTGACCATACCATCGTCCTAAATGATCACACAGCTCCCTACAACTACTGGGTTTCAAAGCTGGACATGTGGCATGAACTGGTGCTGTACGCCTTGGAGGTTCTTGCCTGCCCTGCCGCTAGCGTCTTGTCCGAGCGGGTTTTCAGTGCAGCTGGTGGCATCATCACCGATAAGCGTACACGCCTGTCGACTGACAGCGCTGACAGGCTGACGCTTATTAAGATGAATAAAGCCTGGATTTCTCATAATTTCCAATCTCCACCAGGTGAAGGAAGCTCAACCTGAATAATTGATCCACTCCTCCTCCTCCTCATTTTCCTCCTTCTCCTCCTCTTTGTACAGTAAAGCAGAGGAAACTGGCTATTTTTTGACAGGGCCCACTGGCTCTAGCTATAGTACTTTATGCATTTAATTTTTCTGGAGGGCCACCTACCCGGTCCTCTGTTTTAAACAATTTTTGAGAGTGCCACATACAGGCACTCAATCTATTCAATTTTTCTGGAGGGCCACCTACCCGGTCCTCTGTATTAAACAATTTTTGGGAGTGCCACATACAGGCACTCAATCTATTCAATTTTTCTGGAGGGCCACCTACCTGCTCCTCTGGTTTGAAAATTTTTGGGACTGCCACATACAGGCACTCAATCTATTCCATTTTACTGGAGGGCCACCTACCTGCTCCTCTGGTTTGAAAAATTTTTGGGACTGCCACATACAGGCACTATCCAAATTAAATTGTCTCCATAGCAGCCTCCACACGTTGTCTCCATTGCTACCTCCAAAAGTCGTCCATATAGCTGCCTCCATACATCGTCCCTTTATCAAACGAGGTGTGTCAGGCAGAAATTTGGGTTGTTTTCATGGATTCCACATCAAAGTTGTTAACTTTGTCGCCACCCTGCTGTGTTATCCACAAAATATACTGGCAAACTTTTATCATTTACCAATATTATTTCAGCGCTTCTTGCGCATCTGTTTACATTCCCCTCACCTGGCATATCCTAAACTTATAAGAACGCTACTACACTTGATCTTATACAAAAGGTTCTTAGAAGTGCTGTTTGGGGAGTAGCCTAGAGACAGGGGCTTGGATTGGCGAAAGCTCGCCTGGCAGCGGAGCGCCAGCTCCATGCGCATCAGCCGCTTCTTGCGCATCTGTTTACATTCCCCTCACCCGCCATATCCCAAACTTATAAGAACGCTACTACACTTAACTTGGTGCAGGCTGGGACCGAGTCTGACCCTGGGGCTGGTCAAATACTGCCGACGCAGAGAATTGCGGGGCCTACCTCGGTCCAGGTCTCAAAGGCCTACTATACCTCCTCCCAACCCTCCTCCTCCTCCGAATTACCATCCGTGGGCATGGCGCCATCAGTCGGTAGCTCTAGGCACAGTCAGTGCTCAAACTGCTGAGCCTAGGCGATAAAAGGCACACCGCCCAAGAGCTATTACAGGGCATTCCACATCAAACTTGTTAACTTTGTCGCCACCCTGCTGTGTAATCCACAAAATATACTTGCAAACTTTTATCATTTACCGATATTATTTCAGCGCTTCTTGCGCATCTGTTTACATTCCCCTCACCCGGCATATCCTAAACTTATAAGAACGCTACTACACTTGATCTTATACAAAAGGTTCTTAGAAGTGCTGTTTGGGGAGTAGCCTAGAGACAGGGGCTTGGATTGGCGAAAGCTCGCCTGGCAGCGGAGCGCCAGCTCCATGCCAAGATCCAACTAACATAGTTTTAACTGCAGCACCTTTAATCTACTACTAGTTCACTGCCTCCATACATGGTCCCCTTATCAAACGAGCTGTGTCAGGCAGAATTTTGGGTTGTTTTCATGGCTTCCATGTTAACTTTGTCGCCACCCTGCTGTGTAATCCACAAAATATACTGGCAAACTTTTATCATGTACCGATATTATTTGAGCGCTTCTTGCTCACCTCCTTTGGTTCCTCTCTGCCACCCATTGGTTTGAAGCCTGAGTCCATTTAGGGTATGTCGCCATGACACTCTCTAGCCTGCTGCCGCTGCCTCTGCATGCCGTCCCCTATAGTGTCAGGGTCAATTATTGGATGTTTTAGATGCTATCTAGCTTCATTCTGTCACTCTGTCATGGCCATGCTGTTGCCCATAATTTTGGCATAATGTTGCGATTATGCAGCCTCAGAGGCATCCATGCATGCTGCCCCTGCTGTTTCCTGTCCATTTCCGTGGTGTTTCCATCCTTTTATGAGGTTCCCAGGTGTTTGGCCAAGCTTCCCTGTGCAGAGCCTTGGTCCCCTTGAAAAATGCTCGAGTCTCCCATTGACTTCAATGGGGTTCGTTATTCGAGACGAGCACTCGAGCATCGGTAAAAGTTCGTCTCGAATAACGAGTACCCGAGCATTTTAGTACTCGCTCATCTCTAGTTACAATTATAAAGTATACAGTTTCAACTTACATACAAACTCAACTTAAGAACAAACCTACAGAAACTATCTTGTACGTTACCCGGGAGCTGTCTGTAGTTTTTATGGCCGCTTCAACCTGTAAACAAGTTTTCAAAGATTTATAAATTTAACGAAAAAGCTTTGATCCATTCCTGTTGGGAGATAACAATGTCTAGTGTTTTTTTCCAACTTTTAAGTGGATGTGATTTTGAAAAAGTTAAATTATTAGTGATGGCGGAAAAGAGCGATCGAAGCATCTAGGGACAGCTTCCCTTTAGCCCGCCAAGCATTGACGAGTAATGAAGGATAAATGTGAGTAATAAGATAGAAAGATCTTTCCAAATCCAGACTCTAAGTTATTATTCTCGTCTATCGTATTCAAGGTTTTCCAACACAGAATAATTGCTCTGACAGTTGTAGAGATTCGTGGTGTGATACAGATTTGTCCTATTTTCGCTAAAATAAATTGACAAATATTTATTGTATACAAATATATGAATATTATACGGCCCATCTGTCTTGTTTGTTATCCGTTGTTGGTCATCATGTGAAACTTGGCTCCAGCATCAGAGGCTGTATGTATGTACTACATGGTGCACTATTCATACTCGTCCGAGCTTGATGCTCGTTCGAGCATTAGCGTACTCGAAACTGCTCGTTGCTCGGACGAATACTTCGCCCGCTCGAGAAAATGGCATCTCCCACCATTTTGCTTTTTGGCGGCCAGAAACAGAGCCAATCACAAGCCAAGAGACTCTGCACTCCACCCAGCATGACGTGGTACCCTTACACGTCGATAGCAGTGGTTGGCTGGCCAGATCAGGTGACCCTGGAATAGACTAGCCCCTGCCCGCGCTGCTCGGATCATTCTCTGTCTGGATGCCGCTAGGGAGAGAGCTGCTGCTGGTCAGGGATAGTGTTAGGCTGTTCTATTAGAATAGTGTTAGGCAGGAGTGATTCTACAAGAACCCAACAGTCCTTCTTAGGGCTACAATAACGTTATACTTTTTTTTTTATTATTTGCTTGTGGCTGGGCTTGCTGGCACTAGTAGTGCAGCTAGTACCATATTGTGAGGAATTTGCAGGGGGACTTAGCTCTTAGTGACACACATATCCACCTCAAACACCAAAGTGGGACAATTTAATAGGGCTTTGATTAGAATTAGGCAGAGTCTGCTGATTTTTTTTTTTTTTTACCTTTATTTCATTTTATAGCTCAAACTCATCTTGCAAAGCAGTGTGCTTTCATTGTAGGCTACAAAATAGCCATAGGAGAACCCCAACGGCTTACTTAGGCCTACAATAGCGGCGTTTTTCCTTTTTTTTGTTTGCTTGTGGCTGGGCTTGCTGGCATTGGTAGTGCAGCTAGTACCATACTGTGAGGAATTTGCTGGGAGACCTGCGACCGTTGTGTTTAGCTCTTAGTGACACGCATATCCACCTCAAACACCGAAGTGGGACAATTTATTAGGGGTTTGAGTAGAATTAGGCAGAGTCTGCTGATTTTTTTTTTTTTTAGCTGTATTTCATTTTATAGCTCAAACTCATCTTGCAAAGCAGTGTGCTCTCATTGTAGGCTACAAAATAGCCATAGGAGAACCCCAACGGCTTACTTAAACTTACTTAAATAAACACAATTTTTTTTTTTTTTTCAAGTTTACACTTTAATTTGGAAAATGTTTACCCCGAGGGCTAGTGGTAGAGGACGAGGGCGTGGACGTGGGTGTCCAACTACTGCAGGGATCTGAGGCCGTGGTCCTGGGCGGGGTGAGACACCACCTGCTGATGGGGGAGCAGGGGAACGCCGCAGAGGTACACTCCCTAGGTTCCTTAATGTCTCAAGTTACTGGGACTCGTGGTAGAGCACTGTTGAGGCCAGAACAGTGCGAAGAGGTGATGTCGTGGATTGCGGACAATGCTTCTAGCCATTTGTCCACCAGTCAGTCTTCCACGCAGTCCACCCATGTCACCGAAATCGGCACTCCTCCAGCTCCTCCACCTCAGCCTCCTTCCCCCCAGTCTGCCCCCTCCCACCAAAATTTGGCATTTGAACCGGCATACTCTGAGGAACTGTTTTCTGGACCCTTCCCACAGTCACAAACCACTTGTCCTGCTGCTGAGCTATTTTCCGATGCCCAGGTTTTCCACCAGTCGCAGTCTGTGGGTGATGATGACATTATTCACGTAGTGGAAGAAGTGTGTAAAGAGGTGTCGGACGATGAGGAGACACGGTTGTCAGACAGTGGTGAAGTTGTTGTCAGGGCAGGAAGTCCGAGGGGGGAGCAGACTGAGGGATCGGAGGATGATGAGGTGACAGACGCAAGCTGGGTTGAGAGGCCGGGTGAACACAGTGCTTCTGAGACGGAGGCGAGTCCTATAGCAGAACAGGTTGGAAGAGGCAGTGGTGGGGCCAGACGGAGAGGCAGGGCCAGAGCTGGTGCATCAGCGCCAAATGTTGCCCGTAGTCAAGCTCCCGTGGCGAGGGCTAGATTTTCAGAAGTCTGGAGGTTCTTTAAAGAAACACCGGATGACCGACGGACTGTGGTGCGCAACCTTTGAAAAACCAGGATCAGCAGGGGTTCCACCACTACTAGCTTAACTACCACCAGTATGCGCAGGCATCTGAATGCTAAACACCCCACTCAATGGCACCAAGCCCGTTCACCTCCGGCCGGGCACACCACTGCTCCTTCTCCTGTGTCATCTGCTAGTCAGCCCCCTGCCCAGGATCCCGGCCCAAACACCTCCCGTGCGAAAACCCCATTTTCGCCTCCACGATCTTCCACAGCATCCACCAGCGTTCAGCTCTCCATACCCCAGACGCTGGAGCGCAAAAGGAGGCATAGCGCAACCCACCCACACGCCCAAGCCCTCAACGTCCACATCTCCAAGTTGCTTAGCCTGGAGATGCTGCCCTATAGGCTGGTAGAGACTGAGGCCTTTCGAAACCTCATGGCGGCGGCCGCCCCTCGGTATTCGGTCCCCAGCCGCCACTACTTTTCCCGATGTGCCGTCCAAGCCCTGCACAAGCACGTGTCAGAGAACATCCTCCGTGCCCTGACCAACAACGTTTCTGACAAGGTCCACCTGACCTCGGACACGTGGACGAGTGCTGCCGGGCAGGGACCGAGTCTGACCCTGGGGCTGGTCATATACTGCCGACGCCGAGGATTGCGGTCTCAAAGGCCTACTATGCCTCCTCCTCCTCCCACCCCTCCTCCACCTCCTCCTCTGAATTACCATCCGTGGGCATGGCGCAATCAGTCGGTAGCTTTTGGCACAACAGCAGTGCCATCGCTAAGCGACAGCAGGCGGTGCTCAAACTGCTGAGCCTAGGCGATAAAAGGCACACCGCCCAAGAGTTATTACAGGGCATCACGGCGCAGACTGATCTGTGGCTGGCACCGCTGAACCTGAAGCCAGGCATGGTTGTGTGTGACAACGGCCGTAACCTGGTGGCAACTCTGCAACTCGGCAGACTGACACATGTGCCATGCCTGGCCCATGTATTAAATCTCATAGTTCAGCGTTTCCTCAAGACATACCCCAATCTTTCTGATTTGCTCACGAAGGTGCGCCGCATCTGTGCGCATTTCAGGAAGTCCAGCACAGATGCTGCCACTCTCAGGGCAGCGCAGCGCCGCCTCCAACTGCCCGCTCACCGACTGTTGTGCGACGTGCCCACGAGGTGGAATTCAACACTAACCATGTTATCCAGAGTTTACTAGCAGCGCAGAGCGATTGTAGACTGCCAGATGTCAACTTCCACCAGAACTGGTAGTCAGGTCAGTCAGCTTCCTCAAGTCTACAATGAGGAGTGGACGTCAGGTGCTGAGTAACTTTGAGGAGTCAACACAGATGGTCAGTGGTGATGCCGCCATCATCAGCCTCACCATCCCGCTGCTTGGCCTGTTGAAAATCTCTCTGGTCAGCATGAAGTCGGAAGCTTTGCGCTCGTCACAAGAGATGGGGGAAGAAGATTCCCTTGTTGATAGCCAAAGCACCCTTAGGTCTGTTTCTCAGCACATATCGGAGGAGGTGGAGGAGGATGAGGAGGAAGAGAAGGAGAATGTTGGCGAGACAGAAGAGGGGACCATTGTTCAGTCCTTCACTGTTCAGCGTGTATGGGCAGAAGAAGAGGAGTTGGAGGAGGAGGAAATGGACAGTCAGGCCAGTGAGGGGAGTGAATTCTTGCGCGTTGGGACTCTGGCACATATGGCAGATTTCATGCAAAGCTGCCTATCCCATGACCCTCGCGTTCAAAGAATTTATTCCAGCACTGATTACTGGGTATTCACTCTCCTGGACCCACGGTACAAGCAAAATCTTTCCACTCATCCCTGGAGAGGAAAGGAGTGTGAGAATGCATGAATACCAGCAGGCCCTGGTGCACAAGCTGAAACAGTATTTCCCTTCTGACAGCGCTAGCGGCAGAGGGCGTACTTCTGCGGGACAAGTAGCGAGGGAGAGTAGGCGACCTGGCAGCTTGTCCAGCACTGGCAGGGGTACGCTTTACAAGGCCTTTGCCAGTTTTATGTCACCCCAGCAAGACACTGTCACCTGTCCCCAGTCTCGGCAGAGTAGGGCTGATCTTTACAGAAAGATGGTGAGGGAGTACGTAGCTGACCTAAATGATCCTAAATGATCACACAGCTCCCTACAACTACTGGGTTTCAAAGCTGGACATGTGGCACGAACTGGCGCTGTACGCCTTGGAGGTTCATGCCTGCCCTGCCGCTAGCGTGTTGTCTGAGCGGGTTTTCAGTGCAGCTGGTGGCATCATCACCGATAAGCGTACAAGCCTGTCGACTGACAGCGCTGACAGGCTGACGCTTATCAAGATGAATAAAGCCTGGATTTCTCAGCATTTCCATTCTCCACCAGGTAAAAGAAGCTGAACCATGTATGCACTCCTCCTCCTCATTGTCCTCCTTCTCCTCCTCTTTGTACACTAAAGCAGAGGAAACTGGCTATTTTTTTGCCAGGGCCAACTGGCTTTGGCTATAGTACTCTATGTATTTAATTTTTCTGGAGGGACAACTACTCTGTCCTCTGTTTTAAACAATTTTTGGGAGTGCCACATACAGGCACTCAATCTATGTAATTTTTCTGGAGGACCAGCTACCTGCTCCTCTGGTTTGAAAACTTTTTTGGACTGCTACATACAGGCACTCAATTTATTTAATCTTTTTGGAGGACCAGCTACCTGCTCCTCTGGTTTGAAAACTTTTTTGGACTGCCACATACAGGCACTATTTAAATTAAATTGTCTCCATAGCAGCCTCCACACGTCGTCTTTTTAGCTGCCTTCACACGTTGTCTCCATTGCTACCTCCACACGTCATCGCCATAGCTGCCTCCAAAAGTAGTCCATATAGCTGCCTCCATACCTGGTCCCCTTATCAAACGAGCTGTGTCAGGCAGAATTTTGGATTGTTTTCATGGCTTCCATGTTAACTTTGTCGCCACCCTGCTGTGTAATCCACAAAATATACTGGCAAACTTTTATCATTTACCAATATTATTTCAGCGCTTCTTGCGCATCTGTTTACATTCCCCTCACCCGCCAGAACCCAAACTTATAAGAACGCTACTACACTTGATCTTATGCAAAAGGTTCTTAGAAGTGCTGTTTGGGGAGTAGCCTAGAGACAGGGGCTTGGATTGGCGAAAGCTCGCCTGGCAGCGGAGCGCCAGCTCCATCCCAAGATCCAACTAACATAGTTTTAACTGCAGCACCTTTAATCTACTACTAGTTCACTGCCTCCATACATGGTCCCCTTATCAAATGGGCTGTGTCAGGCAGAATTTTGGGTTGTTTTCATGGCTTCCACATCAAACTTGTTAACTTTGTCGCCACCCTGCTGTGTAATCCACAAAATATACTGGCAAACTTTTATCATTTACCAATATTATTTCAGCGCTTCTTGCGCATCTGTTTACATTCCCCTCACCCGCCATATCCTAAACTTATAAGAACGCTACTACACTTGATCTTATACAAAAGGTTCTTAAAAGTGCTGTTTGGGGAGTAGCCTAGAGACAGGGGCTTGGATTGGCGAAAGCTCGCCTGGCAGCGGAGCGCCAGCTCCATCCCAAGATCCAACTAACATAGTTTTAACTGCAGCACCTTTAATCTACTACTAGTTCACTGCCTTCATACATGGTCCCCTTATCAAACGAGCTGTGTCAGGCAGAATTTTGGGTTGTTTTCATGGCTTCCTCATCAAACTTGTTAACTTTGTCGCCACCCTGCTGTGTAATCCACAAAATATACTGGCAAACTTTTATCATTTACCGATATTATTTGAGCGCTTCTTGCTCACCTCCTTTGGTTCCTCTCTGCCACCCATTGGTTTTAAGCCTGAGTCCATTTGGGGTATGTTGCCAAGACACTCTCTAGCCTGCCGCTGCTGCCGCTGCCTCTGCATAGTCCCCTATAGTGTCAGGGTCAATAATTGGATGTTTTAGATGCTATCTAGCCTCATTCTGTCACTCTGTCATTACCATGCTGTTACCCATATTTTTGGCATAATGGTGCGATTAAGCAGCCTCAGAGGCATCCATGCATGCTGCCCCTGCTGTTTCCTGTCCATTTCCGTGGTGTTTCCATCCTTTTCTGAGGTTCCCAGGTGCTTGGCCAAGCTTCCCTGTGCAGATCCTTGGTCCCCTTGAAAAATGCTCGAGTCTCCCATTGGCTTCAATGGGGCTCGTTATTCGAGACGAGCACTCGAGCATCGGGAAAAGTTTGTCTCGAATAACGAGTACCCGAGCATTTTAGTGCTCGCTCATCTCTAATCATTATTGAACACACTTGATGAACACTATACTTGATGAACACCAAAATTGCTAACAAATTTTAAGGTGGGTTTTTTCTTTTTATCTTTAGGAAATGTGTTAATGTAAGGGCTAAAATTGGACCAACAAAATCAACAAAATTGGATCATGCTAAATTTCCATTTCGTTTTAATTACTTAATTATTGAAGATTTCAAAGGGATTAACAATCTTCCAAAACAGTTTTTGCTAGTTTCACAGGTGCAGATTTGAAAATGGGTTGATATATAGGGGGTTTCTAATGTCATGTATTTAAAATTTCGTAAAAAGCTGAAATTATCCCCCAAAACATCAATTCTAAAAACTCCTTGAAGGTACAGAAAGCCGAGGTTCAATTTGTAAGCCTGTAGCCTTAAAATAAACTATCCAGACATTTCAAAATTTATGAAATATGGGAAATGTTATTCAGCAACTTATTTGTGTGGTTAAGCTATCTGCCTGAAAACAAGATGATTTTGAATTTCGAAAATGGCAAATATTTGATTTGACAGATTTGGTGTCTTATGCTTATACTGAAATCATAAACTGGATGGGTTTCCTATGGAAAGATTATTGGAATCTCCAAAAACCATAAAGAATTTGCTATCTGGTCAGTGGCCTGGACCTACATGGTAATATTAAAGCTTGAGGTAGCTCAGATCACATCTAGCATCACCTAATCAGCCTTCATGATCCTTATTTGGTAATGGAGTGTCCATATAATATAACATAAAACAGTGTAGCTAAAAAATAAGTGTAAGCAGGAGGCCAAAAAGATAAAGAATAAAAGTCGGGGAACATATGATCTCCTGTCCAAACTGACAATCTAAGTAAAACCAACTCAAATTGGTCCTGGCCCTAGATGGAGATGTAAGATGCGGTTCTGCGAGGCAGCGCTACTCTGAGCACCCAACTATCACAGACAATTTTACAATTGATTGATTAGACACAACTTAGAGCTCGATAAGTGATAAGAACCAGATAAGGAGCCAGTACACATCACTCATTCTCCAGCTTCCATGGGAGTTATGTCCCACCTCACACAAGGGTTATGGAAGCCATTTGGAATTTTACCCCAAGCATCAAATTCTGTAGAAGACAGTAAACCCCTTCATAAGAGAGATCAGGAAATGTTCTTGGAGGATATGACTCCGTCTCCGCAAGTGTTAATGAAATCATTCGACAATTTAGCTTTGCTTATTCTTGTTTTAATTGTAACCTCTATTTCTGATGAGTGAAGAACATTTCCAGACACCACAGATGAGATCTGAGAACAAATTTAGAGCGCAGTGTGGTAAAGTTCTCCGCACTCCCTATAAAAGATGGGGAGATTCAGCTCCGGCTGCATTGACACTAAGATGCTACAGAAGTTACTGTCAGTCACCACATTACCCAATGCAGCTGCTCCGGGGTTACTCCTTGTTATTCTAGGATGTTTTACTCTATTCTTGATAATATCATCTTCAGCTTCAACAGAATCATCTTCACTGAAAACTCTGCTGTGTGTGTTTTTCCTGTGTCTGTCACCTTGTATCTTCACCGGGCAGACTCTAGCTCCAGCCTGTAGACTAGACATTGAGAAATTGTGGGAAGATTATGAATACGTTAAGGATGGAGATGTTATGATCGGAGGAGTTGTCTCTGTCAACCTTCAGGTTATTCCTTCTGGATATTTTACTTCTGACAGGGGCTACTCTATGTGTGAAACGTAAGTGTGAGGACATGATATCAGGGGCCGGGGCTGGATGTGCATATAATGGGGCTCATTTTCGTCACATTTCCCGATGATTTCTGATTAGCGCCACACTTAACAAGGGTTTTGCACATCAGCATTGGCTTTCACGTGAAACAAATCAGGGGGCGGGCTACGGACGATCCAACGGATTTGGACAACGCGCAGGATTTAACATTGTAAATTGTGTCGTAAGACATGCACTCACATACACCAGAAAGAATAAGGTGAACTTTGGTGGACCTCGGGGCAGAAGCGGCGAATGCAGGAACTTGGGGGCACGATGTTGGTGAATCGCGCCGGACTTTATCTTTGTCAGAGTGTCCAGATTGGGGATCGCGACAGGACCGGGTAAGTAAATGTGCCCATATATCATTACTATACTAGAACTGCAGATTGTCGAAAATCCTACTGAAAACTGTAGCACCATCCTTGAGCTGATATGAAGAACATATAGTTTTCATGATAGCAGAGAAATAACAGGTCCATGCAGATCCAACTTTCTTTGTAAAAAAGTTACTATTAAGAGGAAACTCATGTGACCACAGGGAAGACATTTCACATATCAAAATCCCAGAATCCGTGTTACTATGGGTTCCACCACCATACTCCAGGGCTGAACCTTCACAGTCTTTATCATAATGTAGTGGAGATAAATGGTAAAAGTACAAGTGAGGAGCTGGACCCCTTTTTCATCCGCCAACTAATTCAGGTGCCCAAATTCGTAGAATAAAATCCTAGAAAGTTCGGAATAAAAGGGGCCCTGGAGAGAGGGTAGGTTTCCCAATTTATAGCCCATCTCGGGCTTTTGGACCACATGTCTATGCAATCAGCTACCGACTGTGGGTCTCTCTGTCTCCTGGAGCTGTGACCACAAAGTCTGGGTCTGTAGACAACACCAGGAGATTTGCCATAATAGGGCCTGATATAGTCAGGTTAGAGCTCAGACAAGCAGGTTTTCTTCTCGGTTGTGCCCAGTCTTGTGTTTGAAACTTTTTAAATGTGTCTCGATCTGCTAGAACCGATTTTCCTGCCTCTACCAAAGCTCATCCTATACAATACATACATTTGGTTTTGAATTCGATGATCCATTTTACAGAACCTCAAATTTCTCCACATGAAAATAAATTTCCCATTTCTTCACTGAAGTTTCAAGCTCCTCTAAACCCCTTCACAATATGATACTATCCTCTTCTGTAACCAATCGTTTACAGAGCTTAGTATTAAGTAAGAATATTAAAATTCTCCCTTTATTTTTATATTTTCAATTTTAAGAGCTGTATTCATCGGATGTATCCTTTCCAAAGAACGGTGACTTTTTTTCTTGCAGTTTATTTCTTAGTTTTACATAAATCTTATGAATCAATTCTGTATATTGTGAGACAGCGACTGGTAAAGTGGTTGGAGATCGCTATATTTCTACGAGGTTTCTTGCATCTGTCTTTTAAGCGACAGGAAGTTCACATCTCACACAGGGGAAGCTGAGTGAGATGGTGGAAAAAGTCCAGGAAAGCTGGGTGCCTTAAGCAAGACATAGCTTGTCAAGGGATTTTGGTAAGTCCTGTTTTTAGGCCTGTATTTTTGGGATGATTGGAGTCTGGTAATGGGGATGGTTATTTCTATCCTGTCCAGCACAGGTTATACTTGTAGCACACAGGATACACTGATGCTGAAGCTCAGCTCTTCTTGAGCTACCAATGTCTGCACTGTGTGACTACAGGGGGGACCACGTGGAGAGACAGGTCCTATCTGCCTGTCTGGAGTCTCCTGTGCTGAGGTCTGCAAACCTGTCCAAGGACTGTGATTATGTGAGGTCAAACCCACAACTTTCTTTAGTGTCAGGTGGCTGGTAGTAACTCATCTTAGTAGTTAGGGAAGACTATGTGCAGTTAGAGCTTAGCCGAGCAGGTATTGTTGTTATTAATTTACTTTAGCCTGAAGTATAAGACTTTATATTTTGTTTTTGGAATTTTTCCAGTAGTAAAGGGAACACGGCAAAGCCCTTTTCAAACTGAAACCTTTGAGTCTCTGTCTGCATCACATGTTAAACATTTTATTTATTGGGAGGTTACAGTGTATTTTCCAATATTTTTGCAATTTACATACAACAATTTCTGCACAACATACAAATTGTAGTGATGTACAATTTCACTGCTGAGCTATAAAACTGAAACTTTGTCCTAATAATATAACTTCCGTTGTGGGGTGTGCGGGACACTACACAATGTGGATTTGTGAGACGTTCAATTACGTAAAATTAAATCATCTATAAGATGATAAGGCATAGGCGCTATTCACCTCTGTATTTAAAGGGTTAATTGTTGCAAATTAGTACTTTCCTTGATCTTGGCCATTAAATGGGTTGCACTGGATTACTACATTTTACTTTATAAGTTTGGGGTGGTCTAAAAAAACAAAAAGCATCTTCATTTCCTCTCTCTGTTCAGGAGGAAGACTTCAAGAACTGACACCAGGCTGCCAAAGTGGACACAATAGATCTCCCAAGACAGAGAGACCACTGGGCGATAGGCACTCTATATCTCCTTATCCACTCTATGGACACTGCCCTCTGTATACCCAATAATATTGTCATTTTACCTAAAGCCCCTCCCCCCCCCCCGAAAAAGCACTGTATTCTATTGCTCCCCCTGAAGATGGTCTTTCGAGCAAAAACGTGTCCGTGACTGTCTTGGGGACTTGTCAGGACAGGAGCAATTAAGGAGAGTTAGGGACTGGTTATAGAACATACTTCCCCTTCCCCTCAGGAGACTGACTACCGAAATTTCTTATGGCTCTGCCCAACACAACTGAGATGCACGACCCTTATCCAGAGATCCAGTAATTTGTATGTTTTTCTTTCCTTATATTATTGCATTACACTGGATGTCTGATAGACTGTGGCTGCATACACTCACCGGCCACTTTATTAGGTACACCATGCTAGTAACGGGTTGGACCCCCTTTTGCCTTCAGAACTGCCTCAATTCTTCGTGGCATAGATTCAACAAGGTGCTGGAAGCATTCCTCAGAGATTTTGGTCCATATTGACATGATGGCATCACACAGTTGCCGCAGATTTGTCGGCTGCACATCCATGATGCGAATCTCCCGTTCCACCACATCCCAAAGATGCTCTATTGGATTGAGATCTGGTGACTGTGGGGGCCATTTGAGTACAGTGACCTCATTGTCATGTTCAGGAAACCAGTCGGAGATGATTCCAGCTTTATGACATGGCACATTATCCTGCTGAAAGTAGCCATCAGATGTTACAGGGTACATTGTGGTCATAAAGGGATGGATATGGTCAGCAACAATACTCAGGTAGGCTGTGGCATTACAACGATGCTCAATTTGGTACCAAGGGGCCCAAAGAGTGCCAAGAAAATATTCCCCACACCATGACACCACCACCACCAGCCTGAACCGTTGATACAAGGCAAGATGGATCCATGCTTTCATGATGTTGACACCAAATTCTGACCCTACCATCCGAATGTTGCAGCAGAAATCGAGACTCATCAGACCAGGCAACGTTTTTCCAATCTTCTACTGTCCAATTTCGATGAGCTTGTGCAAATTGTAGCCTCAGTTTCCTGCTCTTAGCTGAAAGAAGTGGCACCCGGTGTGGTCTTCTGCTGCTGTAGCCAATCTGCCTCAAAGTTCGACGTACTGTGCGTTAAGAGATGCTCTTCTGCCTACCTTGGTTGTAACGGGTGGCGATTTGAGTCACTGTTTCCTTTTTATATCAGCTCGAACCAGTCTGCCCATTCTCCTCTGACCTCTGGCATCAACAAGGCATTTCCGCCCACAGAACTGCCGCTCACTGGAAGTTTTTTTCTTTTTCGGAGCATTCTCTGTAAACCCTAGAGATGGTTGTGCGTGAAAATCCCAGTAGATCAGCAGTTTCTGAAATACTCAGACCAGCCCTTCTGGCACCAACAACCATGCCACGTTCAAAGGCCACAAATCACCTTTCTTCCCCATACTGATGCTCGGTTTGAACTGCAGGAGATTGACCATATCTACAGGCCTAAATGCACTGAGTTGCCGTCATGTGATTGGCTGATTAGAAATTAAGTGTTAACGAGCAGTTGGACAGGTGTACCTAATAAAGTGGCCGGTGAGTGTATATTATAGGTTTGACTAGATCCAGATCTAGTCTGGTGCGCCAGTGTTTCACCTGAACAACTAGGACCTATACAGCTGTGAGGCAGTCATTTCTGGTGGATTTATTTGGGTTTTTCTGTGTTTGTACAACTACAGGGAAAGCATCATCAGCTTCCAACAGATGTCTATGTCCTCTACATGCAGATTGTGCCCTCCCTACCCTTTCTTTCATAATTTTAGTTTTTTTAGATTCTTGTCTTTATTTTGCAGTGTCCACGTTCCTTACTATAAGAATCTCTTGGCTTTCTTTTACGCTGTTGATGAAATCAATAAAAATCCTTCTATTCTCCCAAACCTGACTCTGGGATATCACATCTATGACTCGTGTTCAGATTACAAGGTTGCGATAAAGAGCATAATACATATATTATCTGGACCCGGAAATGCTGTCCCTAATTATTCCTGCACTCGGAATAAAGTTATGGGTTTTATCGGAGATCATTTCACATCCACCACTTTACCGATAGCTCAGCTCCTGGGGATATATCCGTACACACAGGTCAGTCATATGGTCAGACTATATGAAAATGTACCATGATACATGATATGACTTCTCCTGTACTGATCCTGAGTCACATCCTCCTGTCAGAAGAATCATATAGGACATCAAAGACATTTACTGCCTGTGATGATCCCCCACTCTCATCTCCAATCACGGGGTGCATCTGCACTAGGCAACCTCAACATTTAGCCTATTGAGCCCCTCCCACCTTCACAAAATAGCATCTCTACACTATTTTTCTAAGCACCCAGCATCCATCTGTCAGGGAAACTAAACACAGAAGAGTCCCTGACACTACACTGCACTAACAGCCCAGGGGCGCACAACCACACTATTTACCCCGTATTTAAAACCACTAGTATAAGATCAGGGCCAAACATCATAACATGCAAGAGACATCTAAAAGGAGGTGACTGTTTAACATAGCGTCAGTCAGAGAGGCAGGAACTTCTAAAAATCTAGCATTTGCCCTTTCTAGGGCACTTAGGTGTATAGAGGAGACCCCAGTTATTAGGACACTAGGAAATCTGAAATAACTGCTTAATTTAGGGGACTTTGAAGAACTTCAGTAGGCAAGGATGCTCTTACTGCTTATAGGGGGTTATACAGTATTACTGGAAAGACTAGGCAGGATTATTGACATTTACTGAATCATCCAGCAAGATCTTGAAGGTCCCTTCACTGCATAGGATTTAGCTCCAGAAAAATCATAAATCATTATCAAACATACTTTAGCTGTTAGTGAACAGCGTGCAGTAATATGTGGATAATAAAATTGGCGTTGTCAGTGACTAGCATCCAGTGATACCTTGATCATAAAGATGACGTGCATTTTGGTACTGCAAATCTGTAACCATGGTTTTTCTGTTGGGGGTGATGAAACTGATGCGGCAAACTCCAAGCTCCTCTGATGGAAGAAGGTGCCAGGGAGTGCAGCGTGTACTTGTAGACCCCCAATAGGCAACATAAAGTTGAGGCATTGGTCAATTACATGGCGAGAGTGCATCAACTTTCATGGAATTATATTTGCCGTACTTATTCTTTTTTTTTTTTTTTCTTTAAATTTCACAAAAGGTACAATCAGTATTAAAATTGTATAAGTTTAGCAATGAAATTGCTTACAGCTTCATCAATACATTTTTGGACATCTACCATCAGTTTCACTGACGTCCAGCATTACGCGCCTGTTTCGTCAAGTAGTACTGTTTTTAGTGCATAAGCAAAGGGTTCGTTTGCTCAGAAACAGACTTTAAAAAAATATATAAAAGAGATGGATTCACCCAGGCTGATGTCACCTGGGCACCCCTCAGCATTGATGTATTTTAATGTATTCTGCCACTTACTGTGATCCGACCTCCAGTTCCCTTCGGAGGAGATAGGAGAGAGAGTGCACGCTCTGCTTTCTCTACGCCCTGGCTCTCTGACGTCATGGGCCGGCTCTTAGCTCCTTGGCGGTACTATTAGGGTGCTGTCACACAGTGCGTTCTTGATCCGTTTTTAAAAATCATGCATTTTTGTATGTTTACCATGCTTTTGGCTGGTTTGAATCTGTTTATCTTCATTTCTTGAAGTGTAGGCAGCTGTGAAATGGATTAAAACCAGCCAAATGCATGGTAAACATGGTTTAAAAATGGTCCAAAAACGCACAGTGTGACAGAACCCTTAAAGCCTGGGGCGGAATTATTTAAAATTAAGCGATGGTGAGAGGCAGCAACATGGTAGGCCACAAAGTGGCAGAATAACAGAGTGTAGAGGTGGTGGCAGCAGCAGGAAGAGGTCAGAGAGTGACACAATGACAGAGTGTGAAGGTGGTGGCAGCAGCAGGAGGAGGTCAGAGAGTGACAGGTGGCAGCAACAAGGTAGGCCACAGTGTGGCACAATGACATAGTGTGCAGGTGGCGGCAGCAGCAAGAGGTCCGAGAGTGGCACAAAGAAAAAATTTTGGAGGTGGCAGCAACATGGTAAGCCACAGAGTGGCAGAATGACAAAGCGTGGAGGTGGCGGCACAGAACTTGCATTGCACTCTGACCCCTTGTAAGTCCAATGCAAGTGCAATGTGTTTTTTACGCATCAATTGCCATAGAAAAGATAGAGCTCAGTCCTGAGTCAAACGCATTGAAATTGCATTGAAAACGTGCAGGAAAAACTGAGACACTGATCAAACTCTAACTGAAAACTGATTGAGCTCTGATGCAAAATGTCAGTTTTTCACTGACCAAACCCTGATCGCTCCCTGATCAGACTCTGACGTGATCTGCAACGCAAGTGTAGAATGGGCCTTAGATTCATTAAAGTGGCTTTGGTCTATTTTCTGTCTGGGATTTTTTTTCAGAAAGTCCCCAAAAAAGTCTCAAAATGCATAAAAAGTCTTAGCACATAGACCAGCTGGGGACTGGAGTAAGTTTGAGACTTTTTATGAAATTTTTTGCAATAGTCTCAAGTCATGCATCTGGCTTTGCACAGTGTTGCACTAGCAGTAGTTCTATGTTTAGGCCGGATTAATGAAGAGGTGTATGTAGTCCTGTGAAAAGTCTAAAAAACCCTCAATTTGACTATTTTAACACCAAAAAATCCCAGGAAAACCAATAATAAGTAACCCCCATACAATCTTTCACAATCAATTTTTATTTTATCACATCGGACCCTCCACATTTTAAAAAACCCTTGACAGCCAATATCCCAGAGTGGTGTGAACAGTCACTATGCTGGGGAAAAGATGTTCCCTAAAGTTTTTTACTCTTTTAGGTACAAATGTACATTCATTCTTTAAGATATTCTTAAAATGTATAATTAAATCCTGATTCAGAGGGGGCGTGGCCTGGCTATGGAAGAGTAAGGAAGCAACCTTGCTTAGCTCCCGGGTTTAGCCAGGATTCCGCCGCAGAATCAACATTCATCCTGCCCGATTCTACCCCACATGAGTCCCAGAAAGAAGAGGGGAACAGGGCCTGCCGCCCCAACCCCAATGCGGCCCGTACCGAAGGGAATTGACCAGTACCTGGTCCCTCAGGCCTCCCAGGACACGCGGCCTTCTCCAGCGGACGCGAGGGATCTGATAGATCTATCTCCCCCGGATAACCCACCTCAAGGGCCGTCTCCCACAACCCTTCCCTGCTCACTGGAACACGGACCCGCAGCCAGCGGAGGGACTCGATCCCGGGCTCCCGGAGCAGCATGGTGAGCGCGCCAAAATGGCGGATGCCATGGCCTCCTCTCACCTTCAGACGCGGGCCTACACTTCTGCTGGGTCCCCGACAAGCCGCACACACCGCACTGGCGTGGCTCCGATTTCTCCCGACTCTGGCCCGGCTCCAGAGGTAGTAGCAGAGGCCATTGGAGTTCCGGTGCCGAAGGCCCTGATTGGGAACGCCACCTCACGGACCCCTGAGAGGCCCCACACATCATCTCCCGGCCTTGCTGCCCTCCGGTCAGGGATGAACGGCACATGCCTCACTCCAGTCCGGAGTGACACTACTCCACAGCACAGCCCCTCTGCAGCTCCAGCGGTGACAGGTGAGCGGCAAATCCCCTCTGAGGTGCTGGACTTTGACCCGGTTAGGGTCTCACAAGAGCAGGAGGCCACTGGGTCTCAGCCAGGGAAGGCCACAGACTTATGTCCCCTGACCCCCGAGTTTTACCTCCCAGGCACAGAGGGGGCCCTTGCCTATGGGTCAGCTACATCTATATCCTCCCATCATGCAGGGTTATACCCATCAGTGAAAGTCCTAAAGGCCCCCCTGCTGAGTGACAAGCGAGGCTCCTCACCCCCACACCAACCTGCTAGCCCTGCTAGGTGCTCCCTGGGAGCCCCCTCCGACTCTCCTGGCACCTGGCCTCAGGATGCGCCGGTAGCACAGTCTCCTGGTCCTTCAGAGTCCTCCTTATCAAGGAGCCCATGTTTATACTACAATAGCACCCAGGATAGTGATCCTGATCAATCTCTTGGTGATTCGCCTGTGAGGGCAGCCTCAACTTCTCCGCAGCCTTTTTCAAATTATCAATGCAACCCGATTGAGGCGGGTGTGCTGGCAGACCTACGTGCCCTCTGTAATCATATCAGAGCCATCCCAACCAGAGAGGATATGGAGAGTTATGTGGCTCGCCTTGAACAATCGTACAGAGTGGAGATGGCCGGCCTGCGCGATGAGGTTCATCAGCTTGAACAGAGAGTATCCACCAATGAGTCCTCTCATCGCACAGTTACTGAAAGACTCGCAGCCCATGACACACAGATCTCTCTTCACTCACAACAAATTCTGGCTCTCACTGAGCAGCTGGATGATGCCGAGAATACGGGCCGCAGGAATAATATCAGAGTTCGGGAACTATCAGAAGCCATCGATAACCAGCAGATTGACGGTACCCTCAGAGCCATATTCAACAACATTCTTGGGGTCCCTGTGGACTCTCCTTTAGAGCTCGACAGAGCCCATCGAGCCTTGGGCCCTCACCCAAATGATCCTTCCCGACCTAGAGACATCATCTGTAGAGTCCATAGATACCAGATCAAGGAGCAAATTATGAATAGAGCACGGGAGGCCGGCAGGGTGCGCTACCGGGATGTAGAAATCCAGCTGCTGCCTGATTTGTCTCGCTTAACACTACAGAAATGCAGGGCCCTCAAGCCCCTCCTGAGCATCCTACAGGACAGAAATATACCATATTCTTGGGGCTTCCCATTTCGCCTCCAGGTTAGGCGTGATGGCCTAACAACGGCGCTTCATCATCCTGGAGACCTTCCTGCATTCCTTGCTGCTCTTAATTTGCCGGATGTTCTTATATCGGACTGGCCCTCTTTCCTCCCGCCCAATCTACCCTTCCAACCACCAAGACCGCAGAGGTTCCCCCGCCGGAGAGGCAGGAGACGCTCTCCTGACAGAGGAGAAGATGACGTCCAGGGTCCCCCCCAGCCGAGATGAGGACCCTTTGCCTTTAATTGGACTTTGCATCCTCCCTCCAAGACAACTTGGGTCTCTACCCTCATACTCAGGAATGGTGTTTCTGGTCCCCTAACGTATCCTTTATAGTGGCCCATTGTTGGCTGCCTTGTTATATAATTACAATGTTGAATCGTTGCATTAGTTGCATATATACGTGATTGCTCTGCCTTTGTTTTGTTTAAAGTAAGGCATGGATAAATGTGCATTGTATTTTTGGTGGTCCCTGGCCCCCGGGGGCACCCTGCATAGACAGCTCATTTCCCAGTGGGCCCCACGACTAGCAGGTCTACTCGTAGTATAACTTGACCCCAATAGGCTCATTTCTGTCGCCTATGACAGAATTTGACCCTAGAACCTTAGCAGCCCTTGAAGCTGCCTTATTATTGTTTTTTATTTGTTGTTCTTGAATCCCCTCTCCCATCGTTTGATTTTATTTGAATCTTTCCTACTGTTGTCTCACTACCCCATTGTTATCCTCCCCCAGTGAGTACCTATCCACTTAGGACCGAGTTCATTTCCTTGCGCTAGATACAAATATGGCACCGATTACCTGTTACTCCCTAAATGCTAGGGGGTTGAACATTCCCCAGAAACGCAGTCAGATATTATTCCGTATGCATAAACTGAGGGCCGACCTTCTATTCCTACAGGAGACCCACTTCCGCACCGACAACATCCCCAATCTCAGGGACAGATACTATACGACTTGGTTCCACAGCATTCACTCGGGGGCTAAGTCCAGGGGGGCATCTATTACTATCCACAAGCGCCTGCTGCACGAAGTTATTGACTCCCAGACTGACCCTAAGGGTAGATATGTCTTTGTAAAAATAAAGCTATGGGGCCACCTGCTGACGCTGGCTTCAGTGTACCTCCCCAATAGAGATCAGATACGAGTCTGCCGTAAATTCCTGGCTAGGCTACTGGACTTCTCGGAGGGCATAGTGGTTATGGGGGGGGACTTTAATTTCCCGATGGACCCGACTGTTGACTGCTCCGTGGCGCGACCCTCCCTGGCCCCAGCCCAAATGCGGAAGCTACGTAAAGCCTTGTGGGAATCACAATTAATAGACGTTTGGAGAATCCTCCACCCGCATTCCAGAGACTATACTTATTACTCCCCGGCTCACCGGTCTCACAGTCGGCTGGATATGTTCTTTTTGAGTCACCATGCCTTACATGGAGGCCCGCAGCGTCGGTGGCTCCTTCCTTGTGGTCAGACCATGCTCCGATCTCTCTCGCTCTAGATATCCCAGGCCCTTATGCCTCGCCATGGCGGTGGCGTCTTAATGATAATTTGCTCAAGGACTCTGTTTGTCTTGCGGATGTCCGTAAGCAAATTGCTGAGTTCCTCACTACTCACTCGGGACAACAGCCTCCCCTTCCAATGCAGTGGGAGACCCTCAAGGGTATGCTCCAACTTGTATTTATTAAACACGGGGCCCGTCTGAAGTGAGAGATATCGGCCAAAACCCTGGCACTTCTGTCCAGGATCAGTACCCTAGATCAGGAACACAAAAATGGTGGGTCCCAGGCGGTTTTGAATGAACTTTTGAATACTCGTGAGGAACTGAAGGAATTACTGAACCAGAACTACTTGAGGTCTATAGATAGGAACAAGCGTTTCTTCTATGAGTATTCTAATAAGTGTGGGAGAGCCCTGGCTAGGTACCTTCACCCCCGTACGAGCGGTACATATATTCCACAAATCAAAGACCATACGGACAGACTGACCCATGACCCCAAAGAGATTAATACAATTTTTCAGAGCTACTACGAAAGTTTATATAACCTGCAGGGCCCGCTATCTGACTCGGCTGGGGCCAGAGAGCTGGAGAGAATACAGGCATACATTAAGGATACCGCTCTTCCAAGACTGACTAAGGAGGGCGTGAGGACCTAGAGGCTGACTTCTCTGAATTAGAGTTAATGGAGGTCATCAAGGCCACACCGGTGGGCAAGTCCCTGGGTCCTGACGGTCTTACTCCCCGTTTCTATAAGACATTGAAGACTGATTTAGCCCCATTTTTTACGCATACATTTAATTGCATCTCCTCCCAGGATCCCCTCCCACCGCAATCGTTACAGGCTTCTATTTCCGTGCTCCCCAAACCTGGCAAAGACCACTCCATTTGCGCCAGCTACCGCCCAATTTCCATTATTAATATGGATATAAAAATACTCTCTAAATTAATGGCCAACCGCCTAGAGCCCTTACTCCCAGCCGTTATCCATAATGACCAGGTGGGCTTCATCCAGGGGAGGTAAGCACGCAATAACACTAATAAGACTCTGCTTCTTATTTCTAGGGCTAAGTCGACCAGACAGCAGATGTGCTTGCTTTCGGTGGACGCAGAGAAAGCTTTCGACCGTGTACACTGGGGTTTCCTTTGGGCCTTGCTGAAACAGTTGGGCATCGGTCCTCGCTACCTGGACCTGGTGCAGGCATTATACTCGGCCCCCACGGCCCAGGTCCGAACTAACGGTATCCTGTCTGATATTAAGAATGGCACCAGACAGGGCTGCCCCCTATCTCCTCTCTTGTATGTTATAGCCATGGAACACTTGGCTGTTGCCCTCTGCCGGAACCCCAGTGTACATGGTCTTCAAATTGGAACCCACCATTACAAGACGGCCCTCTACGCTGATGATCTCCTTTTATATGTCTCGCAGCCTAGAATTACTCTCCCCAATGTTTTGGAAGAATTTACAAAATTCGGCTTCCTTAGTAATTTTAAGGTGAACCTCTCAAAATCAGAGATCTTAAATGTTTCCCTCCCTGGGGCTGAAGCGCTCCACCTGGCCTCTCAATTCCCCTTTAAATGGAAGAGCTCCCACTAGAGATGAGCGAGCACTAAAATGCTCGGGTACTCGTTATTCGAGACGAACTTTTCCCGATGCTCGAGTGCTCGTCTCGAATAACGAACCCCATTGAAGTCAATGGGAGACTCGAGCATTTTTCAAGGGGACCAAGGCTCTGCACAGGGAAGCTTGGCCAAACACCTGGGAACCTCAGAAAAGGATGGAAACACCACGGAAATGGACAGTAAACAGCAGGGGCAGCATGCATGGATGCCTCTGAGGCTGCATAATCGCACCATTATGCCAAAATTATGGGCAACAGCATGGCCATGACAGAGTGACAGAATGAAGCTAGATAGCATCTAAAACATGCAATAATTGACCCTGACACTATAGGGGACGGCATGCAGAGGCAGCGGCAGCAGGCTAGAGAGTGGCATGGCGACATACCCTAAATGGACTCAGGCTTCAAAAAAATGGGTGGCAGAGAGGAACCAAAGGAGGTGAGCAAGAAGCGCTCAAATAATATCGGTACATGATAAAAGTTTGCCAGTATATTTTGTGGATTACACAGCAGGGTGGCGACAAAGTTAACATGGAAGCCATGAAAACAACCCAAAATTCTGCCTGACACAGCTCGTTTGATAAGGGGACCATGTATGGAGGCAGTGAACTAGTAGTAGATTAAAGGTGCTGCAGTTAAAACTATGTTAGTTGGATCTTGGCATGGAGCTGGCGCTCCGCTGCCAGGCGAGCTTTCGCCAATCCAAGCCCCTGTCTCTAGGCTACTCCCCAAACAGCACTTCTAAGAACCTTTTGTATAAGATCAAGTGTAGTAGCGTTCTTATAAGTTTAGGATATGCCGGGTGAGGGGAATGTAAACAGATGCGCAAGAAGCGCTGAAATAATATCGGTAAATGATAAAAGTTTGCTAGTATATTTTGTGGATTACACAGAAGGGTGGCGACAAAGTTAACAAGTTTGATGTGGAATGCCCTGTAATAGCTCTTGGGCGGTGTGCCTTTTATCGCCTAGGCTCAGCAGTTTGAGCACCGCCTGCTGTCGCTTAGCGACGGCACTGCTGCTGTGCCTAGAGCTACCGACTGATGGCGCCATGCCCACGGATGGTAATTCGGAGGAGGAGGAGGGTTGGGAGGAGGTATAGTAGGCCTTTGAGACCTGGACCGAGGTAGGCCCCGCAATTCTCTGCGTCGGCAGTATATGACCAGCCCCAGGGTCAGACTCGGTCCCAGCCTGCACCAAGTTAAGTGTAGTAGCGTTCTTATAAGTTTGGGATATGGCGGGTGAGGGGAATGTAAACAGATGCGCAAGAAGCGGCTGATGCGCATGGAGCTGGCGCTCCGCTGCCAGGCGAGCTTTCGCCAATCCAAGCCCCTGTCTCTAGGCTACTCCCCAAACAGCACTTCTAAGAACCTTTTGTATAAGATCAAGTGTAGTAGCGTTCTTATAAGTTTAGGATATGCCGGGTGAGGGGAATGTAAACAGATGCGCAAGAAGCGCTGAAATAATATCCCTAAATGGTAAAAGTTTGCCAGTATATTTTGTGGATAACACAGCAGGGTGGCGACAAAGTTAACAACTTTGATGTGGAATCCATGAAAACAACCCAAATTTCTGCCTGACACACCTCGTTTGATAAAGGGACGATGTATGGAGGCAGCTATATGGACGACTTTTGGAGGTAGCAATGGAGACAACGTGTGGAGGCTGCTATGGAGACAATTTAATTTGGATAGTGCCTGTATGTGGCAGTCCCAAAAATTTTTCAAACCAGAGGAGCAGGTAGGTGGCCCTCCAGTAAAATGGAATAGATTGAGTGCCTGTATGTGGCAGTCCCAAAAAATTTTCAAACCAGAGGAGCAGGTAGGTGGCCCTCCAGAAAAATTGAATAGATTGAGTGCCTGTATGTGGCACTCTCAAAAATTGTTTAAAACAGAGGACCGGGTAGGTGGCCCTCCAGAAAAATTGAATAGATTGAGTGCCTGTATGTGGCACTCCCAAAAATTGTTTAAAACAGAGGACCGGGTAAGTGGCCCTCCAGAAAAATTAAATGCATAAAGTACTATAGCTAGAGCCAGTGGGCCCTGTCAAAAAATAGCCAGTTTCCTCTGCTTTACTGTACAAAGAGGAGGAGAAGGAGGAAAATGAGGAGGAGGAGGAGTGGATAAATTATTCAGGTTGAGCTTCCTTCACCTGGTGGAGATTGGAAATTATGAGAAATCCAGGCTTTATTCATCTTAATAAGCGTCAGCCTGTCAGCGCTGTCAGTCGACAGGCGTGTACGCTTATCGGTGATGATGCCACCAGCTGCACTGAAAACCCACTCGGACAAGACGCTAGCGGCAGGGCAGGCAAGAACCTCCAAGGCGTACAGCGCCAGTTCGTGCCACATGTCCAGCTTTGAAACCCAGTAGTTGTAGGGAGCTGTGTGATCATTTAGGACGATGGTATGGTCAGCTACGTACTCCCTCACCATCTTTCTGTAAAGATCAGCCCTACTCTGCCGAGACTGGGGACAGGTGACAGTGTCTTGCTGGGGTGACATAAAGCTGGCAAAAGCCTTGTAAAGCGTACCCTTGCCAGTGCTGGACAAGCTGCCTGCTCGCCTACTCTCCCTCGCTACTTGTCCCGCTGAACTACGCACTCTGCCGCTAGCGCTGTCAGAAGGGAAATACTGTTTCAGCTTGTGCACCAGGGCCTGCTGGTATTCATGCATTCTCACACTCCTTTCCTCTGCAGGGATGAGAGTGGAAAGAGCTTGCTTGTACCGTGGGTCCAGGAGAGTGAACACCCAGTAATCGGTGCTGGAATAAATTCTTTGAACGCGAGGGTCACGGGATAGGCAGCCTAGCATGAAATCTGCCATATGCGCCAGAGTACCAACGCGTAAGAATTCACTCCCCTCACTGGCCTGACTGTCCATTTCCTCCTCCTCCAACTCCTCCAACTCCTCTTCTTCTGCCCATACACGCTGAACAGTGAAGGACTCAACAATGGTCCCCTCTTGTGTCTCGCCAACATTCTCCTCCTCTTCCTCCTCATCCTCCTCCACCTCCACCTCCACCTCCTCCGATATGCGCTGAGAAACAGACCTGAGGGTGCTTTGGCTATCAACAAGGGAATCTTCTTCCCCCGTCTCTTGTGACGAGCGCAAAGCTTCCGACTTCATGCTGATCAGAGAGTTTTTCAACAGGCCAAGCAGCGGGATGGTGAGGCTGATGATGGCGGCATCGCCACTGACCATCTGTGTTGACTCCTCAAAGTTACTCAGCACCTGACAGATATCAGACATCCACGTCCACTCCTCATTGTAGACTTGAGGAAGCTGACTGACCTGACTACCAGTTCTGGTGGAAGTTGACATCTGGCAGTCTACAATGGCTCGGCGCTGCTGGTAAACTCTGGATAACATGGTCAGTGTTGAATTCCACCTCGTGGGCACGTCGCACAACAGTCGGTGAGCGGGCAGTTGGAGGCGGCGCTGCGCTGCCCTGAGAGTGTCAGCATCTGTGCTGGACTTCCTGAAATGCGCACAGATGCGGCGAACCTTCGTGAGCAAATCAGACAGATTGGGGTATGTCTTGAGGAAACGCTGAACTATCAGATTTAACACATGGGCCAGGCATGGCACATGTGTCAGTCTGCCGAGTTGCAGAGCCGCCACCAGGTTACGGCCGTTGTCACACACAACCATGCCTGGCTTCAGGTTCAGCGGTGCCAGCCACAGATCAGTCTGCGCCGTGATGCCCTGTAATAGCTCTTGGGCGGTGTGCCTTTTATCGCCTAGGCTCAGCAGTTTGAGCACCGCCTGCTGTCGCTTAGCGACGGCACTGCTGCTGTGCCTAGAGCTACCGACTGATGGCGCCATGCCCACGGATGGTAGTTCGGAGGAGGAGGTGGAGGAGGGGTGGGAGGAGGAGGAGGCATAGTAGGCCTGAAACACCTGGACCGAGGTAGGCCCCGCAATCCTCGGCGTCGGCAGTATATGACCAGCCGCAGGGTCAGACTCGCTCCCAGCCTCCACCAAGTTAACCCAATGTGCCGTCAGCGATATATATCGGCCCTGCCCGGCAGCACTCGTCCACGTGTCCGTGGTCACGTGGACCTTGTCAGAAACGGCGTTGGTCAGGGCACGGATGATGTTGTCTGACACGTGCTGGTGCAGGGCTGGGACGGCACATCGGGAAAAGTAGTGGCGGCTGGGGACCGAATACCGAGGGGCGGCCGCCGCCATGAGGTTGCGAAAGGCCTCGGTCTCTACTAGCCTATAGGGCAGCATCTCCAGGCTAAGCAATCTGGAGATGTGCACATTAAGGGCTTGGGCGTGCGGGTGGGTTGCACTATATTTGCGTTTCCGCTCCAGCGTCTGGGGTATGGAGAGCTGAACGCTGGTGGATGCTGTGGAGGATCGTGGAGGCGACGATGGAGTTTTTGTGGCAGGGTCCTGGGCAGGGGGCTGACTATCAGCTGACACAGGGGAAGGAGCAGTGGTGTGCACGGCCGGAGGTGAACGGGCTTGTTGCCACTGAGTGGGGTGTTTAGCATTCATATGCCTGCGCATACTGGTGGTAGTTAAGCTAGTAGTGGTGGAACCCCTGCTGAGCCTGGTTTGGCAAATGTTGCACACCACAGTCCGTCGGTCATCCGGTGTTTCCTTAAAGAACCTCCAGACTTCTGAAGATCTAGCCCTCGCCGCAAGAGCCCTCGCCACGGGAGCTTCACTAGTTGACACATTTGGCGCTGATGCACCAGCTCTGGCCCTGCCTCTCCGTCTGGCCCCACCACTGCCTCTTCCAACCTGTTCTGGTCGAGGACTCTCCTCCGTCTCAGAAGCACTGTGTTCACCCGGCCTCTCAACCCAGCTTGGGTCTGTCACCTCATCATCCTCCGATCCCTCAGTCTGCTCCCCCCTCGGACTTCCTGCCCTGACAACAACTTCCCCACTGTCTGACAACCGTGTCTCCTCATCGTCGGACACCTCTTTACACACTTCCACTACGTCAAGAAGGTCATCATCACCCACAGACTGTGACTGGTGGAAAACCTGGGCATCGGAAAATTGCTCAGCAGCAACCGGACAAGTGGTTTGTGACTGTGGGAAGGGTCCAGAAAACAGTTCCTCAGAGTATGCCGGTTCAAATGCCAAATTTTCCTGGGAGGGGGCAGACTGGGGGGGAGGAGGCTGAGGTGCAGGAGCTGGAGGAGTGGCGATTTCGGTGACATGGGTGGACTGCGTGGAAGACTGACTGGTGGACAAATTGCTCGAAGCATTGTCAGCAATCCACGACATCACCTGTTCGTACTGTTCTGGCCTCAACAGTGCTCTACCACGAGTCCCAGTAACTTCAGACATGAACCTAGGGAGTGTAGCTCTGCGGCGTTCCCCTGCTCCCTCATAAGCAGGTGGTGTCTCACCCCGGCCAGGACCACGGCCTCTGACCCCTGCAGTAGTTGGACGCCCACGTCCCCGCCCTCGTCCTCTACCCCTAGCCCTCGGGTTAAACATTTTTAAAATGAGAGTTATAGCTTTAATTTTTTTTTAACTTTTTTTTGTGTTTTTTTTTTTTTTTTTGTGTTTTTGAGTTTTTAAAACCAAACAATGCTATCCTATTGCTATGGCTATTTTCTAGCCAAGTATGAAAGCACACTACTATGCCAGATGAGATGACACTGAGTTATTAAACAAAATAAACGTAAAATAAAAAAGGACAAATGGCAGACTGTGCCTAATTGAAATCCAATCCCTACTAAATTTTCCCACTTCGGTCTTTGCAATGGATATGTGCGTCACTAAGCGCAAAACACAGCGGTCGCAAGTCTTACTACAAATTGCTCACAATTGGCTAGTAGATGCACTGCAGCAAGTACAGCCACCAGCAGATCAACCAGAAATCAAATATATAACGCTACTGTAGGCGTAAGTAAGCCGTTTGGATTCTCCTATGGCTATTTTCTAGCCAAGTATGAAAGCACACTACTATGCCAGATGAGATGACGCAGAGTTATGAAACAAAATAAACGTAAAATAAAAAAGGACAAATGGCAGACTGTGCCTAATTGAAATCCAACCCCTACTAAATTTTCCCACTTCGGTCTTTGCAATGGATATGTGCGTCACTAAGCGCAAAACACAGCGGTCGCAAGTCTCACTACAAATTGCTCACAATTGGCTAGTAGATGCACTGCAGCAAGTACAGCCACCAGCAGATCAACCAGAAATCAAATATATAACGCTACTGTAGGCGTAAGTAAGCCGTTTGGATTCTCCTATGGCTATTTTCTAGCCAAGTATGAAAGCACACTACTATGCCAGATGAGATGACGCTGAGTTATTAAACAAAATAAACGTAAAATAAAAAAGGAAAAATGGCAGACTGTGCCTAATTGAAATCAAACCCCTAATAAATTTTCCCACTTTGGTGTTTGAGGTGGATATGTGTGCCACTAAGAGCTAAACACAACGGTAGCAAGTCCCCCTGCTAATTCCTCACAAAATGGTACTAGATGCAAATAAAAAAAAAAAAAAGTAGAACGTTATTGTAGCCCTAAGAAGGGCTGTTTGGTTCTTGGAGAATCACTCCTGCCTAACACTATTCTAATAGAACAGCCTAACGCTTTCCCTGGCCAGCAGCAGCTCTCTCCCTAGCGGCATCCAGACACAGAATGATCCGAGCAGCGCGGGCAGCGGCTAGTCTATCCCAGGGTCACCTGATCTGGCCAGCCAACCACTGCTATCGACGTGTAAGGGTACCACGTCATGCTGGGTGGAGTGCAGAGTCTCCTGGCTTGTGATTGGCTCTGTTTCTGGCCGCCAAAAAGCAAAACGGCGGGAGCTGCCATTTTCTCGAGCGGGCGAAGTATTCGTCCGAGCAACGAGCAGTTTCGAGTACGCTAATGCTCGACCGAGCATCAAGCTCGGACGAGCATGTTCGCTCATCTCTAGTGCCCACCACTAGAGATGGGCAAATTTGTTAAAATGCGGTTCGTCCCGATTCATCAAATTTTTCGGAAAAATTGGATTTGACCCGAATCACGTTAAAAAAAACAGGCATTTCCTGGCTGCAGAGAGCCTGTAGGGTGTTGTAGAATGTTGTGCCATGCTTAAATATGCATAGGGAGCGTGGTTTGGTCTTCAAACAATGCTGTGTTAGTATGACACGCACATGACAGCCGCGGCTCTTAGAATCGCTTCACTCTTCACTTCCATGTGCACTTACAGAGGCCAACTTCACCAAATAAGTGAAGCGGGAACGCAGCCTGACAATGTAACGTCTGTGCCAGCTCGAAAGGACTGAGCTGAGGGCCAAGATCCCACTATAACATCACAGAGTGCACTCTTTTTAATGAGATGATTCCATAGATTATGACAGAACCTGTTCTGTTAAACGCAGATACATGTAGAACCCCCCCTAAAGAGTGCAGAGGATGTCGTCAGTAATTCTACACTGATGTCACTGATCATTTTGCCCTTCTTTTCACGCGTCACTGTCCTCTTTCAATCTCTCAATAATCCATCAGTATTGCTTAAGCCAAAAACAAACAGGAGTTGTTCCAGAATAGAGATGACCAGTAAATGGGATACTTGCATGTCCTCTGTGTTCTGTATCCACTCCTGCTTTTAATTATCAATCCTGAAGCTTTTCATCCTTCTGACAGATGACATGAAGGGGAAAACCAAACACTGGCAACGTCATAGAGTGGTGGAGGGTGAAAACAGCATTCTGGAAATCACAGGGTGTTCCAGGGAGACAGCGGTCAGTTGGCAGCAGCATGAGTAGGCTTCAGAGTGGCACTATGACAAATTATGGAAGTGGCGGAAACATGGTAGGTCACAAAATGGCACAATGATAAGAGTGTGGAGGTGGCGGCAGCAGAAGCAGCAGCAGGAGCCCACATGTGGCAGCAACATGGAAAGCCACAGAGTGGCACACTGAGATAGTGTGAAGGTGGCATCAACAGGAGCCCACAGGTGGCAGCAACATGGAAAGTCACAAAGTGGTCCAATGACAGAGTGTGGAGGTGGTGGTGGCAGCAGAAGCAGCAGCAGGAGCCCACAGGTGGCAGCAACATGGAAAGCCACAGATTGGCACAATTATATAATGTGGAGGTGGCATCAGCAGCAGCAGCAACAGGAGGCCACAAAGTGGCACAATGATAAAAATGGGAAGGTGGCGACAGCAGAAGCAGCAGCAGCAACAAGAGGCTGCAAAGTGGCACAATGATAAGAGTGTGGGGGTGGCGGCAGAAGAAGCAGCAGCAGCAGGAGCCCACAGGGGGCAGCAACAGGGAAAGCCACAGAGTGGCACAATGATAAGAGTGTGGGGGTGGCGGCAGAAGAAGCAGCAGCAGGCGCCCACAGGTGTCAGCAACATGGTGGCAGCAACAGGGAAAGCCACAGAGTGGCACAATGATATAGTGGGGAGCCCACAAAACCCACAGCAGAGGAGGCCACATTGTGGCACAACGATGAAGTTGGAAATTAATTTGAATTCCAAATATTCAATGTAAATTTTAATTTGTAGATTCGAGAGGCCACATCCATTATACATTATAGTTTTCCTGTAAATATCCGGCCTTTGACAAAAAAGAACTGCAAAGGTGGCATCAGCAGCAGCAGCATGAGGTCAGAGGTGTGGAGGTGGCAGCAACATGGTAGGCCACAGAGTAGTCAAATGATATAGTGTGAAGGTAGCATCAGTAGCAGCAGCAGCAGGAGCCCGCAGAGGGACACAATGATATAGTGTGATGGTGGCATGAGCAGCAGCAGGACCTTGCAGGGTAGTGTGAAGGTGGCATCAGTAGCATCAGCAGCAGGAGCCTGCAGAGTGGCAGAATGATATAGTGTGGAGGTGGCATCAGTAGCAGCAGCGGCAGTAGGACCCACAGAGTGGCATAATTATAGAGTGTGAAGGTGGCGTCAGTAGCAGCAGCAGGAGCCCGCAGAGTGGCACAATGATATAGTGTGAGGTGGCATCAGCAGCAGCAGGAGCCCGCAGAGTGGCACAATGATATAGTGTGAAAGCGGCATCAGCAGCAGCAGGAGCCTGCACAGTGGCACAATGATATAGTGTGGAGGTGGCGTCAGTAGCAGCAGCAGGAGCCTGCAGACTGGCACCATTATATAGTGTGGAGGTGGCATCTGCAGCAGTGGCACAATGAATAAGTTTGGAGGTGGTGGACAATTCCAGTCCCTAGTAAAGATGCTAGGAGGCAGATGGAGCAACTGGCAGCAGATGTGTGGCATCAGGCGGGTGGCAGCATCAGAATAGTGGTTGAGGCAGGTAGTTAGAACCCAGACTCATTTCTCAACATTTGGAGGAGGCGTCATGGCTGATCTAATGTGATGCATTAGGCAATGGTGAGTTGAAATCCTGGCCAATCCAAGCCTGATTCAAGTTTGGCTTCCCAGTAGTCCATGGGATCCTCTACCTGAGGTGGTAAAGTGCTGTCCTGCTGTACAAGTAGGCCACCACTTGCTGGTGCAGGATCTGCTCCATGTCCTGCTGCTGCTGGTGGCGGCTACCCTCCTCACTAGGCGGGTGAAGGAAGTTGCTTTGCTTTATGAGGAATCCAGACTTAAGCTGCTGCTGATGGAGCTGCTACTGCTCCTACCCCCCCCCCCAGCTCCCCACAGCAGCCGTGGCAGTAGTACGTGAGCTATGACTGCCAAGAATCTCACGGTCAAACCTGACAGAGGATGGACAATGGCGCACATAGGCAGCGGCCAACTCTGTGCACAGTTTTTCTCTATAGTATGCCAGTTGTTTCTCCCTCTCAGCAGCTGGAAAAAAGTCACCCATTTTCAGTGGGTGACTTAGGATGGCTGGACGCATAGAGTTGTCTCTTTGTAATCGCCTCGCTCAACGACTGCTGGCACCATGCGTAGCGAGGAGCAGGATTATCTGGACCGGGAGATGATGTCAAAGACAAACAGCTCCCTTTGGCAGAGGTGCTGGAGCCTTGACTTGCTGAAACAGCATGTGTGCCACTAGGTGCTGCTGCTTTTGCTGCGCCTGCAGGATGGACCACATCTGACACCCGTTTCTCCCAGGCCATTGGATGGTGACGCTGCACGTGTTGGCGTAGGGCTGTGGTGCCAAGGTTAGCTCCCTGGCCACGCTTCACTTTGTGCCCGCAGATATGACATATACCCACGGTCGGTTCCTCTGGTGTATTTACAAAAAACTGCCACACCGCCGAGGTGGTAATTTTACCACCAACACTGCTTACTTGGACCAGCGGATCGGGATTTTTACCCCGTGGACGTTTGGCTCCAGTCCTCACACTGCTGCCACCCTGCTGACTCACGGCCACAGTAGTAACTTGTTGCCTGCTCCGCTGCCTGACGAGCAAGCTGACACTGTCTTTGCCTGATGATGAATCATCGTCAATTTGCATTTCCCGTTCACTGCTACTCTCCTTAACGGTGTCACAGCCTGCCTACTGACTGGGGTTGTCAGATGTTATATTTGAGGAATTGGATGATCTAGTCAACCATTCAACAACCTTTGGGTTGTTGATCAACACACTGCCACTAGATGACAATGGCAGTTCTGGCCTCACAGAGTCACCCCTGCTGCGACGTCCCCTTACTGTGCTGCCGACTCTGCCTGCTCCACCTGCCACCTTTCTGTCAGACATAGTGGTTTATAAACTACATGGATTTGACACGTAAATCTGGCTGTAAACTATAGCCCCAAAAAGGTATGGCAATGTGCGTTATACAGATACCCCACAACTGACACCCAGTGAGAGGTCCACAAATCACTACTGCAGATGCATGAATGTGAAACAGATTTCTTCCTATTCAATTTTGTCACTAAATAGAACTACTATTTGTGGTATACAGATCCCCCTTAAAGAACACACAGAACAGCAGCAGCAACTAGACAGCACAGGCAGCACATGAAGTGTGAAGTGTGAGATGTAAAATGGCTGGGTTTTATAGGGCTGTGTGACATCACATAAGCCTGCCAGTTGCTTAAAAAAGAGGGGGGGGGAAAACTCTGTTCCCGCGAAACGGCATAAACTTCAGCTTCGTGAAAAATCAAATTTTTCCTGAAATTCTAAACGAAGTTAAAATCGTTAGAATCGATTCACCCATGTCTACCCACCACCGCCTCATATGTGATGTACCAACCAGGTGGAATTTAACTTTACCTATGCTGCAAATAGTATCAGCAGCCGCAGGCAATTGTGGAATTCTAGCTCCAGAACAACCAGGTGAGTCAATGTAGTGACCCGCTGCACTTCACCAGTGACTAGGCTTCCATGATGAACATTTACTCAATCATGCACTGCTTCCAATATTCTACCAATATGGTCTGCACTGACGACACCATTGTCAGCTTGACAGGTAGAGGAGTAGAAAGAGCTGCCAGGCCAGTCCTCACAAGCTTACAGGGGGGTAAATGTTCCAGTGCCTGACACCCAAGTTGTGTGGTTACTCAAAATTGCTGAATAATGAGATCCTGCTGGATCTGTGTAATGTTAGGAAGCAGAATGTGACTCACAGGGTGGAGGATTATCTGTCCAAATGTCTCCTGGTACTGAAAGATGTTCAAAATTGGACACCTGGCCACAGTTTGAACTCTATGGGGCTTATTTACTAAAGGTCCGCAGATCACATTTCCGTCGGGTTTTCCAACATTTTCGGGGATTGCGCCGCTGGCACAGGTATTTAGCAGATGATTGTGTTGCAAGCGATCAGATTTCATGCAACACAAATCGGGGACTGGGCCTTCAGAAGATCCGACGGATTGAGGCAAACTAAGGGATTTAACTTAAAAATTGTGTCTCAAGACAATGCACTTACATACACCGGGAAGAAGAAGGTGAACTCTGTCGAACCTGATCGGGGAAGTACAATCGGGCGAACGATCTTATTGAATTGGGGCACAGGGCACTGTCTTCTGAACTCCTCCAGGCCGGGTAGGTAAATGTGCCCCAATGCCTTGTAGTTGCTTTTCGGCCCTGCGGCGTGTGTACTGTCAGAGAGTGTTTTCAGGACAACCGATGGTGACATCACCAACAAGAGGTTCCACATTTCTACAGTCAAAGTGGACATCCTAACATTAGAAATATGAACTAAGCCTAGATCTCGTGCAACTTGGTTTTGCCAGTGTTTGAATAAATTTCGATTCTTAGAACTTGAATTTGAAATTTTTCAATTCTCCATTCCCAGAATTTTAAATTATTATTTTTTTCAATTCTGCATTTATTCAACTTTTAATACTGTGTCTGAATACCCAGAGCTCCTTCATCCACAGTGAGAGGGTTGTGGCACTCCCATTGCTTCTTTTACCGCAGAGAGTATAACTTGGTCTGAACACCCAGAGTGCATTAAAATGTTACATCATTTTTTTTATTATATATTTTTTTTTTACAATTTCTTTGTTTATTTTTTTTAAATGTTATTATTTCAACTTCTTTCTCTAGACCATTATGGGTAGCACAACGTCCAAGCTATTCCTACCACTTTTCAGCCCTCTAGCCCATACTTATCCCATCTTACAGACATCTTTGTTGTAAACGTTCATGTTCAGGTGAAAGTTTGTCCTGAAGCAAATTTGGATAAGAAATTTGTACTTACCCATATAACCTTAATTTCAACCAACTTGCTCATTGAGTGGAGAATATTAACACCTACACAATAATGTATATTTCCAGGTCTAGTTGCATAAAGTCATGGAGGTTTAAAATTTAGCGCTGAAGTCCAGTTCTCCCTGCCTCAGAATGCTCACAAAGAACCAACTCGCTGGAATTAATATCCTTGCATCCAGGGACTTTGGGAATCTCCTCTCATAGACACTTTATTTTAGTGGTAAACTCTCCACATACATGACTATATACAACACATTTACATCTTACTTTAAAGTCAGTTTTCTAGGTGTTGCCACCACAGTAGATCATGAAAGAAAAATGAAATGGAAGGTGTTTAGCTACTTGACAAAATACTGATCCTGCTTTGTTAGGTCAATTTCTGCTGACAGGTTCCTACTTAGAATAAACATACGGGAAGCTGAAAGCACCAGACAACTAATTGTACTAGTCCTTTGCTCTACTGTCAGATATATGGTCCTGAGCCGGAGCACAGCCTGGCACCGGATGTCTGACAGTAGACGGCTAAAAGCCACCGATTAAATGGGAATAGTGGGGATTAGAGAAAAGAGTCAAACTGTGCCTGAATCAGGGGGTTCATTTTGAGTAAAGGAAGCAAAGTCTTCAACCAGTCAATGGGGGTCATTTACTTAGGGCCCGATTCACGTTTTCCCGACGTGTTACCCGAATATTTCCGATTTGCGCTGATTTTCCCTGTATTGCCCCGGGATTTTGGCGCACGCGATTGGATTGTGGCGCATTGCCGCTGGCATGCACGCGATGGAAATCGGGGGCGTGGCTGAACGAAAACCTGATGGATTCGGAAAAACCGCCGGATTTAAAAAAAAAAGTTTCGCAACACTTGCACTTACCTTCACTAGGAATAGGCCGGTGAACTTGAGTGCATTTCGGCGACTTCAGCAGCGCCACCTGGTGGACGTTGGAGGAACTACCTTAGTGAATCCCGGCCGGACCTGAATCCACCGCAGAGAACGCGCCGCTGGATCGCGAATGGACCGGGTAAGTAAATCTGCCCCAGTGTCTACTTTATCAGGTCACATTACAAATATTTCCCTTAGTCCACACTAGCACGCTACTTTTTCTTGGTAAAGACATCTGTGGACGGACATATTCAAGTAATAAATTCTGTAAGGGATTAGCTCGGTAGCTGCAGCTAAACATGTCCCAAATGCAGTCAGAGACAAGGACACAAAGGGGCTCAATTCCTTTCGACGGGTTTCCCGATGATTTCCGTTTTGCGCCGAATTGCCCAGGATTTTGGCACAAGCAATCGGATTCTGGCGCATCATGCGAAAGAAAACGGGGCGTGCGGGCTATCGGTCAACCCGACGGATTTGGACCATTTTACATTTAGAATTGTGTCGCAAGGCACGCACTTACAAGCATCGGGAAGAAGCAGGTGAACTCCGGAGGACCTCGGCGGGGAAGCAACGAATGCAGGAACTCACGAGCTTAGTGAATCGCGGCAGACCTGAATCCACGTTGGACAACGCACCGCGGGAACGCGACAGGACCGGGTAGGTAAATCTGCCCCAAAGAATTTTGGCTTAATACACAGGATTGTCATCAATGATCAAGCAAAACCTGCTGAAGTGCAGAAGATTCCATCATATGACATTTACATTTAAAGAATGCAGAATGATCACCCCTCCCCCCATATACACTGATGATGAACTAATTCTATATCACTGATAATAAATGTCCTTTTCTAACAATACAGATCAGTTATGGAGCTACAGACACATTGCTGAGTGATAGGAATCTGTTTCCGTCTTTGTTCCGGACCGTTCCCGATGACAACACAACTTATTCTGTCATAGCTTATTCTATTAATTACCTCGGATGGAACTGGGTTGGAATTATTGCCACGGATGATGACGCTGGGGATAGAGAGACACGATTACTGACCAATCTTCTCGCCAGTCGTGGCATATGTGTGGCCTTTGTCTTACAATGTGGACATCCATTCAAATATGGAAGAGAGGAAAAGCAAGAAATATACAGGGAGGAGATAAGGAAGTCTTCTGCCAAGATCATTATATTATGTGGAACTCATTCTGATCATATGCTAATTTTTCTTAATAGACTCGCAGATGTGATAGAGGACAGAACCTTTATATTAAATCCAAACTTTTCTCCACTTTCTTTCTTTAACAGTTATTATAATGAACAGGTACTTAATCTCAGTTTATCTTTTGCCCAGTACCCAGGAAAAGCTTTAAATCTGCAAAGTTACTTACTGAATTCCTCTGTCTTGAAGAATCCTGAGGACCTTCTACTTCGAGATATTTCTATTAGATTCTTTCATTGCTCAACGGCATCAAAGTCTAAAGATGAAAAGTATAAAAAAGTACATCAAACACATTTTAAGAAATGTAAAGGATCAGAACCGTGGTTACCAATTTTTAACAGCATGTTGTATGGCAACACTTTAAGTATGTATCAGGCTGTCCAGTCCCTGGCTACTGCCTTACATGATATGTCCATCTCTCATGGCCACCAGACAGACCATCAGATGCATCATCCTACACACAAGGTGAATCTATAGAAATATTCTACTAATAACTTCAATGCTCTTATCTCCCCTGGATAGATGATTAGTAATCACTTGAGTTACACTGATTTGTATTGAGTTGGTCGAAATTTGGATTTGTCAAGATGGTCCCGACCAATGGGAAAAAATTTTGTTCACGATCCAGACTTAAACCCAAACACAAACCCCGTTGAAGCCGGTGGGTACCTCAGAAATGAAAGTAAAATAGGGCTAGTAAGGGGTAGTTAGTTGCCCTGACAAAATGGGGAAGTGAAATTATAAAACCCTAAAATGAAATAAACAAACTAATGATAACAAAAAAATACATAAATAATGTTTATGTCTTTTAAGTTAAAGGAGCTCTTGGTGTTCTGACACAGTTATTCTCATAGCAGTAGAAGAAACAAACCACAAACCCTTCCACTCACTCTGGTTCAAATACAACTACTGCAGTGTCTGACAGATTTGAATTTTGAATTCAGCAAATGGGGAATTTGAGAGTTTAAATGCTCCATACAGAGATCTTTCAAAGATCTTTGTATACTTATGAAAGATCTTTTTATACTTAGTTCTGTGACCAGGACAAGAACGGCTTGTTGCTCGGACGAGTATTTCCCCTGCTCGAGATCGAGCATTTAATTAAGAAAAGACAGTGAAGAACAGTGAAGAATACAATTAAACAGTGAACACAGGATCATTTAAGTGAAGAACACAGTGAAGAACACATTGCAGAAGTTCGGAACATCTGCTCACTTAGCCGAAGACATGAGCGCCGACGCTGGATCAGGCATGCAAGAGCGGAGGCTGAAGTGGAGCGGGGCTGGAGCGGGCATGGAGGAGCGGAGTGGGCATCACCGAGCGGGTATGGAGGAGCGGAGCGGGGGCTGGAGCGGGCATGGAGGATTGGAGCGGGCATGGAGGAGCGGGCATAACAGAGTGGAGCGGGGCTTGAGCAGGCATGGAGGATCGGAGCGGGAATGGAGGAGCGGGCATGGAGGAGCGGAGCAGGGCTGGAGGGGACATGGAGGAGCAGTGCGGGCATGGAGGAGCGGGCATCATGGAGCGGGGCTGGAGTGGGCATGAAGGAGCGGAGCGGGCATCACCTGAGCGGGTATGGAGGAGCGGAGCAGGGGCTGGAGCGGGCATGGAGGATCGTAGCGGGCATGGAGGAGCGGGCATCACGGAGTGGGGCTGGAGCAGGCATGGAGGATCGGAGCGGGGCTGGAGTGGGCATGGAGGAGCGGGCATCAAAGAGCGGGGCTGGACCGGGCATGGAGGATCGGAGCGGGGCTGGAGCGGGCACGGAGGAGCAGAGCGGGGCTGGAGCGGGCATGGAGGATCGGAGAGGGCATGGAGGAGTGGGAATCACGGAGCTGAGCAGGTGGAGCGGGGCTGGAGTGGGCATGGAGGATCGGAGCGGAGCTGAAGCGGAGGCTGGAGAGGAGCAGGGCTGGAGTAGGACCAACAGCACAGAAAGAATACAGTGAAGAACAGATTGCAGATGTTCCGGACATCTGCTAACTTATCGGAAGACACGTGCCATGGGTGTTCTTCACAATAGTATGTGAAGAACAATATGTGTGAAGAACACATTGCAGATGTATGTAAACATCAAAAATGTGTTCTTCACTGTGTTATTTCAATGTGTTCTTTCAGTGAAAACATCTGCAAACATCTGCAATGTGTTCTTCTTTAGTGTTCTTTCAATCTGTTCTTTCAGTGAAAAATGCTCTCCCATTGACTTCAATGGGGCTCGTTACACTCAAGCATATTAGTGCTCGCTCTTCTCTAACCTCTACACCTAGAGTAGAGGAGGTTCTACCATCACCATAGACAGGGGGCATTCTCTACACCTAGAGGAGAGGAGGTTCTACCATCACCATAGAGGGGCATCTTTTAAACCTAGAGGAGAGATGGTTCCTCCATCACCATAGACAAGGGGCATTCTCTACACCTAGAGGAGAGGTGGTTCTACCATCACCATACACAGGGGGTATCTTCTACACCTAAAAGAGAGAGGGTTCTGCCATCACCATAGACGGGGGAATCATCTACACCTAGAGGAGAGGTGGTTCTACCATCACCAAAGACAAGGGGTATCCTCTACACCCAAAGGAGAGGAGGTTCTACCATCAACATAGACAGGAGGCATCCTCTACACCTGAAGGAGAGGTAGTTCTACAATCACCATAGACAGGGGGCATCCTCTACACCTGGAGGAGAGGAGGTTCTACCATCACCATAGACAGGGGGCATCTTCTAAACCTAGAGGAGACATGGTTCTACCATCACTATGGACAGGAGGCATCCTTTACACCTAGAGGAGAGGTGGTTCTATCATCACCACACATAGGGGGCATCTTCTACACCTAAAAGAGAGAGGGTTCTGCCATCACCATAGACGGAAGAATCATCTACACCTAGAGGAGAGGAGGTTCTACCATCACCATAGACAGAGGACATCCTCTACACCTAGAAGAGAGAGGATTCTAGCATCACCATAGACAAGCGGAATCCTCTACACCTAGAGGAGAAAAGCTTCTATCATCACCATAGACAGGGGAAATCCTCTACACCTAGATGAGAGGAGGATCTACCATCACTATAGACAAAGAACATCCTCTATACCTAGAAGAGAGATGGTTCTACCATCACCATAGACGAGGGGCATCCTCTACACCTAAAGGAGAGGAGGTTCTACCATCAACATAGACAGGAGGCATCCTCTACACCTAGAGGAGAGGTGGTTCTACCATCACCATAGACAAGGGGCATCCTCTACACCTAGAGGAGAGGAGGTTCTACCATCACCATAGACAGGAGGCATCCTCTACACCTAGAGGAGAGGTGGTTCTACCATCACCACAGACAGGGGGCATTCTCTACACCTAGAAGAGAGAGGATTCTAGCATCACCATAGACTGGAGGCATCCTCTACACCTAGAGGAGAGGTGGTTCTAACATCACCATACACAAAGGGCAACTTCTACACCTAGAAGAGAGAGGGCTCTGCCATCATCATAGAAGGGGGCCTCCTCTACACCAAAAGGAGAGGTGGTTCTACCATCACCAAAGACAAGGAGTTTCCTCTACACATAAAGGAGAGACAGTTTTATCATCACTGCAGACAGGGGATATCCTCTACACCTAGAGGAGAGGCGGTTCTACCATCACCATAGACGAGAGGCATCCTCCACACCAAGAGGAGAGGTTGATCAGTTTGTGAGCCCCATGGGGACATGGACTAATTTGGCAAGCTCTTTGCAGTGCTGCGTAATCTGTGTGCATTTTATAAGGAAAAAGAAGGAAAGGAATCCTCTACACCCAGAGGAGACAAGGTTTTTCCATCCCTCTAGATAGGTGACATGCTCTACACCTAGAGGAGAGATGGTTCTCCCATCATCATAGACAGGGAGCAACCTCTACACCTGGAGCAGAGGTGGTTCTGCTGACACCATAGACAGGGAGCAACCTCTACACCTAGAGGAGAGGAGGTTCTACCATCACCATAGAGGAGCTAGAGGAGTGGAGGTTCTACTATCAGCATAGACAGGGGGCATCCTCTTTACCTAGAGGAGAGGCTGTTCTAACATCAATGTAGACATTGATTCTTTCATCTGCAAGCTGTGAGACGCTTGGACTCTCTTCCGCAGGAGGCTGTATAGACTTATATTATGTTCAAGTGGGGCCTGGATGCCTTTCCAGAGATCAATAATATCACATCTTATCAGAATAAAACTTATTATAAGTTAATTTTTCTGACCGCCATATTAGGGACAACATTTTCTTTGTGGGATTTGCCTCCTTCTACTTTTCATCCACCCAACCCCTATCCAGTTATGCCGAAGAGTATATGAAAATGGTAGAGCTGAGGATGGTGTATAACTAGAGATGAGCGAACATACTCGTCCGAGCTTGATGCTCGTTCGAGCATTAGTGTACTCGAAACTGCTCGGTGCTCGGACAAGTATTTTGCCGGTCGAGAAAATGGCCAGAAACAGAGCCAATAACAAGCCAGGAGACTCTGCACTATACCCAGCATCACGTGGTACAATTACATGTCAATAGAAGTGGTTAGCTGGCCTGATTAGGTGACCCTGGAATATACTAGCCCCTGCCCGTGCTGCTCGGATCATTCTCTGTCTGGATGGCGTTAGGGAGAGAGCTGCTGCTGGTCAGGGAAAGCGTTAGGGTGTTCTATTAGAATATTGTTAGGCAGGAGTGATTCTACAAGAGCCCAACAGCCCTTCTTAGGGCTACAATAGCGTTATATATATATTTTTTTTATTTGCTTGTGGCTGGGCTTGCTGGCACTAGTAGTGCAGCTAGTACCATATTGTGACGAATTTGCAGGGAGACTTGCGAACGTTATATTTAGCTCTTAGTGGCACACATATCCATCTAGAACACCTAAGTGGGACAATTTATTAGGGGTTTGATTGAATTAGGCACAGTCTGCCGATTTTTATTTTTTTCAAAAGTGAAAGTCACAGACACAGCACAAAATCCTTTTGTGTGCTGTCATTGTAGGCTAGAAACTAGCCATAGCAATCATCTTCTGTGGTTGCTGTGTGATTTCTTCTGCATGTTTTGTTCTATAAAAAAATTAAAAAACACAAAAAACAATAAACACAAAACCCCCCACAAAGTTTAGATTTTAGTTTAGATTTCTGTTTTGTCTATATAATAGACTTTAATTTTGAAAATGTTTAACCCGAGGGCTAGGGGTAGAGGACGAGGGCGTGGGTGTGGGCGTCCAACTACTTCAGGGGTCAGAGGCCGTGGTCCTGGGTGGGGTGAGACACCACCTGCTGATGAGGGAGCAGGGGAACGCCGCTGAGCTACACTCCCTAGGTTCATGTCTCAAGTTACTGGAACTCGTGGTAGAGCACTGTTGAGGCCAGAACAGTGCGAACAGGTGATGTCGTGGATTGTGGACAATGCTTCTAGCCATTTGTCCACCAGTCAGTCTTCCACGCAGTCCACCCATGTTACCCAAGTGAGCACTCCTCCAGCTCCTCCACCTCAACCTCCTTCCCCCCAGTCTGCCCTCTCCCAGGAAAATTTGGCATTTGAGCCGGCATACTCTGAGGAACTGTTTTCTGGACCCTTCCCAGAGTCACAAACCACTCGTCAGGTTGCTGCTGAGCTCTTTCCCGAAGCCCAGGTTTTCCTCTGGTCGAAGACTGTGGGTTATGATGACCTTCTTGACGTAGTGGAAGAAGTGTGTAAAGAGGTGTCGGACGATGAGGAGACACGGTTGCCAGATAGTGGTGAAGTTGTTGTCAGGGCAGGAAGTCCGAGGGGGAGCAGACTGAGGGATCAGAGGATGATGAGGTGACAGACCCAAGCTGGCTTGATAGGCCGGGTGAACACAGTGCTTGTGAAACCGAGGCGAGTCCTATAGGAGAACAGGTTAGAAGAGGCAGTGGTGGGGCCAGACGGAGAAGCAGGGCCAGAGCTGGTGCATCAGCGCCAAATGTTTCATGTAGTGAAGCTTCCGTGGCGAGGGCTAGATTTTCTAAAGTCTGGAGGTTCTTTAAAGAAACACCGGATGACCGACAGACTGTGGTGTGCAACCTGTGCCACACCAGGATCAGCAGAGGTTTCACCACTACTAGCTTAACCACAACCAGTATGTGCAGGCATATGAATGCTAAACACCCCACTCAATGGAACCAAGGCCGATAACCTTCGGCCAGGTCCACCACTGCTCCTTCCCCTGTGTCATCTGCTGCCTCTGCTAGTCACTTCCCTGCCCAGGACCCCGGTCCAAGCACCTCCCGTGCGAAAACCAAACCTTCGCCTCCACGATCCTCCACAACGTCCACCAATATCTCCATGCGCAGCGTTCAGCTGTTTATACCCCAGACGCTGGAGCGCAAAAGGAAATACTATGCAACCCATCCACACGCCCAAGCCCTCAACGTCCACATCTCCAAATTACTCAGCCTGGAGATGCTGCCCTATAGGCCGGTAGAGACCGAGGACTTTCGCAACCTCATCGCGGCCGCCGCCCCTCGGTATTCGTTCCCAAGCCGCCAATACTTTTCCCGATGTGCCTTCTTAGCCCTGCACCAGCATGTGTCAGACAACATCATCCGTGCCCTGACCAACGCTGTTTCTGACAAGGTCCCCCTGACCACGGACACGTGGACGAGTGCTGCCGGGCAGGGCCACTATGTATATTGCTGACGGCACATTGGGTTAACTCAGTGGAGGCTGGGACCGAGTCTGACCCTGGGGCCGCTCATGTACTGCCGACGCCGAGGATTGCAGGGCCTACCTCGGTCACGGCCTCTCAGGCCTACTATGCCGCCTCCTCCTCCCGCCCCTCCTCCACCTCCTCCTCCAAATTACCATCCGTGGGCGTGGCGCCATCAGTCGGTAGCTCTAGGCGCAGCAGCTCTGCCGTCACTAAGCGATAGCAGGTGGTTCTCAAACTGCTGATCCTAGGCGATAAAAGGCACACCGCCCAAGAGCTATTACAGGACATCATGGCGCAGACCGATCTGTGGCTGGCACCGCTGAACCTGAACAGCCGTAACCTGGTGGCGGCTCTGCAACTCGGCAGACTGACACATGTGTTAAATCTCATAGTTCATCGGTTCCTCAAGACATACCCCAATCTGTCTGATTTGCTCGTGATGGAGAACCGCATCTGTGCGCATTTCAGAAAGTCCAGCACAGATGCTGCCACTCCCAGAGCAGTGCAGCGCCGCCTCCAACTGCCCCCTCATCGACTGTTGTGCGATGTGCCCACAAGGTGGAATTCAACAATAACCATGTTATCCAGAGTTTACCAGCAGCGCATAGCGATTGTAGACTGCCAGATGTCAACTTCCACCAGAACTGGTAGTCAGGTCAGTCAGCTTCCTCAAGTCTACAATGAGGAGTGGACGTAGAATGGACGTGGATGTCTGATATCTGTCAGGTGCTGAGTAACTTTGAGGAGTCAACACAGATGGTCAGTGGCGATGCCGCCATCATCAGCCTCACCATCCCGCTGCTGGTCAGCAGAGATTCCCTTGTTGATAGCCAAAGCACCCTCCGATCTGTTTCTCAGCGTGTATCAGAATAGGTGGAGGAGGATGAGGAGGAGAATGTTGGCTAGACAGAAGAGGGGAGCATTGCTCAGTCCTTCACTGTTCAGTGTGTATGGGCAGAAGAAAAGGAGTTGGAGGAGGAGGAAATGGACAGTCAGGCCAGTGAGGGGAGTGAATTCTTGCGAGTTGGGACTCTGACGCATATGGCAGATTTCATGCTAGGCTGCTTACGGTACAAGCAAAATCTTTCCACTCTCATCCCTGGAGAGGAAAGGAGTGTGAGAATGCATGAATACCAGCAGGCCCTGGTGCACAAGCTGAAACAGTATTTCCCTTCTGACAGCGCTAGCGGCAGAGTGCGTAGTTCTGCGGGACAAGTAGCGAGGGAGAGTAGGCGAGCAGGCAGCTAGTCCAGCACTGGCAGGGGTACGCTTTACAAGGCCTATGCCAGTTTTATGTCACCCCAGCAAGACACTGTCACCTGTCCCCAGTCTCGGCAGAGTAAGGCTGATCTATACAATAAGATGGCAAGGGAGTACGTAGCTGACCATACCATCGTCCTAAATGATCACACAGCTCCCTACAACTACTGGGTTTCAAAGCTGGACATGTGGCCCGAACTGGCGCTGTACGCCTTGGAGAATCTTGCCTGCCCTGCCGCTAGTGTGTTGTCCGAGCGGGTTTTCAGTGCAGCTGGTGGCATCATCACCGATAAGCGTACACGCCTGTCGACTGACATTGTATTGTATTGTCAGGTAAAATTGATACAAAAAGTTCTAGGTCTTTTTTTTTTTTTTGGTATAAATGTTTTTATTGTTTTCCAAATGTACAGGTTGAAGTCAAACTTTACATCAATATGACAATAGTAAAGTAAATGAGTAAGCCAGGGCATATGCAATGCAACATGTACGTAAAGTTCCAATCTGGATCAGTATCTAGTATAGCCTTAACATCTCTTATATTGATATAATGTCGCTTAACAGGTAGTTTTACGGAACAGAGGACCTGTGAAAAGTTTGTTGATAAACAAATACAGTAAAACTTGAACTGTAATATGAACTGTACAGCCATTGACCTAATTTAGGATAGGAATACTTAAAGAAGTAATATCATTTTGTGCCATTAACCAATTGTTGATATGTAGTATGATATGGACCTTTAATTGTCAGAAGGGGGGGATATGGGGAGAGAAGAGAAAAGGAGAGGTCTACCCTAATAATTGTCACTATGAGCAGATTAGGGTTCTATGTACAACCTTATATAAGTCTAAGTATTAGTCACGGAGGTAACTACCAGAGGAAACTGCTACATAACCGCTCCTCTGTCTATTCCTCTAACTTTAACCCAGGGAGCCCATAGTTTCAGAAACTGATCATGCTTTCTATCAGCCCAGCTTGCAAGCTCTTCTAACCTATAGAAGTGATCTACTTTCCCTTTCCATTGTTCTATTGTAGGTATTTCTTTCGTGAGCCAGTTTATGGGGATTAGGAGTTTAGCCGCTTGGACCATGAGCGTGGCTAGTTGCGCCCTTCTCGGTTTCCAGGTGGGATTGGGTAACCATAAGAGTACCGATTTGGGGGTTAGTTTTAAGGAGGATAGAGTTATATTATTGATTTGTTCTTCTACTAGTTTCCAGAAGGGTCTAATAAGTGCGCAATGCCAAAAGATATGAGCGAGGGAGCCCCCCGGTTGTCCGCACCTCCAGCAGTTATCTGTAGGGCTCAGTCCAATGTGTTTCAGATAACTTGGCGTTCTGTACCATCTGGTAACGATTTTGTAGGAATTTTCTTGGACTTTTACACATCTCGAGAAGCCATGTGAGTTCTTGTGTATTTTGGCTATGTCCAATGGGCTGCAGGAGATTTCCAATTCCTTCTCCCATTTGAGCTCTTGAGCTCTGCAGTATTTTACGGTAGCACAAAGAAATAAGGCCTTTATTAGGTAATTTGGTAAGAGTGAGATTTTCTAGCCAAGTTTGTGTATGTTCTGGTAAATGTTTTGCTTTAAGATTGTAACAGATAGTAGTGATTTCCATGCTGTGTAGAAAATGTGTGCTGTGAAATAAGTTTGCAACCTCTCTGGGAATATCGGTGGCTTTTTTTGCAAGATCTAATAGTAATTTAGCTGGTTGGTCTTGTAGTAGTGACCAAACTCCTGAAGTGGTGAGGCATTGTGGGTTCAGATAATATGGCAATAATCTGCCCGGCATTGCTGGCGAGGGTGATGAGTAAAAGAGGGGGACTGATGTTAGCTTTCTAGCTACATGAAATGTACCTTTTGTGATGTTACTAACCATCTGGAGTAGTGGACCTGAAATTAATCCCCATGCCCAAGCCTATTGCTGATCAGTGATCAATGCTTTTTCAATCTCTAGGTCGGGACGTGATTTGGTTGCATCATGTAGCGTAAGCCATCTCCGCAATTGGACCGCTTTGTAGTATGTTAATGGATCCGGCAGTCCTATCCCCCCATCTATTCCCTTCTTAACCAGTCTGTTATAAGCTAACCTCGGATGTCCACCTTTCCATAAAAATCTGCGGAAAATTGTTGTGACCGATTGAAAGAAGGTGTTGGGCAGGAAGATAGGTATCATTTGTAGTATGTACAGCAATTTAGGCATGACAAAAGCAAGAAGAATATTTTTTCTCCCTAGCCACGATACAAATGGTATATTATAAGATTTAAGTTGGGTGGGGAGTTGTGATAAAAATTTCCCATAGTTATGTAGGAAGAGCTGAGTCGGGGACCTAGGTATTAGTACTCCCAAGTACTGGATAAAATCTGCCTTCCATTTAAAGGGATATGTAATCATGAGACAGGTAACTACCGTTTCGGGAGCTGATATATTAATTGCTTCTGACTTGTTTATGTTTACTTTGAAATTAGATACTATCCCAAACTCTTGGAGGAGTTCCATTATTGCAGGGAAGGCTTCCTCTGGGTTGGTGATCATCATAAGCAGGTCATCAGCAAAAGCAGCATTTAGATGTGAGGAGCTCCCTATTTGGATCCCTCTAATTTGTGTATTCTCCCTAATGGCTTGCAATAGTGTTTCCATGACCATCACAAAAAGTGAGGGTGATAGGGGGCAACCCTGACGAGTGCCATTACTTATTTTAAAGGATGGGGACGGGGTATTGTTGATTCGCACCATGGCGCTAGGTTTACTATATAGTGACATCACTGACTCCGTGAATGAGGGTGGAAGACCAAAAGTGTTGAGAGTCTCGGCCAAAAAGTCCCAACTGATTCTGTCGAAGGCCTTCTCGGCATCAGTGCCGAGAAGGACCAGTGGGACTTTCTTAGATTTGGCCCAATGAATGGCATGAATAACCCTGTTGGAATTTTGGTTGCCCTCTCTGCCTGGCACAAAGCCAGCTTGCTCAAAATGGATTACTTTAGGTAATACTTTGTTTAATCTGTTCGCTAGGAGTTTTGCCCATATTTTGATATCAACATTGAGCAGCGAAATCGGGCGGTAACTCGAACATTTTGTTACATCTTTTCCCTCTTTCGGGATAATTGAGATCGTGGCCTCCAGTGCTTGAGCAGGCAGGGCAGTTCCATTCCTCAGGGACTCACACCACTCAGTCATTTTTGATAGTAAGGGAGTAAGAAAAGTTTTATAGTAGCTAGCTGGCAGGCCATCAGGCCCTGGGCATTTCCCTTTCGGGAGAGACTTAATTACAGCGAGTATTTCTTCTTCTGTAATAGGGCCTTCTAATGTTCTTAGATCCTCAACTGAAAGTCTGGGGAGACTAAGTTTTTGTAAAAAATTTTGGATAGCTATCTTAGTATGAGGCAAGTTGGGGACCATGTGAGGATTTAGGTTATAGAGCTTTTCATAGTACTCTTGAAAGGCTAAGGCAATACCTGGTGTGTCTTCCCTCACCTCTCCTTCGTCTGTAATTATTTTCTTTATGAAGGCAGCGTCCCTTCTTTTCTGTAGAAGCATGGACATCACTTTGTTTCCCTTATCCCCATGTGCATAAAAACGAAATTTAGAATTAAGATAGTTGCGAGCAGCTTTAACATTTAGGAGGTCAAGAAGTTCTTTCCTAGCTGTCTGGAGCTCGGGTAGGTAAGCTATAGCTCTTGACTTTTTATGCAGTGCTTCTAATTTGGCAATTTTTGCGAGTGTAAGGTCTATTGCTTTCGTCTTTTGTTTTTTAACCTAAGCCCCTAATGATATAAATTCACCCCTTATGAAAACTTTGCCGGCTTCCCAGTTAAATGTGTGGGATAAATCAGGGTCTGCGTATGAAGAGAAATATGTTTTTAATTTATTTTGGATTTGAATAATACGGTCCTCACTATCTATCAGCGTTTCATTCAGTCTCCATCTCCAGTTAGGTGCTGGTAGGGAAGAGAGTCTAATTTGTATGTTTACCGGGGCATGGTCTGAGATGGTAATGTTTTCGATTGTAGCTTTTTTGACAATGTCCATTTGATCTTTAGAGACGAAAATGTAGTCAAGTCTCTGAAAGGTGTTATGGACTAGAGAGTTAAATGTAAAATCAATTTCGCCTGGGTGCATATATCTCCATGTATCTACTAGCGACGCTTTGTGGAGTGCTTTATGTAAGCTTCCTAAAGATCTCTGTGAATGTATAGATTTGTTCGTGGAGGTGTCAACCAGGGGATTCAATGCTATGTTAATGTCACCCCCTACTAACCTTATACCTGTGATATATTACCTACCTAAGGTACATAAGGATAGGTGGAACCCCCCAGGGAGACCTATTGTCTCGGGCATAAATTCGATCACTTGCCGCCTGGGGGAATACATAGATTTACACTTACAACCATCAATAAAAAAGATGAAAACTTTCCTTAGAGATTCCCAACATTTGTTAGAAATTTTAAAAGATATACAACTAGAACAGGGGAGTGATCTTCTACTCTGTTCATGTGATGTATCAACATTATATACATCGATACCCCAAAAATTGGGGGTTAAAGCTATAAAAGAAAAACTGGAAACAATAGGGACAATTAGTTGGCAGAAGAGATATTTTTTGTTGGAGGCAATTAAATTTTGTTTAGAATCCAACTACTTCTGGTTTGATGATAAATTCTATGTACAGGTTGGCGGAACGGCGATGGGAGCGAAATTTGCCCCGTCGTTCGCCAACCTGTACATGGAAAAATGGGAAGAACAATATGTTTTTGGAGATATGAACAAATTTAGAGGAAACATTGTACTCTTTAAACGTTTCATCGATGACTGCATTATTATTTGGAAAGGAACGAAGAATGAACTAGAAAAATTCATGGAGTATATTAATATTAATGAATTTAATCTGAAGTTTACACATGAAAGTAGTCATGATATGATCCAATTTTTGGATCTGGAACTATTTCGTGAAGGGAACATTATTAAGAGTAGGAATCATTTTAAACAAGTAGATGTTAACAGTTTCATCGAATTTGATAGCTGTCATCATAAACCATGGATTAATAATATCCCTAGAGGCCAAATAAAAAGAATCGAAAGGAATTGTACAAACGAACAGGATGTAGTGAATCAGACAGAAATTATTAAGAGTAGATTTAGGGAAAGGGGGTATCCGGAGGAACTCTTTTTAGAGAAACAGGCAATAGCAAAAAAACATATGGATAGTGAAGCCATTAATCCTTTGTTTATAACCACGTTTTCCAAGGAAGCGCAGAAAGTGAAATCAATCATTCATAGATACTGGCATATATTGAGAGGAGACCCTGTAATAGGGGCCAAACTAACAAACAAACCAACAACTATTTTTCGCAAAGCTCCCTCCTTAAGAGATTTACTCACAAGGAGCTACATAAATACGAAAGGAGAAGTTGACAATAGAGACAAAAAAGGTAAATTCACATATTGCAAAAAATGCAAAGCATGTAAAGAAACTAAATCTTCCTTGACTAACGTAGAAATTAATGGTCAGAAAATCACAGCTAATTGTGACATGAACTGCAACACGAGTAATGTAGTTTACCTAATGATTTGTCCTTGTAATATGGGATATGTAGGAAGAACTGGGCGCAAAATAAAAACTAGGATTGGTGAGCACTGTAGAAATATAAAAAAAGGGACTATCGAGTCACAGTGTCTCAGCCCACTTTAAGAGATTCCATAATTCCGATCCGAAAGGATTAACTTTTTGCGGTATTGAAAAAATAAAATCACACTGGCGAGGGGAAAATATGGGCACTAAGTTGAGCAGAAGAGAAGGATTTTGGATCCACAAACTGGACACCTTGGCCCCGAGGGGTCTAAATATTGATTTTGAATTAAAATGCTTTTTAAAAGATTACTAAGTTTAGTTATATGCACACTGTCTGGCCACTAATAAAGAAAAAGATATTATATTGAAAAGGGATATATAATTGGACACTTCACAAATAGATGACACTAAAACAAATTTATCTTAAACACATCGAATCACATCAAATATATCATAATAGGGTGAATAACAATAGATAGAGACACAAAAAAGATTTGATAATACCCACAATTCATACAAATATTAAAAAAGTACTCTTAAGACGTAAAAAAAACACATATGGCATAAAATTGGAATGCACGAGGCACTTTAATAATTTAGTTAGAAGATAGGCTAATATGGGCATTTTTATAAAATATCAAAATATATAGGACACTGAACACTTGCAGACAATTTTGGAATCTAATTAAACTATAGGAATTTGTCATATGCATACATTATACTATGTTTTTAGCCATATGGAACACCGAGTTCTCACCTATTGAGGAAGCTCTGGAATGAAAAAGAAGGGGTAGCTGTGCACACTAGACTAGCTTGGTGTGTACAGGTTCTGCTTTAAGCTCTGAGGAAAAACGAGGTAGAGATTAGAGATGAGCGAGCACTAAAATGCTCGGGTACTCGTTATTCGAGACGAACTTTTCCCGATGCTCGAGTGCTCGTCTCAAATAACGAGCCCCATTGAAGTCAATGGGAGACTCGAGCATTTTTCAAGGGGACCAAGGCTCTGCACAGGGAAGCTTGGCCAAACACCTGGGAACCTCAGAAAAGGATGGAAACACCACGGAAATGGACAGGAAACAGCAGGGGCAGCATGCATGGATGCCTCTGAGGCTGCTTAATCGCACCATTATGCCAAAATTATGGGCAACAGCATGGCCATGACAGAGTGACAGAATGAAGCTAGATAGCATCTAAAACATCCAATAATTGACCCTGACACTATAGGAGACGGCATGCAGAGGCAGCGGCAGCAGGCTAGAGAGTGTCATGGCGACATACCCTAAATGGACTCAGGCTTCAAACCAATGCGTGGCAGAGAGGAACCAAAGGAGGTGAGCAAGAAGCGCTCAAATAATATCGGTACATGATAAAAGTTTGCCAGTATATTTTGTGGATTACACAGCAGGGTGGCGACAAAGTTAACATGGAAGCCATGAAAACAACCCAAAATTCTGCCTGACACAGCTCATTTGATAAGGGGACCATGTATGGAGGCAGTGAACTAGTAGTAGATTAAAGGTGCTGCAGTTAAAACTATGTTAGTTGGATCTTGGCATGGAGCTGGCGCTCCGCTGCCAGGCGAGCTTTCGCCAATCCAAGCCCCTGTCTCTAGGCTACTCCCCAAACAGCACTTCTAAGAACCTTTTGTATAAGATCAAGTGTAGTAGCGTTCTTATAAGTTTAGGATATGGCGGGTGAGGGGAATGTAAACAGATGCGCAAGAAGCGCTGAAATAATATCGGTAAATGATAAAAGTTTGCCAGTATTTTTTGTGGATTACACAGCAGGGTGGCGACAAAGTTAACAAGTTTGTTGTGGAAGCCATGAAAACAACCCAAAATTCTGCCTGACACAGCTCGTTTGATAAGGGGACCATGTATGCTTACAGTTCATGCCAGTTGCTGCACTGGCTGCCAGTCTCCTTTCGAATACAGTTTAAAATAATAACCCTCATCCATAAAGCTCTGTATAATGCTGCACCCCCCTACCTCTCCTCTCTTATCTCAGTCTATCGCCCAACCCATGCTCTTAGATCCGCCAGTGATCTTAGATTAACCTCTACCCTAGTGCGGACCTCCCACTCGCGTCTCCAAGACTTCTCTAGAGCTGCACCAATTCTATGGAATGCTCTGCCCTGGACTATCAGACTAATACCTAACCTCCAAAGTTTCAAACGTGCTCTTAAAACCCATTTCTTTAGGCAAGCCTATAATACTCATTAACTGCATGAAGTTTTAACTCTTCTACTAACCCGTCCTGTGTCGTCCTCCCATCTGTTATCCAGCAACCAACAGGCACCAGACTTCTCTGCAGTCCCATTCACCCTGGACCTGGTATATAAGATGACGGCTGAGTGGTTCAAGCGACAGCAATTCCATTTATTATATTTTGTTCTATTCCCTAAGAAGAATGGCTTGACCATTAAATATTCTTTTACCTCGTGTTACCCCATCATCTTCATAAACCGTAAGCTCTGGCGAGCAGGGACCTCACTCCTGTTGTTCCATACAAATGTTGTGCTCTGTTACATTACATTTGTATTTGTTTCCTATGATTTGTAAAGCGCTACGGAATATGATGGCGCTATATAAATAAAGATTATTATTATTATTATGGAGGCAGTGAACTAGTAGTAGATTAAAGGTGCTGCAGTTAAAACTATGTTAGTTGGATCTTGGGATGGAGCTGGCGCTCCGCAGCCAGGCGAGCTTTCGCCAATCCAAGCCCCTGTCTCTAGGCTACTCCCCAAACAGCACTTCTAAGAACCTTTTGTATAAGATCAAGTGTAGTAGCGTTCTTATAAGTTTGGGATATGGCGGGTGAGGGGAATGTAAACAGATGCGCAAGAAGCGCTGAAATAATATTGGTAAATGATAAAAGTTTATTAGTATATTTTGTGGATAACACAGCAGGGTGGCGACAAAGTTAACAACTTTGATGTAGAATCCATGAAAACAACCCAAATTTCTGCCTGACACACCTCGTTTGATAAAGGGACGATGTATGGAGGCAGCTATATGGACGACTTTTGGAGGTAGCAATGGAGACAACGTGTGGAGGCTGCTATGGAGACAATTTAATTTGGATAGTGCCTGTATGTGGCAGTCCCAAAAATTTTTCAAACCAGAGGAGCAGGTAGGTGGCCCTCCAGAAAAATTGAATAGATTAAGTGCCTGTATGTGGCAGTCCCAAAAAGTTTTCAAACCAGAGGAGCAGGTAGGTGGCCCTCCAGAAAAATAGAATAGATTGAGTGCCTGTATGTGGCAGTCCCAAAAAGTTTTCAAACCAGAGGAGCAGGTAGGTGGCCCTCCAGAAAAATTGAATAGATTGAGTGCCTGTATGTGGCACTCCCAAAAATTTTTAAAACAGAGGAACGGGTCGGTGGCCCTCCAGAAAAATTGAATAGATTGAGTGCCTGTATGTGGCACTCCCAAAAATTGTTTAAAACAGAGGACCGGGTCGGTGGCCCTCCAGAAAAATTAAATGCATAAAGTACTATAGCTAGAGCCAGTGGGCCCTGTCAAAAAATAGCCAGTTTCCTCTGCTTTACTGTACAAAGAGGAGGAGAAGGAGGAAAATGAGGAGGAGGAGGAGTGGATCAATTATTCAGGTTGAGCTTCCTTCACCTGGTGGAGATTGGAAATTATGAGAAATCCAGGCTTTATTCATCTTAATAAGCGTCAGCCTGTCAGCGCTGTCAGTCGACAGGCGTGTACGCTTATCGGTGATGATGCCACCAGCTGCACTGAAAACCCGCTCGGACAAGACGCTAGCGGCAGGGCAGGCAAGAACCTCCAAGGCGTACAGCGCCAGTTCGTGCCACATGTCCAGCTTTGAAACCCAGTAGTTGTAGGGAGCTGTGTGATCATTTAGGACGATGGTATGGTCAGCTACGTACTCCCTCACCATCTTTCTGTAAAGATCAGCCCTACTCTGCCGAGACTGGGGACAGGTGACAGTGTCTTGCTGGGGTGACATAAAGCTGGCAAAAGCCTTGTAAAGCGTACCCTTGCCAGTGCTGGACAAGCTGCCTGCTCGCCTACTCTCCCTCGCTACTTGTCCCGCAGAACTACGCACTCTGCCGCTAGCGCTGTCAGAAGGGAAATACTGTTTCAGCTTGTGCACCAGGGCCTGCTGGTATTCATGCATTCTCACACTCCTTTCCTCTGCAGGGATGAGAGTGGAAAGATTTTGCTTGTACCGTGGGTCCAGGAGAGTGAACACCCAGTAATCGGTGCTGGAATAAATTCTTTGAACGCGAGGGTCACGGGATAGGCAGCCTAGCATGAAATCTGCCATATGCGCCAGAGTACCAACGCGTAAGAATTCACTCCCCTCACTGGCCTGACTGTCCATTTCCTCCTCCTCCAACTCCTCCAACTCCTCTTCTTCTGCCCATACACGCTGAACAGTGAAGGACTCAACAATGGTCCCCTCTTGTGTCTCGCCAACATTCTCCTCCTCTTCCTCCTCATCCTCCTCCACCTCCACCTCCTCCGATATGCGCTGAGAAACAGACCTAAGTGTGCTTTGGCTATCAACAAGGGAATCTTCTTCCCCCGTCTCTTGTGACGAGCACAAAGCTTCCGACTTCATGCTGACCAGAGAGTTTTTCAACAGGCCAAGCAGCGGGATGGTGAGGCTGATGATGGCGGCATCGCCACTGACCATCTGTGTTGACTCCTCAAAGTTACTCAGCACCTGACAGATATCAGACATCCACGTCCACTCCTCATTGTAGACTTGAGGAAGCTGACTGACCTGACTACCAGTTCTGGTGGAAGTTGACATCTGGCAGTCTACAATGGTTCGGCGCTGCTGGTAAACTCTGGATAACATGGTCAGTGTTGAATTCCACCTCGTGGGCACGTCGCACAACAGTCGGTGAGCGGGCAGTTGGAGGCGGCGCTGCGCTGCCCTGAGAGTGGCAGCATCTGTGCTGGACTTCCTGAAATGCGCACAGATGCGGCGCACCTTCGTGAGCAAATCTGACAGATTGGGGTATGTCTTGAGGAAACGCTGAACTATCAGATTTAACACATGGGCCAGGCATGGCACATGTGTCAGTCTGCCGAGTTGCAGAGCCGCCACCAGGTTACGGCCGTTGTCACACACAACCATGCCTGGCTTCAGGTTCAGCGGTGCCAGCCACAGATCAGTCTGCGCCGTGATGCCCTGTAATAGCTCTTGGGCGGTGTGCCTTTTATCGCCTAGGCTCAGCAGTTTGAGCACCGCCTGCTGTCGCTTAGCGACGGCACTGCTGCTGTGCCTAGAGCTACCGACTGATGGCGCCGTGCCCACGGATGGTAGTTCGGAGGAGGAGGTGGAGGAGGGGTGGGAGGAGGAGGAGGCATAGTAGGCCTGAAACACCTGGACCGAGGTAGGCCCCGCAATCCTCGGCGTCGGCAGTATATGACCAGCCCCAGGGTCAGACTCGGTCCCAGCCTCCACCAAGTTAACCCAATGTGCCGTCAGCGATATATAGTGGCCCTGCCTGGCAGCACTCGTCCATGTGTCCGTGGTCAGGTGGACCTTGTCAGAAACGGCGTTGGTCAGGGCACGGGTGATGTTGTCTGACACGTGCTGGTGCTGGGCTGGAACGGCACACCGGGAAAAGTAGTGGCGGCTGGGGACCGAATACCGAGGGGCGGCCGCCGCCATGAGGTTGCGAAAGGCCTCGGTCTCTACTAGCCTATAGGGCAGCATCTCCAGGCTAAGCAATCTGGAGATGTGGACATTGAGGGCTTGGGCGTGCGGGTGGGTTGCACTATATTTGCGTTTCCGCTCCAGCGTCTGGGGTATGGAGAGCTGAACGCTGGTGGATGCTGTGGAGGATCGTGGAGGCGACGATGGGGTTTTTGTGGCAGGGTCCTGGGCAGGGGGCTGACTATCAGCTGACATAGGGGAAGGAGCAGTGGTGTGCACGGCTGGAGGTGAACGGGCTTGTTGCCACTGAGTGGGGTGTTTAGCATTGATATGCCTGCGCATACTGGTGGTAGTTAAGCTAGTAGTGGTGGAGCCCCTGCTGATCCTGGTTTGGCAAATGTTGCACACCACAGTCCGTCGGTCATCCGGTGTTTCCTTAAAGAACCTCCAGACTTCTGAAAATCTAGCCCTCGCCGCAAGAGCCCTCGCCACGGGAGCTTCACTAGTTGACACATTTGGCGCTGATGCACCAGCTCTGGCCCTGCCTCTCCGTCTGGCCCCACCACTGCCTCTTCCAACCTGTTCTGGTCGAGGACTCTCCTCCGTCTCAGAAGCACTGTGTTCACCCGGCCTATCAACCCAGCTTGGGTCTGTCACCTCATCATCCTCCGATCCCTCAGTCTGCTCCCCCCTCGGACTTCCTGCCCTGACAGCAACTTCACCACTGTCTGACAACCGTGTCTCCTCATCGTCGGACACCTCTTTACACACTTCCACTACGTCAAGAAGGTCATCATCACCCACAGACTGTGACTGGTGGAAAACCTGGGCATCGGAAAATTGCTCAGCAGCAACCAGACAAGTGGTTTGTGACTGTGGGAAGGGTCCAGAAAACAGTTCCTCAGAGTATGCCGGTTCAAATGCCAAATTTTCCTGGGAGGGGGCAGACTGGGGGGGAGGAGGCTGAGGTGCAGGAGCTGGAGGAGTGGCGATTTCGGTGACATGGGTGGACTGCGTGGAAGACTGACTGGTGGACAAATTGCTCGAAGCATTGTCGGCAATCCACGACATCACCTGTTCGCACTGTTCTGGCCTCAACAGTGCTCTACCACGAGTCCCAGTAACTTCAGACATGAACCTAGGGAGTGTAGCTCTGCAGCGTTCCCCTGCTCCCTCATAAGCAGGTGGTGTCTCACCCCGGCCAGGACCACGGCCTCTGACCCCTGCAGTAGTTGGACGCCCACGTCCCCGCCCTCGTCCTCTACCCCTAGCCCTCGGGTTAAACATTTTTAAAATGAGAGTTATAACTTTAATTTTTTTTTAACTTTTTTTTGTGTTTTTTGTTTTTTTTTGTGTTTTTGAGTTTTTAAAACCAAACGATGCTATCCTATTGCTATGGCTATTTTCTAGCCAAGTATGAAAGCACACTGCTATGCCAGATGAGATGACACTGAGTTATGAAACAAAATAAACGTAAAATAAAAAAGGAAAAATGGCAGACTGTGCCTAATTGAAATCCAACCCCTACTAAATTTTCCCACTTCGGTCTTTGCAATGGATATGTGCGTCACTAAGCGCAAAACACACCGGTCGCAAGTCTCACTACAAATTGCTCACAATTGGCTAGTAGATGCACTGCAGCAAGTACAGCCACCAGCAGATCAACCAGAAATCAAATATATATAACGCTACTGTAGGCATAAGTAAGCCGTTTGGATTCTCCTATGGCTATTTTCTAGCCAAGTATGAAAGCACACTACTATGCCAGATGAGATGACACTGAGTTATTAAAAAAATAAACGTAAAATAAAAAGTAAATGGCAGACTGTGCCTAATTGAAATCAAACCCCTAATAAATTTTCCCACTTTGGTGTTTGAGGTGGATATGTGTGTCACTAAGAGCTAAACACAACGGTAGCAAGTCCCCCTGCAAATTCCTCACAATATGGTACTAGCTGCAAATAAAAAAAAAAAAGTAGAACGTTATTGTAGCCCTAAGAAGGGCTGTTGGGTTCTTGGAGAATCACTCCTGCCTAACAGTAAGCTAATAGAACACCCTAACGCTTTCCCTGACCAGCAGCAGCTCTCTCCCTAGCGGCATCCAGAGACAGAATGATCCGAGCAGCGCGGGCAGCGGCTAGTCTATCCCAGGGTCACCTGATCTGGCCAGCCAACCACTGCTATCGACGTGTAAGGGTACCACGTCATGCTGGGTGGAGTGCAGAGTCTCCTGGCTTGTGATTGGCTCTGTTTCTGGCCGCCAAAAAGCAAAACGGCGGGAGATGCCATTTTCTCGAGCGGGCGAAGTATTCGTCCGAGCAACGAGCAGTTTTGAGTACGCTAATGCTCGACCGAGCATCAAGCTCGGACGAGCATGTTCGCTCATCTCTAGTAGAGATCCATTTGGAGACTGTAGTGCAGTGGTGGCGAACCTATGGCACTGGTGCCAGAGGTGGCACCCGGAGCACTCTCTGTGGGCACCTAGGCCATCACCCCAGCACAGTGTTTCCAGACAGGACTCAAAACCTCCTTCTGCAGTCCCTGGCCACCAAGGATGTGCTATGATCAGTGCTATCTTAAAGCTACAAATTGTTAGCTGCCCAGGACTACAGGAGGAGCAAAGAGCTCTGGGCCCCGCAGTTCTTCCTCTTCAGGGGACCCTGGAAGGAAGCTACAATAATAATCTGAATTTCTCCTCTTTATTTCAACTGTATTGATGTCCTTAGGATGCCAATACAATTAAAAACAGTGACAAAACAGGTAGAAACATGTTACTGCTTAAACTGCTATGTTGGCACTTTCTATTTATACAAGTGTGTTTGGTTGTAGTTTGGGCACTCTGCCTCAAAAAGGTTCGCCATCACTGCTATAGTGGAAGCAGTAGGGTTAAGCGATGGTTTCGGGTAGAGACGGAGAAGAAAGGGGGGTATGTCACTGAGAAGTCAGGAGAGATTAATTGACGGGGTAGGAATCCTAGTGTTAGAGTGACACCTGGTGGTGGAAATTTTAATCGTCCCTACTCACAAACTGCATGTATAATTTATACGATCGCAACATTGTAACATTTGTTTAGAGGATCGTAATGATTGTGGTAGCATTGTATCTAATATCTAATGTGGAATTATATGGGAAATGTAAAAACATTGCTGATGAGAAACCTAATGGAATACTAATCATTTTATATTATTAGTCTTATGTGTAAACTGATTTTATAGGGGTTTGGAATGTATACAGAATAATGTTTGTTGAAAATAAAGTTTTATGTATAGTAGATTAGGAATATGTATAAAAGAAGGGACGGATGTTTGAGACGCTAGCAACACCCCGGAAGAAGCCTTGCCGGCGAAACCCTGGGTCGGGCGGATAGGAAGCTAGCGTCCCGTTATGTGAATTTGTGATATGCGCATTTTTATTGGATTTTTGTGAGTATAATGAATTGGAATAAATTTTAACCTTGTTGGAACGTACCACACCATCTGCCTGCATATTTTCTTCCAGTTACAATATAATAAAGGAGGAGAATGAGAGTGCGATGGTGCTAGTCTGAATGGTGACATACTTTCAGCAGGAGAAATTGAAGATTGGTGCTGTTCATCAAAGTTTTAGAATCCTTGGAGCTCCGGTCATAGTGAAAATATTTTTCTCTATTTTGTGGACTTTTTCAAAGACTGTGTGGACCGGTCTTATACCGTGAGTAGCTCCTTAAGGGGCAAACTGTGCACCACAAACAACTGTGTTTTTAACCTTATACCTTCTGCATATCCATCTAATTTATATAAAACATCTTTCAGCCATTGCACCTGGTTGATATTGGGTGCATAAAGGCATACCAGGGTGACCTTGACGCTGCCAATTGAACCAATCACAAAAAGAAATCTGCCCTCAGGGTCAGGGTATGTCATGTGGTGCTCATAGGGTACGTTTTTGGATATAGCAATGCTAGCTCCTCTGGCCGAGGAGATATGACAACTATGAAACCAGTGTCTGAAGTAATGGGTAGGTAGTGAGGGGACTTTATCAAATTTAAAATGTGTTTCTTGAAAGAAACAGATATCCATTTTATATTTTTTAAGCATTCTAAGTACTTGAGACCTTTTTTGGGGCGTATTAAGCCCTTTGACATTAAAGGTAGATAATGTCAAGGTCGCCATGGCACATACGTATGGGTTAATGGTCCAATGACTGATACAAAAAACATAAAACTTAACTCATAAAACTTAAAGGTAAGAGTAATTCTCTGGTTAGAGAGTTTTTCAAACTCTAGTGTGGCCAACATGTCAGGGGTCAGCGTCAGCCAACTCCTAAGGGTGGGCCAAAGTAAATCCCCCATGATGTGAAGGGGGGTATAGGGGGGAGAGAAAGTCAGTCCTGATCGGTGGTGAAGATGTCCCGGACTAGCTGTGAGAATGTGATCCCTCACCCAGGATGGGGGGAGAAACAGCCACTATGCAGAACCTTCATCCGGGGTTTACAGTATGGGGAATAAGGGAGGTATTCCAAATGCTCACCATACATGTAGTCGGGGAGGATGGTCTAGAATAAGTCTCAAGTTGATTGAGATAAGTTTCCGCTGATTTAGCTTGCGTTGGAATGCTTCTTGACTCTCGGGGATTTATTCTTTGCTACTCGGTTCCATTTTTCTCTTTGTGGAAGAGGTGGAAACTCCATCAGGGACTCCGGGACTGCCAGCCACGAGTTAATTTCTTGCGGGTCCGTGTCTAGAAGATCCCAGGCTTGCTGCAGATCATCCGGCACTCTGACCGTACATCGTTGCCCCTTGTGCTGAAATGATAGGCCAAATGGAAAAAGCCTACGTTTGCTAAGTGTTGAAGCAGATAGGTCTTGGTATAAAGTGATTTTAGAGTCCTTAAGTAAAATCTCACCTCTTTCTCTGGCAGCTCGCAGTGCCGCAGCGGCATCAGGATAATAAAGTAGGCCGCATACAACGTCCCGTGGTGGTTCGTCTTGTTTCGGCATGGGTCTGAGCGCCCTGTGAATTCTTTCTATGCGGATGCCTTCCGCTCTTTCCGCACCTAAGAGGTCAGTAAAGATGGCCGCTGCTGTGGCGGGAAGGGCATCATGCGAGAAGGACTCAGGGATGCCTTTAAAGCGAACATTCTTCCGGCGGCTTCTGTTCTCCTGGTCTTCCAGCATTGTGAAAGCTCCATTCAGGGCCCTTAATTGCGCTTTGTAGCCTTGCTCTATTGCTTCATTAAAATCTGTTAGTGCGTCCTGTGCTTCTTCTAAGGCCTCCACTCTTTGCCCCACATGTCGTACTTCCATTTTGATGTCAGCTAGTTCTTTTAGCACTGGGGACATCGCTTGAGCTAGGGCTTTTTTCAGGAATGATCTGGAGAGTTGCCGTTCAGTTGTGCCTGCAGAGCCAGCTGCGCTCTGCAGACTCTCCGCGTCTGATTCATCTAGCGTCTCCTCTTCTTGTGGCGGGATCGCGGCCATTTTGTGTGGAGTGGAGAGCTTTTTACGGAGGAATTTATCCATCTCCCCTTGGTTTCTTCCGTACCTCGGGGTGCCGGAGTGTTCCCCGGGTTTATCTCTTCTGGGATTTCCCATCCGGAGCGAGATTGATAGCTAAATAGACGGTTCGGGACACCTTTACCGCGGGAGCTCACTCGCGTGCGTCCGTCTCGCTTCCCGGTCAGGCTCCGCCCCAAGTTCTAGGACTTTTAAGGTCAAATACAAATGAAATCAATTACTTTCAAATAACAGCAATGAAACTCGCTCTAAAACATGTAGTTTGTAGTTGGAATAAATCTTTATTAAAATTTCAGTAGAAATTATTTAAAATACAGCATAATTTAAATATGAACATTGATTATATCATATTATCAGTATAAAAATCCATTATTAACATACCGTATATACTCGTGTATAAGCGGAGTTTTTCAGCACAAAAAAATGTGCTGAAAAACGTCCCCTCGGCTTATACACGAGTCACAAGTGTAAGTGTATCTTTAAAAATACTTAAAAAATAAATAAACTTATATACTCACCCTCCGATGGCCCCGATCTGCAGCGCTGCTCCCCCCATGTCCGTGCGGGTCCTCTTCTGGCTTCCGCGCCCGTCTTCTGTCCGCTGTACAGAGAGCAATGGCGGCGCCCAGCGCGATGTACAGGAGACGGGTGCGGTAGCCAGAAGAGGACCCGCGCAGACATCGGGGGAGCAGCGCTGTAGATCGGGGCCACCGGAGGGTGAGTATGTAAGTTTATTATTTTTTTTTAATGCTGGGCTGGGCTGTATACAACTGGGGGCAGGCTGGGCAGTGCTGTATACTACATGGGGGAAGGCTGGGCTGCATACAACTGGGGGCAGGCTGGGCTGTATACTACTGGGGGCAGGCTGGGCTGGGCTGTATACTACTGGGGGCAGGCTGGGCAGTGCTGTACACTACTGGGGGCAGGCTGGACAGTGCTGTATACTACTGGGGGCAGGCTGGGCAGTGCTGTATACTACTGGGGGCAGGCTGGGCAGTGCTGTATACTACTGGGGGCAGGCTGGGCTGTGCTGTATACTACTGGGGGCAAGCTAGGCTTTGCTGTATACTACTGGGGGCAGGCTGGGTTGTGCTGTATACTACTGGGGGAAAGCTGGGCTGTGCTGTATACTACTGGGGGCGGGCTGGGCAGTGCTGTATACTACTGGGGGCAGGCTGGGCAGTGCTGTATACTACTGGGGGCAGGCTGGGTTGGCTGTATACTACTGGGGGCAGGCTGAGATGGCTGTATACTACTGGGGGCAGGCTGGGGTGACTGTATACTACTGCGGGCAGGCTGTATACTATAAGGGGCTGGCTGGCTATATACTGGGGGTGGGGGGTTGTGACCAATCCATTTCCCACCCTCGGCTTATACTCGAGTCAATATGTTTTCCCAGTTTTTGGTGGTAAAATGAGGGGTCTCGGCTTATACTTGGGTCGGCTTATACTCGAGTTTATATGGTAATTATTAAACACACAAATAAAACACAATACTTTCTTGTAAGCCAATAAGACTGCGGCTGGCCTGTTCCATACTGGATGCTGTCCTACATTGACTACCGTATTTTTCGGCCTATAAGGCACACCAAAAATCCTTTAATTTTCTCAGAAATCAAAGGTGCGCCTTATAGGCCGGTACGCCTTATATATGAACTTATACAGAAATGTACTACAGACAAGATGTACTGTACATTTACCAGTGTTTAATAGCTCCATCCCCAGAAATTTCCTGCACCTTCCCACACAGTATACAGGGTCCCTAGCTCCTGAAGTGCCCTGGCACCACAACTAACATTGTGCCCATCCTGCCCTAGCACGGAGAGACCGGAGCTGCCATAGTGCCGACCACGAGGCAATCATCATCATCAGTAAACAATCCCCCATACCTGCCAGCCCTGTAACAGGGGAAAGAGAAGGAGCCACAGGGAACCCCACAGGAATAACACCCTGGCAGAGGAGGGAAGGAGAAGGGGCAGAGGGAGACCGCTTAACCCCTGCTGCATCACCCTGCATTAACCCCCAGCAGCCCATACCTCTGAGATCGGAGCTCTCTGACACGCTGAAGACAAGTTTCCCAGGAAGTGTAGCTGGCTTGCACAGACTGTGCACAGGTCTGCCACCTGCTGGTCATTTTTAGGTACTGAATTTGATCCTGCGCCTTATACTCCAGTGCGCCTTATATATGAACCCAGATGTCTTAGTAGGCATTTATTAGAGGTGCGCCTTATAGTCCGGTGCGCCTCATAGGCCGAAAAATACGGTATTTAAAACATTTGGGCAAATAATTCTGCAAAGCTGAAAATGTAAAAAATTTGAAAAATCTATTTTGTTTTTAAGAATTTTCAACAAATTTGGTTTTGTAGTTGCAAGAAGTATCACAAAAAATTTTCATCAAGGGAGGAAACCGCAGCACACCGGGAAATCCAGAGTAGAAAGGCTTTATTCACATAGAAGGCATAAAATTCGCGACGTTTCGATTCACAATGAATCTTTCTCAAGCATAAAAAAATAAAAAAATGGCCGATACAGGCCCATATATATACACAGGTGTGTGATGACATCATTTCCTTCAGTGATGCAATATGCAAAACATACGAAAGTGCAAATATGTATAAAAATACAGAATGTTAAAGTGCAGTAGTGTATCAGAAGATATTTCAACAATTCATAACAATGCAATTTGATATTTCTCATGTGAATTATATATACAACACACAAAAGCATGTCAGTGTCGGGTTCCATGCTCAGTTTATATGCGCATGCGTGGTTATTCTTGTAGTCATGGCAATCCGAGTAGGTCACGAGGTCCGTGTATATGGAACAGCCTCCCTCCTGTTGGTCATGTGACTCCAGCTCCGAGAATCCAGTCATGTGACTGTCCTACGAACTCCCGACATAACCACAAGATTCAGTTATGCAAACATAGGTAAGTATAATTACCACAAATTTAATAATAATATAAAGACAGGAGGAGAATTACCAACTCGATAACTGGTGTCTCGATCAAGGACTCGGAATAGTCGTTCGTGCAGGTACAACCATATATGTCAGGCTGAAAGCCCAAGATATGTCAATTCTTAATGATTAGGGGGTACACACAGTCATCAAAGATTTATACAGACTGGCATCCACGGTTATAAGGGTGCATCCGGAGTGGACTAGGTCTAATACTAGACAGTACCATAACTCCTCATAATACCCCAACCAATGGTCCATAAAGGTCAACAGTACCGAACGCTTATAGTACACCCCGTATTTTGTGCCAGATTTGTCCGTAAGTGCGGACCGGCCACCATAAGCGGGTAATGCACTAGCGTATTTGTACTTCGACCATCAGTCACTCATAGGCATGTGTGCTGTCCTAGAATCTTAGGACCTAGTATATTCATGCCCTAAATACATTCAAACTAGATAAACGTACTCATACACCCCCGTACTACAAAAAAAGATATTTCTTTGGGGAGGGAACATATAAGTATCATACCTGGCCAACACGAGAATCCAAACGTCCTAGATCAATATTCACCAGAATGGAAAGGACACGACAGCATATAGGTGGGGTAAACGTGTGATTCGTGCACAAGTGAAGAATTGTAGTGGGAATCTATATAAAAAAATTAAATGGTACATAAATAAATCCAAAAAGTATATGTAAATCACAGTGACCAAATGTCACCGGGTCCAGAACACTTATGAAAATGACTTTACAATTTATTACAGACAAATGATGCAGACATATCCAGAGAGGTCCTAAATGACGCCACCCATCTTAAATTCCCTATTTAGACCATTTGGTTCCAGAGTGTTAAGTTCATAAATCCATTTAAGTTCAAGTCGTTTCAATGCTTTTTCCCTATCGCCTCCTCTGCGTTGTCTAGTTATTCCGTCGATAATCCGGAATCTCAATTGTGCAATGTGATGATGGTTTTTCACAAAGTGGTCTGGGAGAGGTAAATCTGAGTTCTTATCGTGGATTTGTGTTGGTTAATACGTAGGCGACACAATTGTGTTGTCTCACCCACGTACAACAAACCACAAGGGCATTGTATTAAGTAGATGATAAAACTAGAATTGCATGTATAATGTTGTTTAATAGAGTAACGTTTCCCTGTTCTTGGATGACTAAATGTGTCTCCCTTGATTAAATTATTGCAATTGCAACAATTCAAGCATGGAAAACAACCTGCCTTCCCCACCATTGTTTTGTCACAGTCTACATGTAAATCCGCATGTACCAAACGATCTCTCAGATTTCTAGGTCTTCTATAGGCCATCATAGGGGGGGTTTTAAATTCTGGTATATTCGGTAATGAGTCCCTCAAAATGGGCCAACTGTCTCTTAAGATATTAGCAACCTTTTTGCTCACTGGGCAGAAGGTGGAGACGAATGGAATTCTCTTGAGTTCCTTATCCCTCTTCACTCTTGGTAGGAGAAGTGTTTTTCTCTCACAACTCCTTACCTTATTTCTAGTACGAGCTAGTAAGGTTCCGGGATAGCCCCTATTTACAAATTTGTCACACATCGCATTTAGACGCAGATCCACCTTGTCTTCATCAGCAACTATCCTTCTAACCCTTAATAGCTGGCTATAAGGTAGTGAATCCAACATATTGTTGGGGTGATTACTGTTGTAAAGGAGAAGGTTATTTTTATCGGTGGTTTTTGAGTATAAATCAGTAAGTAATTGATCACCGTTAATGCTGACTACTGTGTCTAAAAATTGTAAATGTTGTCTTGAATGAACCATTGTAAATTGCAGCTCAGGTATGTGCATGTTTATTTCTTGTGAGAATCTCAACAATTCATCCTCACCACCCTTCCAGAGGAAGAATATATCATCTATGTATCTCATCCAGCCTACCACATTGTGGAAATGGCTGGATGAGTACACGAATCTCTCCTCAAACCAGGCCATAAAAATGTTGGCATATGTTGGCGCAACATTTGAGCCCATGGCCACTCCGCGTTTTTGAACAAAGAAATCGGTCTGAAAGAGAAAGTAGTTGTACTGTAAGACAATCTCGAGTAGTGAAATTACAAATTCTTTGCCACAATCATCCATCTGCCATTCCCGTATGGCTTCAGACACAGCTATCACGCCCTTTTCATGGTCAATGCTAGTGTATAGACTAACCACATCAAAAGACACTAGAATGTCTCCATCCCTCACTTCCAATGTGTATAATTTATTGATAATGTCTGTGGTGTCCCTAACATATGATCTAGTGGATGTTGCAGCCTTATTTAGGATCTTATCTAAAAATCTTGATAGGGGGGAGAGAATCGATCCCATACCCGCCACGATCGGCCTTCCCGGTGGGTTTCTAAGATCCTTATGTATTTTGGGCAATAAATACAAAACAGGTGTAATTGGATGTTGTATTAATAGAAATGAGTGGAGCTTGGTGTCGATGAGGTCCGTTGCATAAGCATTGTCTACTAGGGTTTTAATTTTTTTGGATATTTCAAATTTAGGGTCATATGAATACTTAATGTACACATCTGTATCATCAAGTTGGCGAAGAGTCTCCTGGACATACTGGGCGGTGTCCATCACCACAATCGCCCCGCCTTTGTCAGCCGGTTTGATCGTGAGGTGACGGGCACCGGCCAGCACGCCCAGGGCCCTGACCTCATCCGAGGTCATATTGGGATGAGTCAAATTTTGACCGATGTTCTGTTTCAATGCGTTGAATTTATTTTTAACAATTTGAATGTATGTCTCTACCGCTCTATCTGTGTGGGGAGGCTGAAATACACTAGGGTTTGTAAGACCAACTGTCTCTGTATTGAAGATACAGTTAGTATTCACTCGAGTACATGTCATATTCTCAGTATCAAGGGGTACATTGGGAGTATTCAGAGGTATATTTATGGCATCATCCGATGCATTCGTCGAGACAACATCAGAGCTAATGGAAACATTAGAGACATTCGTTATATCACCCAAATTGCCAGAAAAAAATACTTTAAGTCTGATACGTCTAAAAAAAGAAAACAAATCACATTCATAATTGAACCAGTCTAACTTATTTTGTGGAGAGAATGACAATCCTTTGTTCAAGACCTTCAGTTCTATTTCTGATAGCTGTACTGATGAAATGTTAATAACCAAGTCATTGGCAGTATTTAGTCCTTCTGAGGTTTCTTCCCGGATGGCGGTAGTTTGGAACGGGTCGGATATCCTTTTGCGGGTTCTCTCATGCTTCCTGCCTCCCCTCCTGTGTTTTTTGGTGTTTTCTCTCTTTGTCCTAAAAAAGTAGATGAGGGTGCAACGCTGGATGATTCATCAGAGGAGTCAGTTTCAAAGTTTCTTTGTCCCCATGTCTTTTTCTTTCTTCTTTGTTGTGATTTAGGTGGAAAAATGTTGTCCATGGCCTGCCACTTATAGACCATGCCCTTTTTATAGTCCTCAAGGTCTCGATGCCATTTCTGGCGTTTCATTGCCTCCTGTTCAGTTTTAAATTGATCCAAGGATTTCGTGTGTTTCTCTAAAAATTCACTATATTCTTGTGCAGGTAATAGATCTTTCAGTTGATTGTCATATTTCGTACACTTAGATTTACTGTCCTGGATACTCTTTTGAGTACCTGCACGAACGATATCCGACCCGTTCCAAACTACCGCCATCCGGGAAGAAACCTCAGAAGGACTAAATACTGCCAATGACTTGGTTATTAACATTTCATCAGTACAGCTATCAGAAATAGAACTGAAGGTCTTGAACAAAGGATTGTCATTCTCTCCACAAAATAAGGTAGACTGGTTCAATTATGAATGTGATTTGTTTTCTTTTTTTAGACGTATCAGGCAATTTGGGTGATATAACGAATGTCTCTAATGTTTCCATTAGCTCTGATGTTGTCTCGACGAATGCATCGGATGATGCCATAAATATACCTCTGAATACTCCCAATGTACCCCTTGATACTGAGAATATGACATGTACTCGAGTGAATACTAACTGTATCTTCAATACAGAGACAGTTGGTCTTACAAACCCTAGTGTATTTCAGCCTCCCCACACAGATAGAGCGGTAGAGACATACATTCAAATTGTTAAAAATAAATTCAACGCATTGAAACAGAACATCGGTCAAAATTTGACTCATCCCAATATGACCTCGGATGAGGTCAGGGCCCTGGGCGTGCTGGCCGGTGCCCGTCACCTCACGATCAAACCGGCTGACAAAGGCGGGGCGATTGTGGTGATGGACACCGCCCAGTATGTCCAGGAGGCTCTTCGCCAACTTGATGATACAGATGTGTACATTAAGTATTCATATGACCCTAAATTTGAAATATCCAAAAAAATTAAAACCCTAGTAGACAATGCTTATGCAACGGACCTCATCGACACCAAGCTCCACTCATTTCTATTAATACAACATCCAATTACACCTGTTTTGTATTTATTGCCCAAAATACATAAGGATCTTAGAAACCCACCGGGAAGGCCGATCGTGGCGGGTATGGGATCGATTCTCTCCCCTCTATCAAGATTTTTAGATAAGATCCTAAATAAGGCTGCAACATCCACTAGATCATATGTTAGGGACACCACAGACATTATCAATAAATTATACACATTGGAAGTGAGGGATGGAGACATTCTAGTGTCTTTTGATGTGGTTAGTCTATACACTAGCATTGACCATGAAAAGGGCGTGATAGCTGTGTCTGAAGCCATACGGGAATGGCAGATGGATGATTGTGGCAAAGAATTTGTAATTTCACTACTCGAGATTGTCTTACAGTACAACTACTTTCTCTTTCAGACCGATTTCTTTGTTCAAAAACGCGGAGTGGCCATGGGCTCAAATGTTGCGCCAACATATGCCAACATTTTTATGGCCTGGTTTGAGGAGAGATTCGTGTACTCATCCAGCCATTTCCACAATGTGGTAGGCTGGATGAGATACATAGATGATATATTCTTCCTCTGGAAGGGTGGTGAGGATGAATTGTTGAGATTCTCACAAGAAATAAACATGCACATACCTGAGCTGCAATTTACAATGGTTCATTCAAGACAACATTTACAATTTTTAGACACAGTAGTCAGCATTAACGGTGATCAATTACTTACTGATTTATACTCAAAAACCACCGATAAAAATAACCTTCTCCTTTACAACAGTAATCACCCCAACAATATGTTGGATTCACTACCTTATAGCCTGCTATTAAGGGTTAGAAGGATAGTTGCTGATGAAGACAAGGTGGATCTGCGTCTAAATGCGATGTGTGACAAATTTGTAAATAGGGGCTATCCCGGAACCTTACTAGCTCGTACTAGAAATAAGGTAAGGAGTTGTGAGAGAAAAACACTTCTCCTACCAAGAGTGAAGAGGGATAAGGAACTCAAGAGAATTCCATTCGTCTCCACCTTCTGCCCAGTGAGCAAAAAGGTTGCTAATATCTTAAGAGACAGTTGGCCCATTTTGAGGGACTCATTACCGAATATACCAGAATTTAAAAACCCCCCTATGATGGCCTATAGAAGACCTAGAAATCTGAGAGATCGTTTGGTACATGCGGATTTACATGTAGACTGTGACAAAACAATGGTGGGGAAGGCAGGTTGTTTTCCATGCTTGAATTGTTGCAATTGCAATAATTTAATCAAGGGAGACACATTTAGTCATCCAAGAACAGGGAAACGTTACTCTATTAAACAACATTATACATGCAATTCTAGTTTTATCATCTACTTAATACAATGCCCTTGTGGTTTGTTGTACGTGGGTGAGACAACACAATTGTGTCGCCTACGTATTAACCAACACAAATCCACGATAAGAACTCGAAAAACAGATTTACCTCTCCCAGACCACTTTGTGAAAAACCATCATCACATTGCACAATTGAGATTCCGGATTATCGACGGAATAACTAGACAACGCAGAGGAGGCGATAGGGAAAAAGCATTGAAACGACTTGAACTTAAATGGATTTATGAACTTAACACTCTGGAACCAAATGGTCTAAATAGGGAATTTAAGATGGGTGGCGTCATTTAGGACCTCTCTGGATATGTCTGCATCATTTGTCTGTAATAAATTGTAAAGTCATTTTCATAAGTGTTCTGGACCCGGTGACATTTGGTCACTGTGATTTACATATACTTTTTGGATTTTATTTATGTACCATTTAATTTTTTTATATAGATTCCCACTACAATTCTTCACTTGTGCACGAATCACACGTTTACCCCACCTATATGCTGTCGTGTCCTTTCCATTCTGGTGAATATTGATCTAGGACGTTTGGATTCTCGTGTTGGCCAGGTATGATACTTATATGTTCCCCCCCCAAAGAAATATCTTTTTTTGTAGTACGGGGGTGTATGAGTACGTTTATCTAGTTTGAATGTATTTAGGGCATGAATATACTAGGTCCTAAGATTCTAGGACAGCACACATGCCTATGAGTGACTGATGGTCGAAGTACAAATATGCTAGTGCATTACCCGCTTATGGTGGCCGGTCCGCACTTACGGACAAATCTGGCACAAAATACGGGGTGTACTATAAGCGTTCGGTACTGTTGACCTTTATGGACCATTGGTTGGGGTATTATGAGGAGTTATGGTACTGTCTAGTATTAGACCTAGTCCACTCCGGATGCACCCTTATAACCGTGGATGCCAGTCTGTATAAATCTTTGATGACTGTGTGTACCCCCTAATCATTAAGAATTGACATATCTTGGGCTTTCAGCCTGACATATATGGTTGTACCTGCACGAACGACTATTCCGAGTCCTTGATCGAGACACCAGTTATCGAGTTGGTAATTCTCCTCCTGTCTTTATATTATTATTAAATTTGTGGTAATTATACTTACCTATGTTTGCATAACTGAATCTTGTGGTTATGTCGGGAGTTCGTAGGACAGTCACATGACTGGATTCTCGGAGCTGGAGTCACATGACCAACAGGAGGGAGGCTGTTCCATATACACGGACCTCGTGACCTACTCGGATTGCCATGACTACAAGAATAACCACGCATGTGCATATAAACTGAGCATGGAACCCGACACTGACATGCTTTTGTGTGTTGTATATATAATTCACATGAGAAATATCAAATTGCATTGTTATGAATTGTTGAAATATCTTCTGATACACTACTGCACTTTAACATTCTGTATTTTTATACATATTTGCACTTTCGTATGTTTTGCATATTGCATCACTGAAGGAAATGATGTCATCACACACCTGTGTATATATATGGGCCTGTATCGGCCATTTTTTTATTTTTTTATGCTTGAGAAAGATTCATTGTGAATCGAAACGTCGCGAATTTTATGCCTTCTATGTGAATAAAGCCTTTCTACTCTGGATTTCCCGGTGTACTGCGGTTTCCTCCCTTGATGTTTTGGACTACAGGTTCAGGTACCAGAACCCTTGGCTGCGGGCACCCAATTATGTGAACTCATGTACAGTTTATGGACTGCTGTCTTTTTTCTTTTCTTTTTTCTGGACAAAATATTTTCAACTAACTTGAAGCACAATGGGGGAGATTTATTATGCTGTAAAGGAAATGTCACATAAATCTCCTCCTCTCTTCCTCTTTCCTGGTTTTTCCAACCTGCACAATACTTCAGGCATTGCAGGACAGAGTCCCGGAGGGAATGTGAGGGAGGGTCAGGCAAAGGCATGAACGGCCGGCCCGCTGCTTTTACTATAGTATCTGCCAGAAAATCGGCATAGACTATAGCCAAAAACTCATCCGGTTCAGACCTTGTCCAAGCTGGTGGAGTTTGCTCCCAATATTAAGAAGCAAACCTTCCAATCATAATGAATTCCCCCAGGAGTAAACAATGTCAGAATCACCTGGATATGGTAAAGTCTTCCAACGTTATAATCATAAGTCAGATTAGAAAAAAAAGGGCGGAAGACGCAAAATGGCATAAAGTTATAAAGAGGATAATTTTATGACTTCCTCCATATTTCACATAATTTTACTAATACATTTTATTGATTTCATTTTCTTTATGGAAGGTCCACCGTTATCTACAAGCAATGATGCATCTGAATGGATCCGGGACACAACAAAAAGGTTTCCTTGACAAAGGACAAACAGAAGTCACCTACATCATTAATAATGTTATTTTAAAGAATCCGTTGAACTGGAATCCAGTGGGAATATCAAAATTCAGCTCAATGGGCGGCTTGAAATTTGGGCTTAAAACTAATAATATAATTTGGAAAAATAATGCAAAAGTGAGTTGTGGGATGATTTCTATCCTTACTTTCTCAGGACGTTTATTACTGGAATATTTTATGGCAGGGGGAATGTGGAAAGAGAAAATACAGGGATCTTGGTCTCTTATATTAGGGCAGCCGTAATCATGATGGAGAACTTGTATATGAATGTTGTCTGCTTTCTGCAGATCCCCATCTCTCGATGCTCACCAAGATGTTTACCTGGAGAGAGGAAAGTGACAGGTTCTGACATACGCCTGTGCTGTTACCAATGTGCCCCATGTGCAGAAGGGGAAATATCTAATACGTCAGGTAGATCTGATGGACCATCTATTGCCTACACATAACAGGTCACATGTAACACTAGTATATCCGAGGGCATCGCTCTACAACACACTCGTTGTGATGGGAAATTTAGGAGAGAACCTGAGAGACACTACTCAGACACTTACTCATAGCACTGGGTAAAGACTCAACCTCTGCTGTACAATTACTATGGATATTGGGGAAAAGTCAAAATCAGTATTTCACATATTATTCGCAATGGTTTTTTAGCTTTAGGTAGTCTAAAAAATGTAAACGTTTTTATTTTACCATTAATGTGACTTTTCAGGGACTTGTTTTATGTCTGACAGCCAGAGACCCGTCCTGCTTCTACAATCCATACAGGAGTAGGAGAAGCTGTAGCAGCGCCATATGACATCACTATAGGAGGGCGGTTCGATAAGTCCCCGTGTTTAACGACAGAGGGCGTTCCTGAGAGAAGTTGGTGTTATCATCGTGTGCTGCCATCTATCAAACAATGGCAAAACAAATTGCAGACTGATTGATTGGTTGGTTTGGATTTGGCAGCCATTTTCCTACGACGTGTTTGGTGATGGAAAAAGAGCAGTATCGTTCGGTAATTCGCTTTTTTTTTTTGGATGGGAAAAAATGTGAGGAGATAAAAGCAAAGTTGGATGCTGTTTATGAGGGACACTTTGCCATCTATGAGCACAGTTAGATATTGGTTCAACAAATTTAAACGTGGGCGAACATATGTTTTTGATGAGGAGCGACCAGGAAGCCCGGCAGACACGGTTGCTGAGGAAATTGTTCAAAAAGTCCACGACATGATACTTGCTGATCAACGAACAAGAGTGCGCAAAGTAGCAGAGGCCGTAGGTGCGTCGACCTCAACGGCAATTAAACTTTTACATGATAAGTTGGTGATGAAAAAATTGTCGGCCCGATGAGTGCCATGATTGCTCACAGTGGACAACAAGTGGATGCGGCTGATAACTTCTAAGCTTCGTGTATGGAGAAATTTCAGAGATCTGAAGGAGTTTTTGCATCAAGTCGTTGATGAAACCTGGGTTCATCATGTCACAACCTAAACTAAGTAACAAGCAAAACAATGGATTTCTCCTGGTGAATCTGCTCTATAGAAGGCGAAGACGGTCCCATCAGCCGGAAAGGTCATGGCGATGATTTTTTGGGATGCGAATGGCGTCATCCTCATGGATTTTTTTAGAAAAAGGAAGAACGATCACTGGACAATACTACAGTGAGTTATTGGACGGCTTCGACAAAAAATTGAAGGAGACATGGCAATGGCAAAAAAGAAGGTGCTGTTTCACCACAATAACGCACCACCACATTCATCCGGAGTTGTCGCCACCAATCTGCATGAATTGTGTTATGATTTGCTGCCGCACCCCCCAGCATTCACCTGATCTGGCTCCCTGTGACTTTTACTTGTTCCCTAACATGAAGAAATGGCTCGCGGGAGAAAAATTTAGCTCAAACGAGGAAGTTATGGCCGAGACAGAGGTGTATTTTGGAGAGTTTTTTTGGATAATTTTTTAGAGGGTTATAAAAATGGCAGGAACGTTGGGAGAAGTGAATCTTTCTAAAAGACTATATTGAAAAATAAAAAAAAAAATGGTGACTTCATTTCTAACACGGGTATTTATTGAACCGCTCTAGTAGACTCAGTACTACCATCAAAAGACAGTGAATGATCATTGGAGAAATGAATGGGGAAAGGCTCTTTTATTTGTTTATATTCATTGCTCAGATACAACCTACATTGGATTTATTGTATCACTGCGAGTCCACCTGCTACTATAAGAAATATCTCGATTTTGGTAGAATGTCTGAATTTGTTTTTCTATTTTCTTATTATGTTTTGCCCTTTCCATTATCCATAGAAAAACCATGACTGACCATTTTATTACTTAACCACTAAAAGAATTGTCATAGACATGTACATAATGTCACTAAGGATATATGAAGAGGTCTCAGAGGCTGAGCCATATTCATACATGATGAGTGTTGGCTGCATTATGCTGCAAACGCCTACTGCTAACAAGTGCAAACGAAGGGGGACTAACCATTTACCTGCCTGAGTGCCGCCATCTTGGATGTGCTTGTTGCTTCACAAAGGTCCCCAATGATCCAATCCCACGGCAGCCTGGACTCTGTATGAGGCTCCATGACCCGTCATTCCTGATCCATAGCACATTTTCCACATACTGCAATAATGTAGTATTAAATTATATGGTAGAAATGATCAGAAAGTAAAATATAAAGTTATGTAAAAAGTAGTAAAAAAGTTATTGGTGTCCGAATAGGGCAAAATGAAAAAAAACATAGGAATAAACCACAGGGGTCACTTGGAGTTCACAAAAGGCATAAAAACTAATTCCCAAAGCGTTTTAAAGGTAAAATACAAAGCACATAAAACGAAAAAAATCCGGTCCTAACAGGGTTAACATTTAATTAATGTAATTGTTTTTGCATCAATGCATCAGAGATCTATACATTTACATAGGGACGTATGAGGGCTTGTTTCTTAGGGGGTGAGTTCTATTTTTCAATATTACTGTTATTTACAATATATATTTCAATGAACTTTTGACTTTCTAATCTGATTGAAAATTCTGTCTTTATTAAAGCTAAAATGTTCTGTTTTCCCCTGTAACTTTAAATGGTTAATCATCTGCAGTGTATTTTACATATAAAAAATATCGGGATAATCCTTAATTTTTATTTTCTCTTTTACAGATAGTAAAGATTGCATGAAATGTCCAGAAGATTCGTGGCCCAATGAGAACAGAACATCCTGTGTATTGAAAGACTTAGAATATTTATCTTATGCTGAGGATATCATTTCCATCGCTCTTTTTTGTTTATCACTTTTCTTCTGTTTTTTGACTGTTTTGTTACTTTTAATTTTTGTTTTAAATCGTGACACCCCAATAGTGAGAGCCAATAACAAGAACCTGAGCTTTGTTCTCCTGGTCTCCATCATGCTGAGCTTCCTCTGTGTCTTCTTGTTCCTCGGTCGTCCTGTGGATATAACCTGCATGTTACGTCAGATCTCTACTGGAATGTTCCTCTCAGTGTCCATCTCCTCATTGTTGGCCAAGACCATCATGGTTTACATCGCCTTCAAAGCCACCAGGCCTGGTAGTGTGTGGAGAACATGGACTGGAGTGAGACTCCCTAATTGTGTGCTCCTGATCTGCTCCTCGGTCCAGGTTGTCCTCTGTATGAGTTGGGTGACCCTCTCTCCTCCCTTCCAGGAGCTGGACACACACTCTTATAAGGAGAAGGTCGTAGTTCAGTGTAATGAAGGGTCAGATCTTTGGTTCTACTCTGTCCTGGGTTATATGGGGGTTCTGGCTGCGGTTAGTTTTATTACAGCTTTCTTAGCCAGGACATTACCGGACAGTTTTAATGAGGCCAAGTACATCACCTTCAGCATGCTGGTGTTCTGCAGTGTCTGGATCGCCATGATCCCGGCTTATCTCAGCACCAGAGGGAAATACATGGTGGCCGTGGAGATATTTGCCATCCTGACCTCTAACGCTGGGCTGCTGGGATGTCTATTCCTCCCAAAATGTTATATAATTCTGTTCAAGCCTGAGCTAAATGCAAGAAAATATATAATAGAACACAAAAAGGCTATCTTACATTAGTAATCCGGGGGGAGGAGAGTAAATTAGGGTTTCCCATTATTCGGGTTCCTCTCCTCTTTTACATAATACACTTATTATTTTTCATTAGGCTGAACCTTACTTCATTCTGCTCTTTCAACCTCACTTAGCTCATTTTGCTATATCTCTTTTCTTATGATTATCTACCCATCTGTCCCATATCGCTAAGAATCTCCCTACGCCCAGGATATGAGTTTTTTTAACCGGTAAATTTCCATCACTTTATTCTTCCATTATTCTCTTGTTTCCAGAGTGTAGGGATCAGTAATCTAGCTGCCATCAAAAGTTGTGTCGGAAGGTCATGTCTCTTTGGCTGGAATATCAGTCGGGCGCCAGAGATGGATGAGACCTTAGGAATACATATGCTACAGATATCCTCTATTTCCTGTAATTCTTTATCCAAGAAGGGCCTTATGAATGGGCACTCCCACCAAATGTGTAAATAAGTGCCTCCCTTCCTCCTGCATCTCCAACAAGTCGGTGAAATCTCAGGATTGACCGTATGCAAGAAATTTGGCGTCTTGTACCATCTAGATAATAATCTGAACAAATTCTCCTCAATACTAATACACCTAGAGAACCCTATTGAAGTGCCTAGTATCCGTCTCGTTTTTGCAAAGGTAATTGTGAGGTAAATCAAGGACACTCTCCCTTTCTTGGGCAGGCTGCCTGATATGTAAGCCTCCATTTGTGTTATTGGCTGATATGGTTGGTAGATGTCGCACAAAGCTGTTATTATCCTCATTATAGAGTGTTTCTGAAGAAAGTCCGAAATTTTGCATCCTTACTTATGTGTGCAGCTACTTCACTTGTGGACCGCTCTACATCTACAATGTCTCTCAAGGAAAGCCCATGAAGCCTGCCCCAGTAGGAGGCTACAGGATTTAGTCTACTGTCTGTTAGGAATAGGATGAGACTGGCTGGAGTGAGGGGTGAGGGGCTACTAAGCAGGAGCCTTGTGTTCAGTGTTTTCTGCCTTACTTTGATGGCGCCTTGTACTAATATACCTTGTTTGTCTTCTCTAGCTTTTAATTATCAATGCCCCATAGGAGTAGCTGGTTGTTGACTGTGAGTTTCAATCTTACTATGTCAAGATATAGATTCTTGTACTTAGGGAAACTAATTCGGCGCATCTATTAATCTGGACTGCCCTATAATACTGGAGCACATTTGGCATGTTGATGCCTCCTTCGGTTTTCTTCTGTAAAAATTTTTAGAATTTATACAGGGCCTACCACTGTCCCAAAGGAACCTAGTGAATAGTCTTTGTAGTGTAGTGAAGTAGGCCGTCGTGAGCTTGATCGGGGCAACCTGTAAGAGGTAGGTAATTATTGGCATGATATACGAGGTTTGCAGGAGGTTTTTTCTTCCAGACCCGACAGGAAGGGGATTTGCATAGCCTCAATGGAGGCCACAAGAGGTTGGAAGTATAGTTTGGAATGTCAGTGGGGTTCATCGGAAGCTTCATTCCCAAATATTTAATTGAGACTTTTGGCCATTGTAGTGGAGACTTATACTTAAGGGTCTCTATTTGGGAAGGGGTATGGTTCTATTAAGTATCTCTGACTTTTCTAGATTTATCTTGAAAAATGAGAGCCTACCAAACTCCTCAAACAAATTTGTAAACACTAGCAGGGAAATCAGTAGATCATCCACAAATGCGGCTGTCTTGTGGTGGTATCCCCCAACCTCAACTCCTTTTATCTCCTGCTTAAATTGAATACTTCTGAGCAGAGTCAAATAAGGGGACAAGGAGCAGCCCTGACGCATCCCATTTGTGATTCTAAAAGTCTCTGATAAGGCGCCATTGAGTTTTACGGATACACTAGGGCAACTAGTACACTCCTTGGATACATTTTGGTGGAAAGCGATATGCCTCAAGTACTTTTCTCATGAAGACCCAATTAAATCTATCAAATTTTTTCTCAGCGTCGGTCCCTATTAGCACTAATGGCATTTTATGCTGTTTTGCATATTCAACCAGACAAATGGCTCTACAGGTGTTCCCGTGTCCCTGCCTGCCTTTTTCAAATCCAGTTTGTTCTGGTGACATGAGTTTGGGAATTAGACAACTTAGTCTGGCTGCCATAGCTTTAGCTCACCACTTTACATCCTTGTGGAACAGCTAGATAGGCTTGTAACTAGAGATGGACGAATTTGTTAAAATTCGATTCGTCCCGATTTACCGAATTTTTGGAAGAAATTCAATTCGACCAGAATTGAATCATCATAGTATCATAGTATCATAGTATATAAGGCTGGAAGGAGACGCAAGTCCATCAAGTCCAACCTTTAACAATTAAATAAATGTTTTATCCCCGTAACCCGTGATATTTTTTCTCTTCAGAAAGGTATCCAGGCCTCTCTTGAACATGTACATAGAGTCCGCCATAACAACCTCCTGCGGCAGAGCGTTCCATAGTCTCACTGCTCTTACAGTAAAGAACCTTTGTCTATGTTGATGGTAAAATCGCCTCTCCTCTAAGCGTAGAGGATGCCCCCTTGTCCTGGTCACAGGCCGAGGTATAAAAAGATCTTTGGAGAGATGCTTGTACTGTCCGTTCAGGTATTTGTACATTGTAATGAGGTCTCCCCTCAGTCGTCTTTTTTCTAAACTGAATAATCCCAAATTTTTTAATCTGTCAGTGTATTCTTGTTCCCCCATTCCCCTAATAATCCTGGTTGCTCTCCTCTGCACCCGTTCCAGCTCTACTATATCCTTTTTATACACTGGTGCCCAAAACTGTACACAATATTCCATGTGTGGTCTGACCAGGGATTTGTATAAGGGCAAAACTATGTCTTTATCATGAGAATCTATTCCTCTCTTGATACATCCCATTATTTTATTTGCTTTAGCAGCAGCCGCCTGGCTCTGGTCACTAAAATTAAGTTTACCATCCACCAATACCCCCAAGTCCTTTTCAGCTTCAGTTTTACTAAGTAATTGACCGTTTAGAACATAATTATACTTTTTGTTTCCATGGCCCAAGTGCATAACTTTACATTTATCTACATTAAACCTCATCAACCATTTCTCTGCCCATCCCTCAAGCTTCCACAAATCCCTCTGTAATGCTAAACTATCGACCTCAGTATTTATTACTTTACACAGCTTAGTATCATCTGCAAATATTGAAACTTGACTGTGTAAACCCACTACAAGGTCATTAATAAAAATATTAAAAAGAAGTGGCCCCAATACTGATTCATGACGAATCACGTAAAAAAACTGGTATTTCCTGGCTGCAGAGAGCCTGTAGGGTGTTGTAGAACGTTGTGCCATGCTTAAATATGCATAGGGAGCGTGGTTTGGGCTTCAAACAATGCTGTGTTTTAGTATGACATGACAGTTGCCACTCTTAGAATCGCTTCACTCTTCACTTCCATGTGCACTTACAGAGGCCAACTTCCCCAAATAAGCGAAGCGGGAACGCAGCCTGACAAGGTACCGTCTGTGCCAGCTCGAAAGGACCGAGCTGAGGGCCAAGATCACACTATAACATCACAGAGTGCACTCTTTTTACATTGACATCAGATGATTCCATAGATTACGACAGAACCTGTTCTGTAAAACGCAGATACATGTAGAAACCCTCCAAAAGAGTGCAGAGGGTATCGGCAATAATTCTGCATTGACGTCACTGATCATTTTGCCTTTCATTTCGATGGTGGTTGAAAACAGCATAATGGAAATCACAAGGTGTTCCAGGGAGACAACGGTCAGTTGGCAGCAGCATAAGAAGGCCGCAGAGTGGCACAATGACAAATTATGGAGGTGGCAGAAACATGGTAGGCCACAGAGTGGCACAATGACAGAGCATGGAGGTGGCGGTGGCAGCAGCAGCAGTAGGTCACAAAGTGGCACAATGATAGAGTGTGGAGGTGGCGGAAGCAGAAGCAGCAGCAGGAGCCCACAGGTGGCAGCAACAAGGTGGCAGCAACATGGAAAGCCATAGAGTGGCACAATGATAGAGTGTGGAGGTGGCGGCAGCAGGAGCCCACAAGTGGCAGCAACATGGTGGTAGCAACAGGGAAAGCCACAGAGTGATAAAGTGTGGAGGTGATGGCAGCAGAAGCAGCAGCAGAAGGAGCCGACAGAGCCCACAGCAGAGGAGGCCAAATGGTGGTCCAATGATGAAGTTTGAAATTTCAAGATTAGAGACGCCACATGCATCTTGCATTGCAGTTTTCCAGAAAATTTCCGGTCTTTGCCCAAAAAGAACTGCAAAGGTAGCACCGGCAGCAGCAGGAGGAGCAGGAGTTCAGAGGTGTGGAGGTGGAGGCAACATGGTAGGCCACAGAATGGCACAATGAAATAGTGTGGAGGTGGTGGCAGCAGAAGCAGCAGCGGCAGGAGCCCGCAAAGCCCACAGCGGAGGAGGCCACATTGTGGTCTAATGACGAAGTTTGTTATGAATTCAAAGTTGAAATGTTCCATTTTAATTTGAAGGTTAAAGACGCCACATGCATATTGTGGAGGTGGCGTCAGTAGCAGCAGCAGGAGCCCACAGAGTGGCACAATGATATAGTGTGGAGGTGGCGTCGGTAGCAGCAGCAGCAGGAGCCCACAGAGTGGCACAATGTTATAGTGTGGAGGTGGCGTCAGTAGCAGCAGGAGCCCACAAGGTGGCACAATGATATAGTGTGGAGGTGGCGTCAGTAGCAGCAGCAGCAGGAGCCCAAAGAGTGGCACAATGATATAGTTTGGAGGTGGCGTCAGTAGCAGTAGCAGCAGCAGGAACCCGCAGAGTGGCACAATGATATATTGTGGAGGTGGAGTCAGTAGCAGCAGCAGGAGCCCACAGAATGGCACAATGATATAGTGTGGAGGTGGTGTCAGTAGCAGCAGCAGGAGCCCACAGAGTGGCACAATGATATAGTGTGGAGGTGGTGTCAGTAGCAGCAGCAGGAGCCCACAGAGTGGCACAATGATATAGTGTGGAGGTGGTGTCAGTAGCAGCAGCAGGAGCCCACAGAGCGGCACAATGATATATTGTGGAGGTTGCGAACAATTCCAGTCCCTGTTAAAGATGGTAGGAGGCAGATTGAGCAACTGGAAGCAGATGTGTGGCATCAAGCGGGTGGCAGCATCAGGATAGTGGCTGAGGCAGGTAGTTAGAACCCAGATTCAATTTCTCAACGTTTGGGGGAGGTATGGCAATTTGCATTATAAAGACACCCCATAACTGACATCTCACTACTGCAGAGGCATGAGTGTCAAACAGATTTCTTCCTATTCGATTTTGTCACTAAATAGAACTGCTATTTGGGGTATATAGAACATCCTGGGGTTGCAGCAGGAATCGCTACTGCACAGTACAGTAGCAGCACAGTCAGCACATAAAGTGTGAAGTGCCGAGATGTAAAATGGCTGGATTTTATAGGGCTGTGTGACATCACATAAGCCTTCTGGTCGCTGATTGGCTTACAGGTCTGCAGATGTCATCGGGGGTGTTCCTAGAGTTTTCTGCCCATGTAACATGTTGTGCTCGCACCCATTTAGCTGAAAAAAAGATGGGGAAAGAATGTTGTTCCCGCGAATCAGCAGAAAACTTCGGCTTCGTGACGAATCAAATTTTTAGTGAAATTCGTATTGAATTCCACTTCGTTAGAATCGATTCTCTCATCTCTACCTGTAACTACTGCACATTGCGGGATCCTTTCCTTCTTGTGTTTTACAGAGATGTGCTCTTCTAATGTCTGCTGCGGCAGATTCTCTCCCTTCATCAACTTATTGCAAATGGACGCAAAGTGGGGGAGGAGCTGGGTCTGCAATTTTTTTATAGTATATTTTGGGAACCCCGTCAGGACCTGGTGCTTTGCCCACTGGAATAGATCTTAGCACCTTCTTTAGTTCCTGTGTGGTAAAGGGCCTTGCAGGAGGTTTTGGTCCTCAATGATAGGGTCGGAATATTTAGCTGCCCTGAAAATTTTTCAATGTCCCCTGTATCTGGTGTGTCTAGGGATGAGGAAAGGTTGTATAGACCCTCATACAAAGTCCTAAAGGCACTTGCTATCTGTCTGGTGTCTTGCGTCTTAGCACCAGAGGCCAGCTTAATCTCTGATACATATGTCCTCTCCTTCTGCTTTGTGACCCAGTATGACATTAACCTGCCCCCTCTGTCTCCTTGAGGATAGAATCTGCTTTTAGCTGCTAACATAAGTTTAGCCGTTTTATCGTTGAGTACATTTTAAACTTCTTGTCGCAATTCTGTCAGTTCTGATGATACCTCTTGTGCTTTGGTCTTTTTATGTGCCCTTTCTAGAGTCGAGCTTTTAGTGAGCATTTCATTTGATAATCTGATTCTTTTCTTTTTAACACAAGATCCTATTGAGATGAACTCCCCCCTCAGTGCGGTTTTATGAGCCTCCCAAAGTAGGGCTGAGGCCATGTTCTCTGTCCTATGCCTTTTAAAGTAAGTCTCTAACATGGTTTTGATTTGTTCAAAATGCTGTGGGTCCTCAAATATAGTGTGATTGAAGGACCACCTCCAGTCTCCCCTAGTGATCCCTGGTATATCTATAGTGTACAGCAGAGGGGCGTGATCAGACAGTAGGATATTTCCCACCAGCGATATGTGATGTTGTGATATGAATGTATAGTCCAGTAGACTGTCCGTTTGGTGCGTGTTGGAACAGTATGTCTACTCTCTCTGCTCAGGATGGAGTAGTCTCTAAGTATCTGTAAGTTGTAATCTACATAATGCATCCTTCAACATTTTTTTTTTTTGTAACTTTCTTTTTATTGTTTTGTTATAACATAGCATGTAACAAATACAACAATACATGTATTACAATAGATACAAATGACGGCTTATAGTATCAAACTTTCCAAAGTGTAATTGTATTACATGTTAAAACAAAAAAATAGATAACCTATAGCATAACAGAGAACATAGAACATGAGAGATAATTGTTGCATGGTTGAATGGAATATTTTCCATACCTAGAGACAGCAAGGCAAAACCCGGATCCCAGGGAATTGGATATGGAATGATGGCTCTTCATTTTAAATCCTTGGACTTTTTTACAATGCAAGAAGACATGCAATAAGGAGCCTGTTTCTTTTCTACATCTCCAACATAAATTTGAGGGATTTGGATACATTTTTGCCAATCTATACGGTGTTAAGCTCCTCCTATACATGAGTTTCCTCTCTGTTTCTTGGTGACTGACACACTTGGATGTGCTAGCAGAAAGTGACAAAGCATCATCCCATGAGGAGGAGTCATACACTTTGTTTAATTCTTGTTCCCATTTTGTCTGAAATGGTAATTTACCTTCATTGTCTAGAAGAAGTATTTCTTTGTATCCTTTTTTGTAGCTTCTTTTTTCTGGAAGAAGGCATTATATAAGGGCCCCTGACATGCAGGAGAAGACTGGAAGGTCTGTAGGATTTCTCTTATTCTTAGATATTTATAAAAATCGCTTTTGGGGAGGAGATATTTTTCTCTAATGTTTTGAAAGGTGTTGAGGATTTTGTCAGAGGTGATATCCTTGATGTTGGTGATCCCTCTATTTTAGGCAGTATTCTCTGGATTGTGTCCATAGATATTTCTGCTATGTCAAGCAAAATTAGCTTCTTTGTAGGAAAGTCTTTATTCCATAAAAATAACCCTGCAGTGATAGTGGGTGAGATATACTTCGGAATTTTCCTTGTAATAGCTGTCTGCCATAATAATGATTGCATATTTGTTTGGTTTGACAAATCGGATTCAATTTTAACCCATTGTGGGTCATTTACTTACCCGGTCCTGTCGCGATCCAGCGGCGCATTCTCTGACGAGGATTCGGGTCTTCCGGCGATTCACAAAGGTCGTGCACCCGATGTCCACCAGGTGTCGCTGCTGCGCCGACGTCCGCTGAGGTCCGCCGGAGTTCACCTGGTTCTTCTCGGTGCATGTAAGTGTTTGATTTTGCAACACAAATCATTTTTTAAATTCCGCGTTTTTTCAGAATCCGTCGGGTCTTCCATCGGCCACGCCCCCCCATTTCTGTCGGCGATTGCGCCGAAATCCGATCCCGTGCGCCAAAATCCTGGTGGAATTCGTCGCAAAATGGAAAAAGCCGGGAAACCCGACGAAAATGCGGCCACGAAGCCCTTAGTAAATTACCCCCATTGTTTAGAAACAATGTTCATCCACCAAGCTTTCACTTGGTCTAATATTGTGGCATAATAATATGCTTTAATAAAGGGACAATTTAACCCACCTTTTCCCATGGGTAAATGTAATATTTTAGCTTTTTTGGATTTCCAAATAAATTTCTGCAACACCTATTATTTGGAAATATAACAGGAATATTCCGGAAAAAAATACAGTATTTTTGGTAGAAGTATCATTTTAGTAGCGGCTATTCTTCCTAGCCAGGAAATTGGATAGTTAGAAAAGGTTTGGACATCCTTTTGTAATTGATCTATTAGGAAGGACTAATTAGTTGTAGTAATGTTTTTTATTGGGTAAGTAAGTGATATACCTAAGTATGGTCATTTTTCTTTAACCCACATGTACGGGAATTTAGCTTCAATCGATTCTTTAGAAGTTTGGGATAATCAAGGATTTAGATTCATTAACTTTATAATAGCTAACTGAACCAAACTCTTTAATAATTTTAGAAACCTGAGGTAAAGAATTTTCGGAGGATGTCAGACAAATTATTACATCCTCCGCGAAAACACGTGATTTATAGACTCTATTTGAATGCCTGTAATGTGTGGAGAATTTATAATTTGTTGTGCAAAAGGCTCCATCATAAGAGCAAAAATGAGCGGTGATAGGGGGCATCCCTGACGTGTTCCGTTTTTTATTTTGAAGTACTTGGATACCGAGCCGGACGTGTCAGTTCTTGCCGTTGGATTGTTAGAGCTGCTATTAGTAGTATGAATTGCTGAGGTAGTCCGAATTCTTTCCCAGTTTCCCTCATCTATGACCAGTGAATTCTGTGAATCGCCTTCTCGGCATCCAAGGATAGAAGCAGAGAAGGTCTTCGAGTTGCCTCTGCTTTAGCGATTATATTGATGAAGCGTCTAGATGCGTCTACTGTTTGACTTCCTTTGACGAAACCTACTTGGTCATAATGAACTATTGTAGGTCGGATGTCTACTAGCCGGTTCGCCAGGATTTTTGCAATGAGATTGGTTTTAATATTGGCCGGATTTGTAGGTGGCTTCCCTGGTTTTGCTTCTAGCATTTCACTTGGAAAATGTTGTAAATGGAAAATGCTGTTGAAACTTTTCTCAGTATATGGGATGAGAAGATTTTGATATTTTTTATAAAAGTTATTGGTAAGTCCATCTGGACCTGGTGCTTTGTTAAGTTTTAATGTGGCGATTGTATCCCTGATTTCTTCCTCTGTGAATGGTTTAGTTAAAGTTTGTATATCTTTTGGTGTAATAGAAGGAAGTTTTGCCTTTTTTAAGAATGCTTTAATATCATCCGTAGAGGGTTGGGGAGTTTTGGAGTCTTTGTGTAAGTTATAGAAAGATGAGTAATAATTTGCAAATTCGTTAGCTATGCTCTGCGGGTCCATTATTTTTTTATTGTTAGCGGATATGATATATGGAATTTTTAGTTTTTTTTATATTTGTGACTTCAGTTGTTTAGCCAATAATGATTCATTTTTACTCTTTGGATTGCTTTTTTGTGCTTGAATGTGTTAATAGTATGCAATTGATTTTGTAGTTTTGATATATTTTTAACCCTTTCTTGGGAGGAGGTTATTTTGTTTAGTCTACGCAGTTCGCCCAATTCTTTATTGATTGTAAATGTTTGCCTATTCCTATTTTTCTTTTCGTGTGCTGCTATGCTCATATAATGACCTCTTACTGAATATTTGAAAGTACACCACAGCTCGCTCTGTGAAACAGCTTGGTTGTTGTTCTGATCAAAAAATTCTTTAATGTACGAAATTGTTTAATGTACGAAATTGTTTAATGTACGAAATTGTTTGCTCTGTATATTTTTTATTTTGTAATAAGTAGTTATTTAGTCTCCATAGAGCGTTGGGTGAGGTGCTGTATTGTTCGTTAATTTTTATTGAGATCAGGGCGTCATCTGAGCAGGTTATTGTATATGTATGTTTTAGTTGAGAACTCTATGTAGAGGATATTTATCTGTAAGAAAAAAATCCTTGAGTATATTTTATGTAGATGAGAATAAAAGGCGAAAACCTTATCTAGAGGAAGTTGAGCTCTCCAAATATCGTATAGTTCATATTTATGTAATAAATCTGGAAGAGTTAGAATTAATTCTATGTGAGGTTGAGTCTGCCATGGGCTGAATTGTAGAATTAAAGTCCCTGACTATTATAGTAGAGTTCTGATTGTTATTTTGTATTTTTGCTAAAAAAATTTCTATAAATTTCTTTTGTTTTTTGTTGGGAGCATAGATTGTTGTTAATGAATATGCTATGTTATTTATTGTGCAGTCTAATACTATGTATCTTCCTTCGCTATCAAATTTGGAACTATTTAATGTGAATGAGAGAGAGTTCTGAATGGCAATGGCCACGCCCCCATTTGTGTTAGGTGCTGGAGCTACAAAAATGTGTGGGAAGTTTTTGTTCTTTAATCTGACCAAGTCAGTTTCTTATAAGTGAGTTTCTTGGAGACAGAGAATGTCAGCTTTATGGATTTTTGCTTCTTTCCAAATGAAAGATATTTTAAAAGGTGAATTGAGACCTTTAGTGATAATATATTAAATATCATTTTTAGTTAGTAATGATTCTGCGATTTATCACTATATACAATACAATATGCACTATATATGTTTTGTGGAGTATAAGTGGTCTAGCATGAATACCTGTAGGAGGAGGATGGGCAAATTTACAATGACCAAAAATAGTACTCTGAGTGTGTACATAGGTGTCACGTACAGAGGGGCCTGTAAGGTCCAATTTATCAGAGCGTTTGTGTTCTGTGGCTGAGGCTTAGGCTACTTAAGAAAAAATTTAAGATAACCCATGCTGCCAGATCCAGAAGAGAAACATAGAAAATAAGCGGTTATTCTGTTAACACAATGAACAAATATAAAGGTATGTCGTTCATACATGGAGAGAGAAATACATTTTGGACAAAGAATAGAAAAATTGTCCATAGATCCTATAAGAAAGTTATATGTGGCTGTGTAACAATGTAGAAGGGGTGGTACCCTCTAGTGGGAGAAAAAGGTAAAGGAAAACATTTTTATACATCTCACCCCAGTCACATAAGGGCAGATTTACTTACCCGGTCCTGTCCCAATCCAGCGGCGTGTTCTCCGACGAGGATTCGGAGCTTTCCGGGATTCACTAAGGTCGAGGGCCGATATCCACTAGGTGTCGCTGCTGCGCCGAGGTCCGCTGGAGTTCACCATCCTCTTCCTGGTGCATGTAAGTGCATGTCAAGCGACCCTTTTTTTAAATTTTTTTTTCCGAATCCGTTGGTTTTTCCAACGGCCACGCCCCCGTCTTTCGTTGCATGCAAGCTGGCGCCAATGTGACGCAATCCAATCACGTGCACCAAAAACCCGGGGCAATTGGCCGCAAAACAGTAAAATTCGGAAAACCCGGCAGAAAAACGCGATTCAGACCCTTAGTAAATGTGCCCCATAGTCTTCCTTTTGCGGTGTGAAACAGTAATCCACTCTTCTGCTAAGCGTTGAGGAGAGGAGTTTTCATTACCAGCGGTTGGGGTATCTTCTTCTGTGGTGAGATCCCATTACTTGCACATTTTAATAGCTTCTTCTGGTGTATTAGCTATATGTTTGTACCTGTTTTTCGTGATTATCAGTTTAACGGGGAATCCCCATTTATACGGGATGTTGTTGATGCCCAGGATTTTTGTACTTTGGGTAAACTCCCTTCTTCTTGAGAGAGTTTTGTAAACTCCCTTCTTCTTGAGAGAGTTTTGTAAACTCCCTTCTTCTGTGAAAAAAACAACATTCTGAAATCTTTCGGGCAGTTATGCTTTATTACTAGAGATGAGCGAACACTAAAATGCTCGGGTACTCGTTATTCGAGACGAACTTTTCCCGATGCTCGAGTGCTCGTCTCGAATAACGAACCCCATTGAAGTCAATGGGAGACTCGAGCATTTTTCAAGGGGACCAAGGCTCTGCACAGGGAAGCTTGGCCAAACACCTGGGAACCTCAGAAAAGGATGGAAACACCACGGAAATGGACAGGAAACAGCAGGGGCAGCATGCATGGATGCCTCTGAGACTGCATAATCGCAACATTATGCCAAAATTATGGGCAACAGCATGGCCATGACAGAGTGACAGAATGAAGCTAGATAGCATCTAAAACATCCAATAATTGACCCTGACACTATAGGGGACGGCATGCAGAGGCAGCGGCAGCAGGCTAGAGAGTGTCATGGCGACATACCCTAAATGGACTCAGGCTTCAAACCAATGGGTGGCAGAGAGGAACCAAAGGAGGTGAGCAAGAAGCGCTCAAATAATATCGGTACATGATAAAAGTTTGCCAGTATATTTTGTGGATTACACAGCAGGGTGGCGACAAAGTTAACATGGAAGCCATGAAAACAACCCAAAATTCTGCCTGACACAGCTCGTTTGATAAGGGGACCATGTATGGAGGCAGTGAACTAGTAGTAGATTAAAGGTGCTGCAGTTAAAACTATGTTAGTTGGATCTTGGCATGGAGCTGGCGCTCCGCTGCCAGGCGAGCTTTCGCCAATCCAAGCCCCTGTCTATAGGCTACTCCCCAAACAGCACTTCTAAGAACCTTTTGTATAAGATCAAGTGTAGTAGCGTTCTTATAAGTTTAGGATATGGCGGGTGAGGGGAATGTAAACAGCTGCGCAAGAAGCGCTGAAATAATATCGGTAAATGATAAAAGTTTGCCAGTATTTTCTGTGGATTACACAGCAGGGTGGCGACAAAGTTAACAAGTTTGTTGTGGAAGCCATGAAAACAACCCAAAATTCTGCCTGACACAGCTCGTTTGATAAGGGGACCATGTATGCTTACAGTTCATGCCAGTCGCTGCACTGGCTGCCAGTCTCCTTTCGAATACAGTTTAAAATAATAATAATCCTCATCCATAAAGCTCTGTATAATGCTGCACCCCCCTACCTCTCCTCTCTTATCTCAGTCTATCGCCCAACCCGTGCTCTTAGATCCGCCAGTGATCTTAGATTAACCTCTACCCTAGTGCGGACCTCCCACTCGCGTCTCCAAGACTTCTCTAGAGCTGCACCAATTCTATGGAATGCTCTGCCCCGGACTATCAGACTAATACCTAACCTCCAAAGTTTCAAACGTGGTCTTAAAACCCATTTCTTTAGGCAAGCCTATAACACTCATTAACTGCATGAAGTTTTAACTCTTCTACTAACCCGTCCTGTGTCGTCCTCCCATCTGTTATCCAGCAACCAACAGGCACCAGACTTCTCTGCAGTCCCATTCACCCTGGACCTGGTATATAAGATGACGGCTGAGTGGTTCAAGCGACAGCAATTCCATTTATTATATTTTGTTCTATTCCCTAAGAAGAATGGCTTGACCATTAAATATTCTTTTACCTCGTGTTACCCCATCATCTTCATAAACCGTAAGCTCTGGCGAGCAGGGACCTCACTCCTGTTGTTCCATACAAATGTTGTGCTCTGTTACATTACATTTGTATTTGTTTCCTATGATTTGTAAAGCGCTACAGAATATGATGACGCTATATAAATAAAGATTATTATTATTATTATTATGGAGGCAGTGAACTAGTAGTAGATTAAAGGTGCTGCAGTTAAAACTATGTTAGTTGGATCTTGGGATGGAGCTGGCGCTCTGCAGCCAGGCGAGCTTTCGCCAATCCAAGCCCCTGTCTCTAGGCTACTCCCCAAACAGCACTTCTAAGAACCTTTTGTATAAGATCAAGTGTAGTAGCGTTCTTATAAGTTTGGGATATGGCGGGTGAGGGGAATGTAAACAGCTGCGCAAGAAGCGCTGAAATAATATCGGTTAATCATAAAAGTTTGCCAGTATATTTTGTGGATAACACAGCAGGGTGGCGACAAAGTTAACAACTTTGATGTGGAATCCATGAAAACAACCCAAATTTCTGCCTGACACACCTCGTTTGATAAGGGGAGGATGTATGGAGGCAGCTATATGGACGACTTTTGGAGGTAGCAATGGAGACAACGTGTGGAGGCTGCTATGGAGACAATTTAATTTGGATAGTGCCTGTATGTGGCAGTCCCAAAAAGTTTTCAAACCAGAGGAGCAGGTAGGTGTCCCTCCAGAAAAATGGAATAGATTGAATGCCTGTATGTGGCAGTCCCAAAAATGTTTCAAACCAGAGGAGCAGGTAGGTGGCCCTCCAGTAAAATGGAATAGATTGAGTGCCTGTATGTGGCAGTCCCAAAAAGTTTTCAAACCAGAGGAGCAGGTAGGTGTCCCTCCCGAAAAATGGAATAGATTGAGTGCATGTATGTGGCAGTCCCAAAAAGTTTTCAAACCAGAGGAGCAGGTAGGTGGCCCTCCAGAAAAATTGAATAGATTGAGTGCCTGTATGTGGCAATCCCAAAAATGTTTCAAACCAGAGGAGCAGGTAGGTGGCCCTCCAGTAAAATGGAATAGATTGAGTGCCTGTATGTGGCAGTCCCAAAAATGTTTCAAACCAGAGGAGCAGGTAGGTGGCCCTCCAGTAAAATGGAATAGATTGAGTGCCTGTATGTGGCAGTCCCAAAAATTTTTCAAACCAGAGGAGCAGGTAGGTGTCCCTCCAGAAAAATGGAATAGATTGAGTGCATGTATGTGGCAGTCCCAAAAAGTTTTCAAACCAGAGGAGCAGGTAGGTGGCCCTCCAGAAAAATTGAATAGATTGAGTGCCTGTATGTGGCAGTCCCAAAAATGTTTCAAACCAGAGGAGCAGGTAGGTGGCCCTCCAGTAAAATGGAATAGATTGAGTGCCTGTATGTGGCAGTCCCAAAAATGTTTCAAACCAGAGGAGCAGGTAGGTGGCCCTCCAGTAAAATGGAATAGATTGAGTGCCTGTATGTGGCAGTCCCAAAAATTTTTCAAACCAGAGGAGCAGGTAGGTGGCCCTCCAGTAAAATGGAATAGATTGAGTGCCTGTATGTGGCAGTCCCAAAAATTTTTTAAAACAGAGGACCGGGTAGGTGGCCCTCCAGAAAAATGGAATAGATTGAGTGCCTGTATGTGGCACTCACAAAAATTGTTTCAAACAGAGGACCGGGTAGGTGGCCCTCCAGAAAAATTAAATGCATAAAGTACTATAGCTAGAGCCAGTGGGCCCTGTCAAAAAATAGCCAGTTTCCTCTGCTTTACTGTACAAAGAGGAGGAGAAGGAGGAAAATGAGGAGGAGGAGGAGTGGATCAATTATTCAGGTTGAGCTTCCTTCACCTGGTGGAGATTGGAAATTCTGAGAAATCCAGCCTTTATTCATTTTAATAAGCGTCAGCCTGTCAGCACTGTCAGTCGACAGGCGTGTACGCTTATCTGTGATGATGCCACCAGCTGCACTGAAAACCCGCTCGGACAAGACGCTAGCGGCAGGGCAGGCAAGAACCTCCAAGGCGTACAGCGCCAGTTCGTGCCACATGTCCAGCTTTGAAACCCAGTAGTTGTAGGGAGCTGTGTGATCATTTAGGACGATGGTATGGTCAGCTACGTACTCCCTCACCATCTTTCTGTAAAGATCAGCCCTACTCTGCCGAGACTGGGGACAGGTGACAGTGTCTTGCTGGGGTGACATGAAGCTGGCAAAAGCCTTGTAAAGCGTACCCTTGCCAGTGCTGGACAAGCTGCCTGCTCGCCTACTCTCCCTCGCTACTTGTCCCGCAGAACTACGCACTCTGCCGCTAGCGCTGTCAGAAGGGAAATACTGTTTCAGCTTGTGCACCAGGGCCTGCTGGTATTCATGCATTCTCACACTCCTTTCCTCTGCAGGGATGAGAGTGGAAAGATTTTGCTTGTACCGTGGGTCCAGGAGAGTGAACACCCAGTAATCGGTGCTGGAATAAATTCTTTGAACGCGAGGGTCACGGGATAGGCAGCCTAGCATGAAATCTGCCATATGCGCCAGAGTACCAACGCGTAAGAATTCACTCCCCTCACTGGCCTGACTGTCCATTTCCTCCTCCTCCAACTCCTCCAACTCCTCTTCTTCTACCCATACACGCTGAACAGTGAAGGACTCAACAATGGTCCCCTCTTGTGTCTCGCCAACATTCTCCTCCTTATCCTCCTCCACCTCCACCTCCTCCGATATGCGCTGAGAAACAGACCTGAGGGTGCTTTGGCTATCAACAAGGGAATCTTCTTCCCCCGTCTCTTGTGACGAGCGCAAAGCTTCCGACTTCATGCTGACCAGAGAGTTTTTCAACAGGCCAAGCAGCGGGATGGTGAGGCTGATGATGGCGGCATCGCCACTGACCATCTGTGTTGACTCCTCAAAGTTACTCAGCACCTGACAGATATCAGACATCCACGTCCACTCCTCATTGTAGACTTGAGGAAGCTGACTGACCTGACTACCACTTCTGGTGGAAGTTGACATCTGGCAGTCTACAATCGCTCTGCGCTGCTGGTAAACTCTGGATAACATGGTCAGTGTTGAATTCCACCTCGTGGGCACGTCGCACAACAGTCGGTGAGCGGGCAGTTGGAGGCGGCGCTGCGCTGCCCTGAGAGTGGCAGCATCTGGGCTGGACTTCCTGAAATGCGCACAGATGCGGCGCACCTTCGTGAGCAAATCAGACAGATTGGGGTATGTCTTGAGGAAACGCTGAACTATCAGATTTAACACATGGGCCAGGCATGGCACATGTGTCAGTCTGCCGAGTTGCAGAGCCGCCACCAGGTTACGGCCGTTGTCACACACAACCATGCCTGGCTTCAGGTTCAGCGGTGCCAGCCACAGATCAGTCTGCGCCGTGATGCCCTGTAATAGCTCTTGGGCGGTGTGCCTTTTGTCGCCTAGGCTCAGCAGTTTGAGCACCGCCTGCTGTCGCTTAGCGACGGCACTGCTGCTGTGCCTAGAGCTACCGACTGATGGCGCCGTGCCCACGGATGGTAGTTCGGAGGAGGAGGTGGAGGAGGGGTGGGAGGAGGAGGAGGCATAGTAGGCCTGAAACACCTGGACCGAGGTAGGCCCCGCAATCCTCGGCGTCGGCAGTATATGACCAGCCCCAGGGTCAGACTCGGTCCCAGCCTCCACCAAGTTAACCCAATGTGCCGTCAGCGATAAATAGTGGCCCTGCCCGGCAGCACTCGTCCACGTGTCCGTGGTCAGGTGGACCTTGTCAGAAACGGCGTTGGTCAGGGCACGGGTGATGTTGTCTAACACATGCTGGTGCAGGGCTGGGACGGCACATCGGGAAAAGTAGTGGCGGCTGGGGACCGAATACCGAGGGGCGGCCGCCGCCATGAGGTTGCGAAAGGCCTCGGTCTCTACTAGCCTATAGGGCAGCATCTCCAGGCTAAGCAATCTGGAGATGTGCACATTAAGGGCTTGGGCGTGCGGGTGGGTTGCACTATATTTGCGTTTCCGCTCCAGCGTCTGGGGTATGGAGAGCTGAACGCTGGTGGATGCTGTGGAGGATCGTGGAGGCGACGATGGGGTTTTTGTGGCAGGGTCCTGGGCAGGGGGCTGACTAGCAGCTGACACAGGGGAAGGAGCAGTGGTGTGCACGGCCGGAGGTGAACGGGCTTGTTGCCACTGAGTGGGGTGTTTAGCATTCATATGCCTGCGCATACTGGTGGTAGTTAAGCTAGTAGTGGTGGAACCCCTGCTGAGCCTGGTTTGGCAAATGTTGCACACCACAGTCCGTCGGTCATCCGGTGTTTCCTTAAAGAACCTCCAGACTTCTGAAGATCTAGCCCTCGCCGCAAGAGCCCTCGCCACGGGAGCTTCACTAGTTGACACATTTGGCGCTGATGCACCAGCTCTGGCCCTGCCTCTCCGTCTGGCCCCACCACTGCCTCTTCCAACCTGTTCTGGTCGAGGACTCTCCTCCGTCTCAGAAGCACTGTGTTCACCCGGCCTCTCAACCCAGCTTGGGTCTGTCACCTCATCATCCTCCGATCCCTCAGTCTGCTCCCCCCGCGGACTTCCTGCCCTGACAACAACTTCCCCACTGTCTGACAACCGTGTCTCCTCATCGTCGGACACCTCTTTACACACTTCCACTACGTCAAGAAGGTCATCATCACCCACAGACTGTGACTGGTGGAAAACCTGGGCATCGGAAAATTGCTCAGCAGCAACCGGATAAGTGGTTTGTGACTGTGGGAAGGGTCCAGAAAACAGTTCCTCAGAGTATGCCGGTTCAAATGCCAAATTTTCCTGGGAGGGGGCAGACTGGGGGGGAGGAGGCTGAGGTGCAGGAGCTGGAGGAGTGGCGATTTCGGTGACATGGGTGGACTGCGTGGAAGACTGACTGGTGGACAAATTGCTCGAAGCATTGTCAGCAATCCACGACATCACCTGTTCGCACTGTTCTGGCCTCAACAGTGCTCTACCACGAGTCCCAGTAACTTCAGACATGAACCTAGGGAGTGTAGCTCTGCGGCGTTCCCCTGCTCCCTCATAAGCAGGTGGTGTCTCACCCCGCCCAGGACCACGGCCTCTGTCCCCTGCAGTAGTTAGACGCCCACGTCCCCGCCCTCGTCCTCTACCCCTAGCCCTCGGGTTAAACATTTTTAAAATGAGAGTTATAACTTTAATTTTTTTTTAACTTTTTTTTGTGTTTTTTTTTGTTTTTGTTTTTTTGTTTTTTTTTTGTGTTTTTGAGTTTTTAAAACCAAACGATGCTATCCTATTGCTATGGCTATTTTCTAGCCAAGTATGAAAGCACACTACTATGCCAGATGAGATGACACTGAGTTATTAAACAAAATAAACGTAAAATAAAAAAGGACAAATGGCAGACTGTGCCTAATTGAAATCCAACCCCTACTAAATTTTCCCACTTCGGCCTTTGCTATGGATATGTGCGTCACTAAGCGCAAAACACAGCGGTCGCAAGTCTCACTACAAATTGCTCAGAATTGGCTAGTACATGCACTGCAGCAAGTACAACCACCAGCAGATCAACCAGAAATCAAATATATAGAACGCTACTGTAGGCGTAAGTAAGCTCTTTGTATTCTCCTATGGCTATTTTCTAGCCAAGTATCAAAGCACACTACTATGCCAGATGAGATGACACTGAGTTAGTGCCTAATTGAAATCCAACCCCTACTAAATTTTCCCACTTCGGTCTTTGCTATGGATATGTGCGTCACTAAGCGCAGAACACAGCGGTCGCAAGTCTCACTACAAATTGCTCAGAATTGGCTAGTACATGCACTGCAGCAAGTACAGCCACCAGCAGATCAACCAGAAATCAAATATATAGAACGCTACTGTAGGCGTAAGTAAGCTGTTTGGATTCTCCTATGGCTATTTTCTAGCCAAGTATCAAAGCACACTACTATGCCAGATGAGATGACACTGAGTTAGTGCCTAATTGAAATCCAACCCCTACTAAATTTTCCCACTTCGGTCTTTGCTATGGATATGTGCGTCACTAAGCGCAGAACACAGCGGTCGCAAGTCTCACTACAAATTGCTCAGAATTGCCTAGTACATGCACTGCAGCAAGTACAGCCACCAGCAGATCAACCAGAAATCAAATATATAGAACGCTACTGTAGGCGTAAGTAAGCTGTTTGGATTCTCCTATGGCTATTTTCTAGCCAAGTATCAAAGCACACTACTATGCCAGATGAGATGACACTGAGTTATTAAACAAAATAAACGTAAAAAAAAAAGTTAATGGCAGACTGTGCCTAATTGAAATCAAACCCCTACTAAATTTTCCCACTTTGGTGTTTGAGGTGGATATGTGTGCCACTAAGAGCTAAACACAACGGTAGCAAGTCCCCCTGCTAATTCCTCACAAAATGGTACTAGATGCAAATAAAAAAAAAAAAAGTAGAACGTTATTGTAGCCCTAAGAAGGGCTGTTGGGTTCTTGGAGAATCACTCCTGCCTAACAGTAAGCTAATAGAACACCCTAACGCTTTCCCTGACCAGCAGCAGCTCTCTCCCTAGCGGCATCCAGACACAGAATGATCCGAGCAGCGCGGGCAGCGGCTAGTCTATCCCAGGGTCACCTGATCTGGCCAGCCAACCACTGCTATCGACGTGTAAGGGTACCACGTCATGCTGGGTGGAGTGCAGAGTCTCCTGGCTTGTGATTGGCTCTGTTTCTGGCCGCCAAAAAGCAAAACGGCGGGAGCTGCCATTTTCTCGAGCGGGCGAAGTATTCGTCCGAGCAACGAGCAGTTTCGAGTACGCTAATGCTCGACCGAGCATCAAGCTCGGACGAGCATGTTCGCTCATCTCTATTTATTACGCAAAATCTCCATAAATTTTTCCTTTATGTTGAAAAAGTGAATTCTTGCTATCACATCCCTTGGAACAAATTGGGGGAGTGATTTAGGTTTGGGTACGCGATGCATTCTGTCAATTCACATTCTGACGCATTGGGCAGCATGCAGGTGAACAGGTTAGAAAAACACGCAGTTCGTCCATTTTAACATTTTCTGGAATTCCTCTTAATCTAATATTGTTCCTTCTGGAACGGTCTTCCATATCAGCAATTTTATTTTTGAGGGTTGTTATCTCCTCTTCTACAGAGTTGGCGACATCCACTATTTCGTTATGCGCAGACGTTATCTCCGCCATTTTGTTTTCTATGTGAGTGATCCTGTTACCCAGGCCTACAATTTCCTGATGTAAACTAGAGAGAACTGATTGTAGATCTGCATGTATAGATACTTTAAGGTCAGCAATTAGAGCTCTCATTAGGTTTTCTGAGACAGGAGTATTCTGTGAGGTTTGGGAGTTATCTTGTGATATAAATGATAATGCCACCTCTTGATCCTTTTCCCACCTTATTTTCCCCTTTTTGTTAGAGGCTTTCAATATGCTGCTTGAAGGGGAAGGGGAAGGGGAAGGGGCTTGTGCTGCAGCTAATGATTTGGCTGACATTATACTTGCCGGGGATGAGCTGGAGGGAATCAGCGCAGTGTTCTGGCTCAGTGGAGACGATCCTCCGCTTTGTAGCAGGATCTCTTCCTGTGGCTCCACGCTGGTGTTGGCAACATTTTGAGGAGACCGGAGTGTGGGCTCGAAGGAGGAGAGCTTCATTGGGCTCTTTTAGGACCGTTAATTTGTGCCCGTGATGCTGGGGACATTTTCTTCTCCTTACTGTAAGTCAGGATCCGATGGGGGAAATCTCTTTGTGCCACTGTAAAGTGGCTCGGCCTCGGAGCTACTCGCTCATGCGTCTAGCTCCATGTGGCGCTAGGCCATGCCCCCCTCCTTCAAAGATTTTAGCCTCTTGTGACCTATGAGGTGTGTCCCCGTTGTGTCAATGAAATGATTTATGCTTACATTCAGATCTCCACCAACCACACAGAGTCCTTCCTTGAAAAGATCAAATCTGTCTAGAGCCTCAACAAGCCATTGGGTCTGTTCTGCATTAAGGGCATATAGATTGGCTATGGAAAGCGTCTGACTGCCCACTCTCCCTTTGAGAAAGAGGAATTGTCCAAGGGGGTGTCACATCTCCACCAGCAAATTAAAGGTGTATTCTTGATGACAGCTACCCAAGTTCCATGCGGTCTGTTTGGTTTTTAGTTCCTCCTGACGGTGCCTGTTGTTGACTGGGTCCATTACCCCCGTATTTCACCATGATCCGGTCTCTCTTTCGGCGCTAGCAGGCATTAAGGATCAGTTGTTGTGAGGAGCAGAGGTCTCAATCGGCCATCACGGTTCGCGGTCTGACTCCTTTTAGTCCTATACTGTATAACAAAGCGCATGGAGCCAGAAGCCGTCAGCCGTGTGTCCTAGAAGTGACCATTGACAACCAGTATATGAAAAGTACTAGTGAGCCGCGTCTATAGGGATGACCTTCACTCAATATAGGGAAATAAAGCCAAATTTCAGCCCCCCCAAAAGCAACTACGGTATTTATGCTGAATACTTTGGAAACTTAGAAAACATTTTAATAAATTAGCAATAGCATGTATTTAAATAAAATATAAATGATGGCATACCGCATAAAGTTTTATGAAATAATGTAATCTACTCTCTACTATCTTTCTGTATTTCTTCTACCTCTCATCTATCCTACTATTTATCTATCTCGCTTTTGCAGATCTGGTTTCTAGTTATAAAATAATTTAAGAATTAAATAATAATAATATATTGAATAATAATATAAAATAATTTCCAATAGAAATGTGTAGTATTTGAAGATTCTAGATTCCTCATCTTCTGTGTTATGAATAATCAATAGTTATGTTTAACCATTACATATCTGTGTCTGCTGTGCCATCATATCATTAGTTTTAAACTGTAAATAATTCTGCTGATTATTGGGGGTGTTATTCTGCTATAAGGGAAAGACTTACAAGGACTGGAAGGACAGACAAGGACAGAGAGCCCTAAGACTAAGCCCCTTCCCAGCTGTTCCTACCTAATTGCCCCACCTACCCTAAGTGCAGATATTATGCAAACATGTGGACAAGAGAGAATTCCTGATTCCAAATCCTCTTTTAGGATCAGTTTTTTGTTTCTTATAATCTTCCAAAATAAAGGCTTAAAACTTTATGCAAATGAGCTCGATATGCTCTGGGATGTTAATTCGAACCCCCCCCCCCCCCCTCCATGTAAGTGTGCCTGGTTTATATTCCTTTATGATGGTGGTATATCTTTCTTAAACTGAGTTTTACAAAGGATAAAATGCAGCATCATATTATCTATTATGCAGTTCTGATGCTTATAGGTTTTCTACTGATTGTTAGAGAACTGAAACCATTCATAGGACCCAGAAAGGTTAAAATTCCAGTGATCTTGAATGGCGCATCAACTCAAAATCATTTGGGGTTTTACAGATGCTTCAATCCAGGTCATAGTCACAAGATGTAACAAGGTGTCGGCCCATGGGATAGGAAGACCATGTGATCCAGAGATCAATGCCCAGGTCATGGTTCAGTTTTGTAATTTACAGAAAAATATGTGTGAGAAAACCAGTTAGGAAGTGTCAGAATTGGGACGCATGCACATGATCGTATACTCACCCCTTTCTATAAAAAAAACAAGTGGCCGTGCCACAATTTGGGCAAAGTAAAGGACGTGGTGTGACTGGGTGTCATAGTCCTCTATGGAGGTCATAATTTGCCCATAAATTGTGTGTCAATCATGGCCCCATTGCAGCCATGTGAACAGGGCCTTAGGCAGCCAAAACATGGCAGAATTTTTTTTTCTATAGATAACCAGGTTAAGACTTTATTGACTATTTTGTTGCTAGAGCAAAATCACACCTTGTAGTACATACATACAGCCTCTGATGCTGGAGCCAAGCTTTACATGATGGGCAGCAGTGGATAACAAACAAGACAGATGGGCCGTATAATATTTGCATATTTGTATGTAATAAATATTCGTCAATTAATTTTAGCAAAAATAGGACAAATCGGTATCACACCGCGAATCTCTACAACTGTCAGAGCAATTATTATATGTTGGAAAACCTTGAATGCGATAGACGAGAATAATAACTTAGAGAGTCTCGATTGGAAAGATCTTTCTATCTTATGACTCACATTTATCCTTCATTACTCGTCAATGCTTGGCTGGCTAAAAAGATGCTGTCCCTAGACGCTTCTATCGCTCTTTTCCGCCATCACTAATAATTTTACTTTTTCAACATCACATTCCCTTAAAAGCTGAGAAAAAACCCTAGACATTGTTATCTCCCAACAAGAATGGATCAAAGCTTTTTCGTTAAATTCATAAATCTTTGAAAACTTGTTCACAGGTTGAAGCGGCCATGAAAACTACAGACAGCCCCCGGGTTACGTACAAGATAGGTTCTGTAGGTTTGTTCTTAAGTTGAGTTTGTATGTAAGTTGAAACTGTATACTTTATAATTGTAACCCCAGTCAAAAATGCTTTGGTAATGCCTGTATACTCAATTGGTATTGTACCCCTGACATGTATCCTGGTACCTCCCACCTTTGCTGGAGGGGCTGTGGAACTAGAGGAACCGTGTATCATATTTTATGGTCATGTCCTCATTTGTCTCCGTTTTGGCACAGAGTATTTCAATTATTAAGTGAATTATTTCAATGTAGACTTTCTGCAAATCCCAAAGGATCACTGCTATTAATAGACTTGTCGTTACGTTATACCAACAAAATGCTGGCAACCGAAATCCTTCCAATTCCCAAGATCCTGATAACAAGGAGATGGAAATCTTCTTCTATTCCTACACTAGAAGATCTCATAACTGAGATTAATCAGATATTATCATACGAAGCAGCATTGGCTTATGGTTTCCTGTGATCCCACAATTCCTTCATGTCTTCCACATGGGCGGCTGATTTATAATACAATAAGTAGACCCCCCCCCCCCCTACTTTGGTCAGTAAGAATTTACTCTAAGAATAACCCCCTGCAAGAGTTTCTTGTTTCTTTTACTTTTTGCACTATTTATTATTTATTTCTGATTATTCATTTGAGTACAGGCAGTCCCCTACTTAAGAACACCCGAATTACAGACGACCCCTAGTTACAAACAGCCCTCTCGATGCTGGGAGTTTTCTGTACATTAGCCTTAGGCTACAATAATCAGCTGTAACAATTATCACAGGTGTCTGTAATGAAGCTTTATTATTAATCCGGGTTCCTATGACAATCCAGCATTTTAAAAATCCAAGAGACAGAGACCAAAAAAAAAATTGTCTGGAGTTGCAATTATAAAATATACAGTTCAACTTAAAAACAAACCTACAGAACCGATCCTGTACGTATCCCGGGGGCTGCCTGTATATAATTTTAAATGGAAGATCAAATCTTAAAGATACCCGGTATATATATACAGTATATAGTTATTATATGAGAACATGAAACATTGGATATGTAACTTTGTGATGCAAGATGTATGTGACCAGCTGTTCAATTTCTTATACTTACTAAGTGCACTGGATTTCATGCTCTAATTTATTAAAATTAATATAAACTGCTGAAAGAGAAAAGCACCGAGAGGATAAAATAGTAAGGAAAAGGAGTTCCCCGAAGCCAAACAGTAACAGGTAGAATCGGAGAGAAATAAAAATAACATTGTAACATTTATATACTTATTACAGATGAGCGAACACTAAAATGCTCGGGTGCTCGTTATTCGAGACGAACTTTTCCCGATGCTCGAGTGCTCGTCTCGAATAACGAGCCCCATTGAAGTCAATGGGAGACTCGAGCATTTTTCAAGGGGACCAAGGCTCTGCACAGGGAAGCTTGGCCAAACACCTGGGAACCTCAGAAAAGGATGGAAACACCACGGAAATGGACAGGAAACAGCAGTGGCAGCATGCATGGATGCCTCTGAGGCTGCCTAATCGCACCATTATGCCAAAATTATGGGCAACAGCATGGCCATGACAGAGTGACAGAATGAAGCTAGATAGCATCTAAAACATCCAATAATTGACCCTGACACTATAGGGGACGGCATGCAGAGGCAGCGGCAGCAGGCTAGAGAGTGGCATGGCGACATACCCTAATTGGACTCAGGCTTCAAACCAATGGGTGTCAGAGAGGAACCAAAGGAGGTGAGCAAGAAGCGCTCAAATAATATCGGTACATGATAAAAGTTTGCCAGTATATTTTGTGGATTACACAGCAGGGTGGCGACAAAGTTAACATGGAAGCCATGAAAACAACCCAAAATTCTGCCTGACACAGCTCGTTTGATAAGGGGACCATGTATGCTTACAGTTCATGCCAGTCGCTGCACTGGCTGCCAGTCTCCTTTCGAATACAGTTTAAAATAATAATAACCCTCATCCATAAAGCTCTGTATAATGCTGCACCCCCCTACCTCTCCTCTCTTATCTCAGTCTATCGCCCAACCCGTGCTCTTAGATCCGCCAGTGATCTTAGATTAACCTCTACCCTAGTGCGGACCTCCCACTCGCGTCTCCAAGACTTCTCTAGAGCTGCACCAATTCTATGGAATGCTCTGCCCCGGACTATCAGACTAATACCTAACCTCCAAAGTTTCAAACGTGGTCTTAAAACCCATTTCTTTAGGCAAGCCTATAACACTCATTAACTGCATGAAGTTTTAACTCTTCTACTAACCCGTCCTGTGTCGTCCTCCCATCTGTTATCCAGCAACCAACAGGCACCAGACTTCTCTGCAGTCCAATTCACCCTGGACCTGGTATATAAGATGACGGCTGAGTGGTTCAAGCGACAGCAATTCCATTTATTATATTTTTTTCTATTCCCTAAGAAGAATGGCTTGACCATTAAATATTCTTTTACCTCGTGTTACCCCATCATCTTCATAAACCGTAAGCTCTGGCGAGCAGGGACCTCACTCCTGTTGTTCCATACAAATGTTGTGCTCTGTTACATTACATTTGTATTTGTTTCCTATGATTTGTAAAGCGCTACAGAATATGATGACGCTATATAAATAAGGATTATTATTATTATTATTATGGAGGCAGTGAACTAGTAGTAGATTAAAGGTGCTGCAACTATGTTAGTTGGATCTTGGGATGGAGCTGGCGCTCTGCAGCCAGGCGAGCTTTCGCCAATCCAAGCCCCTGTCTCTAGGCTACTCCCCAAACAGCACTTCTAAGAACCTTTTGTATAAGATCAAGTGTAGTAGCGTTCTTATAAGTTTAGGATATGGCGGGTGAGGGGAATGTAAACAGATGCGCAAGAAGCGCTGAAATAATATCCCTAAATGGTAAAAGTTTGCAAGTATATTTTGTGGATTACACAGCAGGGTGGCGACAAAGTTAACAACTTTGATGTGGAATGCCCTGTAATAGCTCTTGGGCGGTGTGCCTTTTATCGCCTAGGCTCAGCAGTTTCAGCACCGCCTGCTGTCGCTTAGCGACGGCACTGCTGCTGTGCCTAGAGCTACCGACTGATGGCGCCATGCCCACGGATGGTAATTCGGAGGAGGAGGAGGTGGAGGAGGGGTGGGAGGAGGTATAGTAGGCCTTTGAGACCTGGACCGAGGTAGGCCCCGCAATTCTCTGCGTCGGCAGTATATGACCAGCCCCAGGGTCAGACTCGGTCCCAGCCTGCACCAAGTTAAGTGTAGTAGCGTTCTTATAAGTTTGGGATATGGCGGGTGAGGGGAATGTAAACAGATGCGCAAGAAGCGCATGATGCGCATGGAGCTGGCGCTCCGCTGCCAGGCGAGCTTTCGCCAATCCAAGCCCCTGTCTCTAGGCTACTCCCCAAACAGCACTTCTAAGAACCTTTTGTATAAGATCAAGTGTAGTAGCGATCTTATAAGTTTAGGATATGCCGGGTGAGGGGAATGTAAACAGATGCGCAAGAAGCGCTGAAATAATATCCCTAAATGGTAAAAGTTTGCCAGTATATTTTGTGGATAACACAGCAGGGTGGCGACAAAGTTAACAACTTTGATGTGGAATCCATGAAAACAACCCAAATTTCTGCCTGACACACCTCGTTTGATAAAGGGACGATGTATGGAGGCAGCTATATGGATGACTTTTGGAGGTAGCAATGGAGACAACGTGTGGAGGCTGCTATGGAGACAATTTAATTTGGATAGTGCCTGTATGTGGCAGTCCCAAACATTTTTCAAACCAGAGGAGCAGGTAGGTGGCCCTCCAGTAAAATGGAATAGATTGAGTGCCTGTATGTGGCAGTCCCAAAAATGTTTCAAACCAGAGGAGCAGGTAGGTGGCCCTGCAGTAAAATGGAATAGATTGAGTGCCTGTATGTGGCAGTCCCAAAAATTTTTCAAACCAGAGGAGCAGGTAGGTGGCCCTCCAGTAAAATGGAATAGATTGAGTGCCTGTATGTGGCAGTCCCAAACATTTTTCAAACCAGAGGAGCAGGTAGGTGGCCCTCCAGTAAAATGGAATAGATTGAGTGCCTGTATGTGGCAGTCCCAAAAATTTTTTAAAACAGAGGACCGGGTAGGTGGCCCTCCAGAAAAATGGAATAGATTGAGTGCCTGTATGTGGCACTCACAAAAATTGTTTCAAACAGAGGACCGGGTAGGTGGCCCTCCAGAAAAATTAAATGCATGAAGTACTATAGCAAGAGCCAGTGGGCCCTGTCAAAAAATAGCCATTTTCCTCTGCTTTACTGTACAAAGAGGAGGAGAAGGAGGAAAATGAGGAGGAGGAGGAGTGGATCAATTATTCAGGTTGAGCTTCCTTCACCTGGTGGAGATTGGAAATTCTGAGAAATCCAGCCTTTATTCATTTTAATAAGCGTCAGCCTGTCAGCGCTGACAGTCGACAGGCGTGTACGCTTATCGGTGATGATGCCACCAGCTGCACTGAAAACCCGCTCGGACAAGACGCTAGCGGCAGGGCAGGCAAGAACCTCCAAGGCGTACAGCGCCAGTTCGTGCCACATGTCCAGCTTTGAAACCCAGTAGTTGTAGGGAGCTGTGTGATCATTTAGGACGATGGTATGGTCAGCTACGTACTCCCTCACCATCTTTCTGTAAAGATCAGCCCTACTCTGCCGAGACTGGGGACAGGTGACAGTGTCTTGCTGGGGTGACATAAAGCTGGCAAAAGCCTTGTAAAGCGTACCCTTGCCAGTGCTGGACAAGCTGCCTGCTCGCCTACTCTCCCTCGCTACTTGTCCCGCAGAACTACGCACTCTGCCGCTAGCGCTGTCAGAAGGGAAATACTGTTTCAGCTTGTGCACCAGGGCCTGCTGGTATTCATGCATTCTCACACTCCTTTTCTCTGCAGGGATGAGAGTGGAAAGATTTTGCTTGTACCGTGGGTCCAGGAGAGTGAACACCCAGTAATCGGTGCTGGAATAAATTCTTTGAACGCGAGGGTCACGGGATAGGCAGCCTAGCATGAAATCTGCCATATGCGCCAGATTACCAACGCGTAAGAATTCACTCCCCTCACTGGCCTGACTGTCCATTTCCTCCTCCTCCAACTCCTCCAACTCCTCTTCTTCTGCCCATACACGCTGAACAGTGAAGGACTCAACAATGGTCCCCTCTTGTGTCTCGCCAACATTCTCCTCCTCTTCCTCCTCATCCTCCTCCACCTCCACCTCCTCCGATATGCGCTGAGAAACAGACCTGAGGGTGCTTTGGCTATCAACAAGGGAATATTCTTCCCCTGTCTCTTGTGACGAGCGCAAAGCTTCCGACTTCATGCTGACCAGAGAGTTTTTCAACAGGCCAAGCAGCGGGATGGTGAGGCTGATGATGGCGGCATCGCCACTGACCATCTGTGTTGACTCCTCAAAGTTACTCAGCACCTGACAGATATCAGACATCCGCGTCCACTCCTCATTGTAGACTTGAGGAAGCTGACTGACCTGACTACCAGTTCTGGTGGAAGTTGACATCTGGCAGTCTACAATCGCTCTGCGCTGCTGGTAAACTCTGGATAACATGGTCAGTGTTGAATTCCACCTCGTGGGCACGTCGCACAACAGTCGGTGAGTGGGCAGTTGGAGGCGGCGCTGCGCTGCCCTGAGAGTGGCAGCATCTGGGCTGGACTTCCTGAAATGCGCACAGTTGCGGCGCACCTTCGTGAGCAAATCAGACAGATTGGGGTATGTCTTGAGGAAACGCTGAACTATCAGATTTAACACATGGGCCAGGCATGGCACATGTGTCAGTCTGCCGAGTTGCAGAGCCGCCACCAGGTTACGGCCGTTGTCACACACAACCATTCCCGGCTTGAGGTTCAGCGGTGCCAGCCACAGATCAGTCTGCGCCGTGATGCCCTGTAATAGCTCTTGGGCGGTGTGCCTTTTGTCGCCTAGGCTCAGCAGTTTGAGCACCGCCTGCTGTCGCTTAGCGACGGCACTGCTGCTGTGCCTAGAGCTACCGACTGATGGCGCCGTGCCCACGGATGGTAGTTCGGAGGAGGAGGTGGAGGAGGGGTGGGAGGAGGAGGAGGCATAGTAGGCCTGAAACACCTGGACCGAGGTAGGCCCCGCAATCCTCGGCGTCGGCAGTATATGAGCAGCCCCAGGGTCAGACTCGGTCCCAGCCTCCACCAAGTTAACCCAATGTGCCATCAGCGATATATAGTGGCCCTGCCCGGCAGCACTCGTCCACGTGTCCGTGGTCAGGTGGACCTTGTCAGAAACGGCGTTGGTCAGGGCACGGATGATGTTGTCTGACACGTGCTGGTGCAGGGCTGGGACGGCACATCGGGAAAAGTAGTGGCGGCTGGGGACCGAATACCGAGGGGCGGCCGCCGCCATGAGGTTGCGAAAGGCCTCGGTCTCTACTAGCCTATAGGGCAGCATCTCCAGGCTAAGCAATCTGGAGATGTGCACATTAAGGGCTTGGGCGTGCGGGTGGGTTGCACTATATTTGCGTTTCCGCTCCAGCGTCTGGGGTATGGAGAGCTGAACACTGGTGGATGCTGTGGAGGATCGTGGAGGCGACGATGGGGTTTTTGTGGCAGGGTCCTGGGCAGGGGGCTGACTATCAGCTGACACAGGGGAAGGAGCAGTGGTGTGCACGGCCGGAGGTGAACGGGCTTGTTGCCACTGAGTGGGGTGTTTAGCATTCATATGCCTGCGCATACTGGTGGCAGTTAAGCTAGTAGTGGTGGAACCCCTGCTGAGCCTGGTTTGGCAAATGTTGCACACCACAGTCCGTCGGTCATCCGGTGTTTCCTTAAAGAACCTCCAGACTTCTGAAGATCTAGCCCTCGCCGCAAGAGCCCTCGCCACGGGAGCTTCACTAGTTGACACATTTGGCGCTGATGCACCAGCTCTGGCCCTGCCTCTCCGTCTGGCCCCACCACTGCCTCTTCCAACCTGTTCTGGTCGAGGACTCTCCTCCGTCTCAGAAGCACTGTGTTCACCCGGCCTCTCAACCCAGCTTGGGTCTGTCACCTCATCATCCTCCGATCCCTCAGTCTGCTCCCCCCTCGGACTTCCTGCCCTGACAACAACTTCCCCACTGTCTGACAACTGTGTCTCCTCATCGTCGGACACCTCTTTACACACTTCCACTACGTCAAGAAGGTCATCATCACCCACAGACTGTGACTAGTGGAAAACCTGGGCATCGGAAAATTGCTCAGCAGCAACCGGACAAGTGGTTTGTGACTGTGGGAAGGGTCCAGAAAACAGTTCCTCAGAGTATGCCGGTTCAAACGCCAAATTTTCCTGGGAGGGGGCAGACTGGGGGGGAGGAGGCTGAGGTGCAGGAGCTGGAGGAGTGGCGATTTCGGTGACATGGGTGGACTGCGTGGAAGACTGACTGGTGGTGGACAAATTGCTCGAAGCATTGTCAGCAATCCACGACATCACCTGTTCGCACTGTTCTGGCCTCAACAGTGCTCTACCACGAGTCCCAGTAACTTCAGACATGAACCTAGGGAGTGTAGCTCTGCGGCGTTCCCCTGCTCCCTCATCAGCAGGTGGTGTCTCACCCCGCCCAGGACCACGGCCTCTGACCCCTGCAGTAGTTGGACGCCCACGTCCCCGCCCTCGTCCTCTACCCCTAGCCCTCGGGTTAAACATTTTTAAAATGAGAGTTATAACTTTATTTTTTTTTTTAACTTTTTTTTGTTTTTTTTTGTGTTTTTTGTTTTTTTTTGTGTTTTTTGTTTTTTTTTGAGTTTTTAAAACCAAACAATGCTATCCTATTGCTATGGCTATTTTCTAGCCAAGTATCAAAGCACACTACTATGCCAGATGAGATGACACTGAGTTAGTGCCTAATTGAAATCCAACCCCTACTAAATTTTCCCACTTCGGTCTTTGCTATGGATATGTGCGTCACTAAGCGCAGAACACAGCGGTCGCAAGTCTCACTACAAATTGCTCAGAATTGGCTAGTACATGCACTGCAGAAAGTACAGCCACCAGCAGATCAACCAGAAATCAAATATATAGAACGCTACTGTAGGCGTAAGTAAGCTGTTTGTATTCTCCTATGGCTATTTTCTAGCCAAGTATCAAAGCACACTAATATGCCAGATGAGATGACACTGAGTTAGTGCCTAATTGAAATCCAACCCCTACTAAATTTTCCCACTTCGGTCTTTGCTATGGATATGTGTGCCACTAAGAGCTAAACACAACGGTAGCAAGTCCCCCTGCTAATTCCTCACAAAATGGTACTAGATGCAAATTAAAATAAAAAAAGTAGAACGTTATTGTAGCCCTAAGAAGGGCTGTTGGGTTCTTTGAGAATCACTCCTGCCTAACAGTAAGCTAATAGAACACCCTAACGCTTTCCCTGACCAGCAGCAGCTCTCTCCCTAGCGGCATCCAGACACAGAATGATCCGAGCAGCGCGGCCAGCGGCTAGTCTATCCCAGGGTCACCTGATCTGGCCAGCCAACCACTGCTATCGACGTGTAAGGGTACCACGTCATGCTGGGTGGAGTGCAGAGTCTCCTGGCTTGTGATTGGCTCTGTTTCTGGCCGCCAAAAAGCAAAACGGCGGGAGCTGCCATTTTCTCGAGCGGGCGAAGTATTCGTCCGAGCAACGAGCAGTTTCGAGTACCCTAATGCTCGACCGAGCATCAAGCTCGGACGAGCATGTTCGCTCATCTCTAGTTCTTATCAATTCATATTTGAGTTTCTTAATCATCATACGGTATCTCCAAGTTGTTGCATACATCTTCTTCTTTACTTCTTAGTAATCTTGGTAATAGAACTGCCATTAGGGACTGAATAGATTATCTCATACAGAATGCAGCGAAATTATCAACACGACCATCTCCATTGCCAGAGGGAAGAGCTGCACTTACCTGAGTTCTCAGTGAGGGAGGTGAATCCTTCCAAGATTTTGGTGATCCTGCCATCAGGAGCTGTTACTGGGAATAGTAATACACAACAACAAAATATATGAGACATTAACCCCTTCCTGCTGTGACAAAAAACAATCTCTTAATCGCTTGATAAGTATTCAAAACAGTGTTCAAAAGTTTAAACCATATAAAGCGACGCAGGTCAGAATATGAAAAATGGGCTGAGCCTTAAGCTACAAAATGGCTGCGTCCTTAAGGCGTTAAACACATTTAATAAAATGTTTATGGTTATATAGTTCTATGATGCAATCAGAAAAGTCTGCTATACCCTTAATCACATCTCTGCTATAAATAACAAACCTATTTTTATTATAAATGATATGAATAATCCAGTCACATGTTGGATAATGGGACTTTTACCCCGACGTCACCTTAGATGATCCTTCAGGACCCAATTAATAACGATAAATAACTTTCAGGACTTTTTCTCTCATCTTTAAAAATCTTAGGCTGGAAATAGACTGAAGGAAATAAGAAAATGAGCCAAACTACAATTTTCTTGCCATACGATGAGGAGCCTCTGCCTCTGCCTCTCTCCACGCATCCACCAAATATCAGTCCTGGCTCTTGTATGTTTAATAATCCATCTGGAGGAACTGTTCTTATAGTCAGCATCAAATCCTATGGCTCTTTTACAAATACCTTTAGTAAGGTTTCAGAATTCCTTACTTGGCCCATTTTTCATGTACAGGTGTAATTACCTGTATAGGAAACCACTAAGCATTGGAGCTGAACCGTTATCGGGAAGCGGGGGAAAGACCTGCAAGTGATAACCCGTTAAATATCAAAAGAAAAAAAGCCAAGAAGGTTTGTATAAAAGTTACATAAAACAATTTATTCAATATACAATCCATATACCACACAAACAACTATACGTTTAAAAACATTTCAAAAGACAACCTGTGTACACGACCCTGATAAGTTTGCCGGATTTTCCGAAAAAAAAGTGATTCAACCCAAATCGAATCATAGCGAATCACGTTAAAAAACAGGCATTTCCTGGCTGCAGAGAGCCTGTAGGGTGTTGTAGAACGTTGTGCCATGCTTAAATATGCATAGGGAGCATGGTTTGGTCTTCAAACAATGCTGTGTTTTAGTATGACATGCACATGAAAGCCGCGGCTCTTAGAATCGCTT